>NC_089585.1:97253754-97593933 GCF_019320115.1 Miscanthus floridulus
TCTTCCTTCGATTCCATGAATTCTTCGTTGTTTGGGTATGCTGGATCCACATTCTGTTGGGGCGCTATCGATTCCGGTGCCGCCAAGCCCTCCTGTGTCCACTGCGTCGGCAGCGACGACGACCATTGCGGTGAGGTGCTGCAGCCGGCTCGCCCGTTCAAGTCCTCGCGGCTCGCCTCCGCCTCCACCTCCCACGTTACGCCACCGCCCCCTGCGCTGTTTCCTCTGCCCGCGCCCGGCTTCATGCTGCTTCGTACGCTACGCCCGACGTTGCGGCGGCCAGGAATGCCTCAGTATTCTGAACGCCGGCGGCCACCACGGTTGTGGTTGCTGTCTTTGTAGCAGCTAGGTTTAACTGATTTGAGGTTCGTTCTAGTGGAGTGGAATGCTGCGGATTTGAGCTGCTTAGGGTTGGGGATGGGGTTGGGGAATTTTAGTATTAATTTTGGTCCTGTGATTTTGATTTCCATCTGTTGTGTTGGGTTCTATTCCCCTCAGTTTATTTGATCTGATAGGTTGCTTGTGGTTGCTTCACTAGTTCACTGCAGCCACTTTACGATCTCTGTTCATGCTCTGTTTTTTCTTTTCATTTCGTCAGATCTTGTTTTCTTAACTGAATGCAGAGCAAATAATGGTTGTTGTTTTATGGCACCTTAGTATGAATGGTGTGATAGCAGACTAGCATGGATATATAGGTCACTTTGTAAGTTGATTTTCAGGACATGTGAACATTTCAGTGATACATGGTGTAGCGAACGGAAATGCAGATTAGGAGCGTAGCATATCCACATGCTGAATTTTTCCCTTATAAATTTCTCAACTGGTTCAAATCAATATAGGTCCAGATTTGGTGTCTGGTGGGGTCTTCACATGCATTACCTTATACTTACCTTTGGTTGTTGCTAAACCGAGTTTGAACATGTGTCTTGTAGTGCTTTGGTTTTTCCTTATCTCAGTATCACCTAGCATTGAAATGGAAGTGCAAGAGATCTGAACTAGTGTGTTTCTGTATCCTAGTTTATCTATAGTGTATTTCAGGCTCTTGCCTTGCTGCTGAGGTCAGTGATGTTCTAATGGCATGAATATAGTAGAGGGCCTGTTTGCATATGCCTGTGTGTTTGTCACTGTATACCAAATCTACTCCTCCGTACTGGTTTGCTGTATTTGTTCAATTCAGCAAGTGCCAGGAAATCTCTTTCTTGCTTCAGAGCACAATATAATAATAAATCAGAGTTGAGTGTCCATGACTGCATTATAGGTTTCTCACCGGCCTCCTTCCTGTGATTTGTGAGTACATTGATAGCAGTAGTCGTAGGATTGTATACTTATCCGGGATGTCTGAAACAACGACACTGGTTAACATGTAATAGGAATCTGCTATTTGTTAGCTGCATCCACCAATTACTGAGTGGTTTGAACTCTTCTCCTCTTCTGCAACTCCAACCCAATGAGATGCAGCAGCAGCAGACTGCTTCTTTTTGGGCAACCAGTTGAACCTAGGAACGAGCATCCTTGTTGGTATCTCTAAAATCGGATTCTCTGTTTTGACTGGCTGACAGGGTTCATTGTGCAAACCTATACGGCTGAGATAGTTAGATTTGTTTAGTCTTGGTTTGTGGCCTCATCTGCGCAAGAGTGTTGAGGTGGTATGGCGGAATGAAAAAATTATTGAGCAGTTTATATATATATATATATATATATATATATATATATATATATATATATATATATATAATAAACGCTGCTGATAAGAGAGGGTGGAATTTCTAGTTGTGCCATGCAGCTTTTCCTCAAAAGGGAATTAGGAGAGATCAGGCCAATTTTTTAGATTTGGTGTAGCTTTTCCTCTGTATGAATCCTTCTCAAATGAGATGGTGCTACTGCTACTGCACCTATATAAATTTTCTGCTATCATATTTGCTAACTGGAATTCTCTGTGTTGTATCTGTTTTCTTTACTAAATGCAGAGCAAAAAATGGTTGCCGTTTATGCCACCTTAGTATGAATCAAGTGCTAGTGTCCTGTTCTTCGTATATGTTTGCTAGATTTCTTTTTATGGGCAGCTTTATTAGTTCAAGATGAAACAAGCAATTCTAGAAAATGAACTTTTGTGTCAGGCACCAGATATTGTGCATTTGTGTTGACTGTCACACTGAACTTCGTTACTTTGTTATATTTCTGCAATCTAAAACCTATCATTCATTTCGTTGCTTCAGTTAATTGGCTGAATCTCTATTTTATAACTGAATCTCTGAAACTCTGTTTCTAACTGAAACTCATGTGTTTTTAATTGAAATTCTATTTATAAGCTAACTCGTATTTTTCTAGGTAACGAAGACTTCAGTTCTGATGCTGAATCTGTCAATGGGGAGAATGATGATGATTTCGATATGAACTCTGAAGAAAACGACTTAGCTTCTTTGGATCCACATTTGTCAGAGGACGAGATTGATGAAGATGAACTAGTGAAGACTTGCAAGCATTTCAGACAAGTTAGTTGTTTTTATACTTGTTTTCCCCCTTTTTCCTTTTAATTTCTCCTTTTACATGGGGGCAGCCTATATTGTCATTTTTCTTGTGCATGGCTGGATGAGATGTGTGGGTCTTGTGGATGCAATGCTAGTGTGGTCCATGTTGTGGCTCCTTAACTTTGTACAACTAGAGTACTTTTGTAATGGTCGAGAGTGCGTTGTGCAGGAAGTGCTGATTGTATGGGGAGAGACCAGCTGGTCCCGGTGGAAAAGGCGTTTGTAGTTCAGAGGTAGAGGGTTTCTTCACACGCACACTTTGGTAGTCTGCAAAGCCCATTTTTTTCGCCCCAAACAGATGGCTGGCCGTCGCCCGTGCTAATTACAATAACACTGACTGATATTTGTTTTGCTTTTGTGGTTGTGTCCCAGTTTGTCTTTCTATTTTGTTAATGCTAATAAACAAGTCATCCTTGCTGGCTTTTCCTGTGTTGTGCATGTCTGCTTCATTTCCCATTAAATTTTGTGTTTTTACTGTAGTAAATTTTCGGCAAAAGACTTTTGATATGTTTTTGTTGCCACTAATGCATCCTCTCTGTCTGGAAAAGACTTGTTCAGTAGCACAAGTTAATTGTACTGTCAGCAGGCTCCACATGCATGAGCCAGATTTTGTCTTTATATACATATACAGTATAATTGCATTAACAATAAGTAGTATTTGCACTATTCTAAATGTGCAATTTTCATATATGTGTTTTGTAATTTTTGAAGATCATATATAGTATAATTGCATTAACAACAAGTGAACAGGTGGGGCTTTGCTTGCTTGTCTCAATTATATTTGTGGGATGCTTACAATTTCTGAGCGAGCTAGGAATGAGGACTAACTAGCGGTCTGCTTGTTTAGAGGCTTCGTAGTGCATAGCTAATTTGTTACGGTACATGTTTTGGTAGAATGTTTATTGCACTTTGCACTCTTGGAACAGCAGAATTATCACCATCCTCCTTTTTCCTACCAAACAGGTTACACTTCAGTGTCACCCTTGTTATATTGCCAGTTGTCATCTTTCTTATCCTTGCACTTGTATGTGTGAAATCTGACCACTGAGAATCTCACTATATATGCATAGTCATTGTAGAAAGTGTAGGCATAGGTAGCTGTAGTTACATTTTGCCATACTCAATTGAATCTAAACCTTAACAAAACACTCCCTACTACAAGTAGAAAACAGGTATCAACCTATGGGGCATAGGCATAGGGAAAAAAAGGATAATGCAGACTTGCTAGGAACTTGGTTGTACAGTACAACTCATTCCTAGTTTGCATTTTAAGAGGCAAACTTAGTTTTCAGTTCTCTTGTGCTGGGAACATGTGAGCATTGCCAACATCTATTTGTCTTCTTGTGCTTAGCATGACAGTCATGCTTAATACTTTGTGCTTAGCATTTTTCTTTGTTTATTGTGATTTGTGTCAGTGCACACCAAATTTTTGTCTTTGTCCTTTCATAGAAAAAAAATTATCTCTTGTGATTGTGCTAACACACCTTTTCATCTGTTTAATGTGTTTTTTGCCTACCCACACCAAGTTTTTGTCAGTGTCCTTTCATAGAACAAAATTGTTGTCCTTGTCCTTTCATAGAAAAAAAATTGTATCTTGTGATTTGTGCTAACACACCTTGTCCTTTGTTTATTGTGATTTGTGCCAGCCCACACTAATTTGTTGTCCTTGTCCTTTCCTAGAAAAAAAACTGTCTCTTGTGATTTGTGCTAACACACATTGTCCTTTGTTTATTGTGATTTGTGCTAGCATACACCACATCTTTGTTACTTGTGCTTTGTGGCGACACACAACTCAGTTTTGTCCTTGTCCTTTCATAAAAAAATTATTTATTGTGATTTGTGCTAGCACACACCACATCTTTGTTACTTGTGATTTGTGCCAACACACACCTCAAAAGTACAATCACTCTTGATTTGTGTTAACACATCTTGAAATCTGTTTATTGTGATTTGTGGCAACACAGACCCCATAAACTCACACTTACACTCTCTCTCAGTCTCTCTCTCCCTACCCTAGCAGCAGCTAGCCAGAGGACAGCCTAGAGCTCTATCCTCTCTCACTCTCATCATTATTTATGCATCTGCTGTAAGATGGGACTGCACTAGACTATTTTCCTTATCATGTGATCTGTTTTGTAGTGGAATTTGTGTAAAATAGCTCTATCCTCTCTCAGTTTTTCTGTTTTGTGCATGATCTTATCACATTGTAATATACTGTGTTTATGCTTGAGTCAACTGCAGGAAAAGAATACAGTGTTTTGATCTGTTTTGTTTTTAATTTCAGGTGCCAGCTACTATCAGGTTTGCATTAGACGGAGAAATGACGCCCTATTTACTTGTGAAGGATCTGATTTTGCAAGTAAGCTTATAAGATCTGATATTGCATTTTTTAATACTAGAAATTGCACTAGTTATAATGCACAAATTTTTAATTATTGTTTTGTAATCTGTATTATGTTTTTATTTTTCTTAGTGTGTTTGGCACCATGAATTGTATTATGTCAAGGTTCTTTCTACCTCTTTTGTGCTTCTGGAAATTGTATTCTCTCATATGTGTGAACCTTTGGCATCTGGCAGTAAGTAAATTATTGTCTCCCAGCTTTGTGTTCTATAGTTGCTGATATCTTTCTTTTTCATCGGTAGAGCTGTAAGTCCACCTCTCAGATATGATAGAATAGAAACCATCTTCCTAGTTGCTGATATCTTTCTGTTTCTGTTTCCACTCTGTAGTCAATAGCAGTAGCCTGTAGGGCTGCCTTGCTCTGTCTGCTTCATTTCATTCAGCTTGTCCATACTAGTATCTTCCTGCTACTACTGCCAAGTAGAAGTAGTACGAGTACTCTGCTCAATTGCAAACTGTATATTCATCCAAATCTTGTCGTGACTCGTGATGCCTGTCATCAGCCTGTGCCACTTCGGCTTCGTACCGGACTTCTGATTTCTGAATGCATGCACCCGGCCTCCATTCCCTGTTTAATTTAATTTGTTTTCGTACAAGAAACCATGCCAGTTTTTGACATGTGCACTGCACGTAGGTCTGTATACTCGGTCCCTGTAAACTTTAGGGGGGGGGGAAAAACTCGGTCCCTGCCAGGGAAGTCACCAAAGAATTTGATTCTGCCTTATCATCACGTGGATTCCCAGCCCAATCGGCTTTAGCATGTTCCTATGTCTGTGCTGTTGCTTCCATCTGTTTGTTGAAAATGTCAAAGCTAAATATGTTTATACTGATTTGGTATTTCTTTTTTTTTCGAGCTATAACTGATTTGGTATATCTTTTGTCGTGTGGGTTCAGTTCACCCTCTTATATTACATACAACCTGGTTATTTTTGAACTGAATATATTAGTCTTATTATTAGTAGGGCAAGATTATTTCCTTGTCTGTCAGAGCTAAGGGATCGGTCTTGTTTGTTTCCCATATTGCTGATTGCCTACTTGATCCCTACTGATGTCATTACCACTTGACACAACTGCAGATCGACTGGGATGACTCCTCTCCATTATCACTAAAATTGAGCAGATTTGTGAATGCTTGGCAAGTCCAGCTTGTTTCATACCTCCTCTTCCAAACAGAGTGAGGATTTGCGACCCAATTGCGCCTCTTTGCCCTAGAGATGCCTCTTATCCACTGATCGGATCGGAAAGCCAGGCCATGGCCATGATATTGGGGCCACCAATTCCTGCTGGCATGCAGGGAGCCAGGCACACCGGCCCTTGTGCTGCACCCTCTGAATCCTCTGCAATGCTCACGACTCAGTTGCTATTCCCCCTAACCAACAGGGACCTCCAGATGCCACCGCGTACAAGCCCCAGTGCTTCCTCTGAGATTGTGGATCCTGAAGCTGCTTCTCCTCCCAACAACTCAGTAAGCATGCGTCCAGCAGAGCTTCCAGTCCAAGTGAAGAGCATACAAGCTCTTTGGCGCCACAATCACACCCCATGTTGTGCAGAGTGCTACTAATGGTGATGCTATGGCTGATGACAATGTTGAAAAAGATGTCTAAACCATGCAGCTGTACTTGAAGGTATGGTGTGATCTTCTCAGCACCCCCTGGGTTGTTGCAGTGAAAAATGCAGATTTTAATTTAGGTCAGAATACAAGGTGTATTTGGGGGAGGGGGGGTTATCAGATGCTATTACATACAGAACCTTATATGTTTTGATGGATCAACCAAACTAATATTTGTGTCATCATCATGGGCTCCTGTCACCACCGGCAGAGCCTCATGGAGGCGAGCCCCTTTGCTTCAATGATATGAATAGAATGTTGATGGCTGCATATGTTTCTTCAAGTTTTATGGTTTGCAAATCTGGATAAAGTTTAAAGAGTAAAATAGCTTGCATTGATCCTTCACAATTTCCTTATCATGTGATCTGTTTTGTAGTGGAATTTGTGTAAAATAGCTCTATCCTCTCTCAGTTTTTCTGTTTTGTGCATGATCTTATCACATTGTAATATACTGTGTTTACGCTTGAGTCAACTGCAGGAAAAGAATACAGTGTTTTGATCTGTTTTGTTTTTAATTTCAGGTGCCAGCTACTATCAGGTTTGCATTAGACGGAGAAATGACGCCCTATTTACTTGTGAAGGATCCTACGAACGAGATGATGAGGTATGCTTACAGTACTACTTATGTAAATATTTCTATTGTTTTACTTCAATACAGTCAATGTAAGATTGGTAAATGGTCAATACTTTTGATTTGATAATTAAAAACATATTGTATCATGCTATAACAAACATGGATTATCTATGAGCTTATTCCTGTCCATGTATTTTAGGATGTCTACTTTGATGATGAGTGAGCTGAAGTAGTAATATCTTCATTGCGTTTGGGGGATGATCAGGACAGGTAATTAATATTTTTCAGTGACCTAAATCTTACAAGAAGTAAGATGGCTTATAGTGTGCGCATTCTGCAGCAGTTCCCTCTTCACGAATTCAAACTGATTTACGTTTGATGGTGATAGAGGAATCAATGATCGCCTAGCTGCCTCTGTTCCTTCATCATCCCCCAATTCTGAAGAGATTTCCTTGAACGCGGAGGAAATTGATGAAGTGCTAACTGGTGAAACCACCGGCACCGAGTCACTGCTGGAAAGTGCATCCCTTGAAAATGGTCCTGTTGAGGAGGCCAAGGAACTAGCAGAAGTTGCTAACGATAGTGATGCTACCATGGTCAGTGAGAAAATTTTGTGTACAGAAGAGGATAGTGCATCCCATGAGCCTGAAACCTCTGAGCTGCCTGTGGATGCTCAAGAGGGCCAGACTGGAGGTGCGGCTGAAGCGTCAAGCACAGAGGGAGCAGCGAATGAACCTTGCAGCTCTTTAAAAACGTGTGCTACCTTGTGCTAAAACACATGGTTTCTTCTCTCTTAGAAATCATGTGTTATGCAAACAACCAACAACCATGTGCTAGTTTGTGCTAAAACACATGGTTTTTCCTTTGTTACAAATTGTGTGTTTTGTAGCTAGCAAACAACCATGTGCTATTTTTTGTTGAAACACATGGTTGTTGAGTAGACAGACTCCACAAGAAAAGTCCCTGGGGAATAAATCCACTCCCCCAGGGCCTCGGGGGCAACACCCGGCAGGTGCGCTCACGCGCACCCACCGAGGCCTCGAGTATGAAACACCATCCCGCTAGGAACTGCTACGAGCTGAGTCTCGTCAAAACCTCAAGGAGAGTGCTCGCACTCTCCCTAAGGCTCGGGGGCTACTATTGGGTACCACGAGAAGGGGTCCCCTAAGCAACAATCGAAAAAATCTCTTAGACCCCATCAAAATTAGAGCCAAGAGGCAACTATTGGCTAAACCCTAGCCATGTCTGAGGCCACTACTCTCCACCTCGCTAGAGGCCTCGCACGAGAGGCCTCGGATGACCTATCGAATCTCCGCCTCACTCAGGGCCTCGCACGAGAGGCCTCGGACGATCTACCGATTTTTCGCCTCGCTCGAGGCCTCGCGTGAAGGGCCTCGGCCGGGGAACCGATTCTCCATCCTGCCTGAGGCCCCACGCGTATAGCCTCAGACAAGATGCCAATTCTCCACCTTGCTCAAGGCCGGCTCGACAAAACAACCCCGTCGCCTCCGCCTTGACCAACTTCTCAAACAAGATGTCACGTCCGACCGGCGCGTTCAACTGCTCCCGCGATATCAGTCGAATGACGGCTCAACACAGCAGAGTGGCCGACGAGACGCTAGTCACATTGAAGCCATGCCGTCTAGGACAGGACAGGGCAGGGGTAACCGGCCGCTGTGCTCGGTGTTGTGCCCACGACCGGCGCCCGTACTACACTGTGCTACCTAACCCCTGCTCCAGGAACAACGCGGCGTGCGGAGTCAAGTCTGGGTTACTATAGCCTCGGAATCAGTGTATAGGACCAACTACTCCCTCCATGCCTCGGCAGTCTACTTCAGGGTCTCGGCAACCTCGGGATTCGCGCCTGCCGAGCCCCCCCATGATGGCTCGGCCTCGGCACCAACTGAGCCTCGGCTCTTCACGCGGTCAACGCACAGCAACCAGCACATCGCTTGCCAGGCCCTGCGTCAAGCTATCACTGGAGCTCCCACGTCGCATAGGATCGGATGTGACTAGCGCGTTGCTCCAGCACTTCAAGGGCAGGACCACTCCATCAACCACGCCACCACAGTAACAGGCTACAGGGCTCGGACATGCCGCCTCTATTCATATGACGCCGCATAGCTAACACATGTATCACCCCTGTCCCCCCTTCAACTATAAAAGGGAGGGATCGGGGCCGTTTCTAGAGGGCCCTGAGTGCACGAGATAGACGAACATGTATAGGAGGACAGACTTACTCTCATGCTCGCACACACCTAGGCATAGACAGGTTCACGAGGTAGACGAACACACGCTCGACACTCTATGACGTGCACGCTTTCCCACCGCCTGAGATCAACATCTCAAGCAATCCACGCCGCTCCACGCAGAGACCTGGGACTAGCTCCCTCTCTCGCCCTGCTTGTAACCCCTTACTACGAGCATTTCGGTGCAAGGAATACAAGATCGATCTCTCAGACTGGACATAGGGCACCTATTGCCCAAACCAGTATAAACCTTGTGTCTCTTTGCATCACCATCCAGGATTAGGGGCACGCAGTACATTTTTACTAGTTGGTTGAGGGCCCACCGGTCCAAAACACCAACACCAATTGTAAAGATAAAGGGTACAACATGTAAACATCTTTGGAAAACATATCTTGCCCTTGCAAATGTCCCCATGTGGCATTTTGAATTTAAGCCTTGCTTTTTGGTCCTACAAATTCTCCCCATTACATAGACTCATCCATAATCCACTATCCTCCCTTTCTCAGACCATTACTACTTGTAAATTATTATGATCGGGCTTGCTTTTGGTCCTACAAATTCTCCCCCTTTGGAATCAAACACCGAAAAGGAAGACATTAGTAGCACAAAGGAGGGTCAAACTTTGTGATCCTTTGTATGTGGAGTGGAATAGATCACAAAATTTGACTCATATTACATAGACTAAGCTCCCCCTAAATATATGCATACATATGATGGAGAATGTAGTTTATGCATAATTGGCAAATTAATGCTTCAAGGGAGTTTAATCTATATAATGCATAGAGAAAGCATATAAATACCAAATTGAAATCAACATGATGATATCGGTTTAGAAATACCACATGTGGAAACCAATTTGATTTATACCACTTGCAATAGATGGTGGATATTTGAAGTATG
The DNA here is from genome assembly GCF_019320115.1 of Miscanthus floridulus. Lineage (NCBI taxonomy): Eukaryota > Viridiplantae > Streptophyta > Magnoliopsida > Poales > Poaceae > Miscanthus > Miscanthus floridulus. The sequence continues at coordinate 97,264,017 of NC_089585.1, forward strand.
ATGCTTAACTCCGGAGACTCCATTTTCCTTGCAATGAGACTACTACACACATGATAAGCTTGAAAAGGTGTTAGTCTCAAAGCATCCTACTTGTAGAGTAACCTCCCCCTAAATTTGTGCACACAAGTATGGAATACTTGTAGGAGACATGCACATTGATTTTAGAGTAAAAAATACCACTTGAAGGATGACATCACATGAATGTGAGAATCATTTTTGAAGGTGATATTCGGGAGAAATTATCTACAATTTGGACTTTAACACATATTAGATGATCAATTGTAAAGCAAGCTATGTGCTGTGCTCCTAAACAATTTAAACCATGTAGGTTTTCTCCAAGGGTCAAGAGTGAAACCGAGCAAGCCTACCATATGATTTACCTAGTGTATGCATGACAAAAGATTAAACATGCAAATGCAAACCTAGGCATGAAAAGGAACTAGATGCTAATTGAGATTGCAGGAATTGAATCTTGATACCAATTGTAAGAAATTACATCTAGTTACCTAACATGAGAAGGGGAATTTGGATCCATAGTATTCACTAACCCACTTGGCAATTACTTTGTCCATAATGATGCACCCCATGAAATGCACCCATACTTTACCAAGTCTCCAAATTCCCCGCAGTCCATCAGACTTCTTACTTTCCTTTCGAGATCCAAACCTTCTTGGTGCTCTTCATATTTGAAATGATTTCCTTTGGCACCCAAAAGCATTTGACCCCATTGTTGTCTTACTTGTTCACCTTGATGGCCACCACCTTGTCATTTGTTTTCTTCTTCAAGAGATAAGGTGTGGAGGCCTTTTTGTCCACCTTATTGGTGTAGGTGTTGGAGAGCTTGCTTGTTTGCTTTTTCTCTTTCTTCTTTGCTCCTCCCCCATTCTTCACCTTGCACTCATAGGACTGGTGGCCTTCCATGTGACATACATAGCAAACCGCAATTTGTCCTTCATCAAGCTTATTCACTCCCTTGACGGTGTTATCTTGATGAAGTTGGGCTTGCTTCATCTTGCCTTTCACTTGAGTCAAGTCCTTGGTGAGGCGAGCCACTTCTTGCTTGAGTTGCTCATTCTCCATTGCAACCTCTTGTGTGCATGTATCTACAACAACTTTCTCAACACAAACTTGGTTGCACAAGGGTGAGTCTAAACATAAATCATTGCAAGCAGTAGAGGCATCCTTTTTAGGCATGTCAAAGATAGAACTTTTCTTTTTAGGTGCCTCGATGGGGGTTGTACCGATGGCTTCAAGATTAGCAACTTTATTAGATAGCTCATCACAATGTTTGCACATGGTTTCCATTTTAGCAAGCAAACTTTTATAAGCATCTTGTGAGCTAGCTAACTTTTCTTTTAATTTTTTATTTTTCTTTACAAGTTGCTCATCATTGATTGTGGATGCACTTGTTGTTGCACTAGCCTCAAGTTGCTCAATTTTAGTTGATAGCTCCATATTAAGATTGGCAAAAGTTTCATATTGTTCAAGCAAAGTAGCATAAGCTTGTTGAGAGCTATCTAGTTTTTCTTTTAATTTTTCAAGCTTCTTTTGTTGACTAGTGCAAACTTTAGCAAAGTTAAGGTTTTCTTGCATAATTTCATCATAAGAAGGTAGCTCATCATCACTATCATTGTCACTATCACTAGGGATAGACTTTTTGTTACCTCATGCCATAAGGCACACACGTGAGGTGCTTGATGATAAGTGCTTGTGCCCCCGCCTCTTGTGATGGTCTTCTTCTTCACTTGAAGATTCATCCCATGACCTTGTTGATGTGAGGGCTTTGTCCTTGCAAGCCTTCTTCTTTGTCTTGGGTGTGGGCTTATTTGGACAAACTTCCACAAAGTGTCCCAACTCGCCGCATCCATAGTATCCTTTCTTACTTTGCTCATTTCTTTGGTTGGTGAAGATGAAATCTTGAATTTGGATGGGCACACCCTTGACATTGAGCCTTTGAATCATCTTCTCCACCTTGTTGATAAGTTTGATTGATTCTTCATCAAGATCAGAGGTGGAGGAGGAAGATTGATCATCATCACTTATGAAAGCATCTAGGCCCCTAGTTGGGTTTTGGTGATTAATGACAATACATGATTACTGTGACTAACGTGTGTTTTGCAGAAACAATTGAGTTAGGTCACGGTAATGGAGATCGATTGGGCAATCAAGGTTGTCATGCCCCTACGATGGAAATCATTTCGGTTTTCAAAGGATGGACGACAAGGTTGAGGATGGACTAGTTCTAAGTGTCGATTGGAGTTGGAGAGACACTTAGAGTAGTTTAGGACTTTGTTTTTCCTTTGGCTGTACTATTAAGGGGGGGTATGAACAAGTAGTTTGACCTAGGTGAGTCTAGTGAGTTAGGTGTGGTGCACACTTGTTAAAACTAGCACTAGGTAGCTCCACAATAGCCCTTTGATCCAATGGAGCAAACTTCATTCACATATGTTTGAAAGTTGGAAGTGAATGGAGGGTCAAATACCGACCGGACGCTAGCTCCGGTGTGACCGGACGCTGGCTCAGGGTCCGGTCAGTTCATTTGACCAAGGTGAAAGTGTCTAGAAGTGATCGGACGCTGCGAGGTCATGGTACCGGACGCTGAAGGCCAGCGTCCGGTCGACTCCAGTAAGGTTCCAGAGAGGGAAAATCACGATCGGACGCGTCCGGTCAGTGCTGACCGAACGCTGGCCAGCGTCCAATCACACTGTAAACACTAGAGTTCGGGGTATACTGACCAGAGCGTCCGGTCAACATGACCAGAATGTCCGGTCACCCCGCAGAGGCACATAACGGTTCGTTTTTCAGCCGGTGTTATAAATACCACCTTCGCTCATGTGTGGGGGTACTTTTGCTCATTCCAACAGCTGAGAAACACCTTAGAGAGTGCCAAGAAGAGCAAGGTCCTAGTGAGGTGATTGAGATTTGAGAATCCAAAAGAGAGCCCTCATTTGTGAATATCAAGAGTAGCAAAGTGTACATCCACCTTCTCATTAGGCTTATCGTGGTCAAGTGAGAGTTTGTGCTTGTTACTCTTGGTGATCGCCATCACCTAGACGGCTTGGTGGTGATTAGGAGTTTGATGATCACCCGGCGGAGCTTGTGGGTGACCCAACTAACGATGTGAGCGGTTGTGGGTGATTCACCGTGATGGAGTGTCGAAGAATCAACCTATAGAGAGCACTTGATCCTTACGCGGATCAAGGGGGAGCTACACCCTTGCGCGGGTGCTCCAACAAGGACTAGTGGGGAGTGACGACTCTCTGATACCTCGGCAAAATATCGTCGTGTTCCTTCCTCTCTATTTACTTTGAGCATTTACTTTGAGCAATTCAATTCATGTCTTTACATTCTAAGAATTGCCATGCTAGAGTAGGATTGGAACCTAGGTTGCAAGTCTTTTGTACGGTAGATTAATTAGGAACACTTTCTAGGCACAAGGGGTTAATTGAGCTAACCATAGGATTTAATTATTGCAAAGAAATTTAGAATTAGCCCAATTCACCCCCCTCTTGGGTATCTTGATCCTTTCAATTGGTATCAGAGCCTCGTGCTCACATTTTTAGGCTTAACCGCCTAGAGCAAGATGTCTCACAGGGATGGACTTCCTCCTATCTTTGAGGGAGATGACTTTCCTTATTGGAAAATTCGCATGGAGGCGTATCTTGAGGCTCTAGATGTTGGTATACTTAGAGCCACCTCACAAGGCTTCCCAAAACCTTGGGATGCTACTAACCTACAAGGCGATGAGGTAAATTACGAGAAGTGGAATATAAAGGCTCGAAATACCATCTTTAGAGGCCTTTGCAAAGATGTGTTCAATCGGGTGAGGAACCACAAAGACGTCAATGCACTATGGTCGGATGTTTGTGCGCTTCATGAGGGAACTAAGAGTGGGTGTGAGGAACGCTATCATCTTGTCATGAAAAAGCTCAACTCTTTTGAAATGCTTCCTAAAGAATGTGCTAATGAAATGTATTCACGTTTGAATGTTCTTGTAGAGGAAGTCAATGGACTTGGACTCACTCAAATGCAACCATCCGATGTTGTAAGAAAGATCTTGAGTGTCCTCCCCATTGACAAATATGGGCATATTGTTACCGTGCTACATCAAGGTGATCTTTCCACCGCTACACCGACACAAATCTTGGGGAAGATCAATGCTCATAAGATGTACATGCACATCACTCCACAAGATGGCTCATCCTCTACCAAGAAGAAAGATAAGGACTTAGCATTCAAAGCTAGCCAAGAGAAGGGCAAGGCAAGACTTGAGTATGAGAGCTCAAGTGATGATGAAGTTGATGATGAAAGTCTTGCTCTCATGGTGAAGAAGACCGCCAATATGCTAAAGAAGCTCAACAAGAGTGGCATCAAGTTTGATGGCAAGAAGAAGAAGTTCTTCACAAGCTCTAGAAGGAAGCCAATCTTCGAGATGGATTGCTACAATTATGGAGAACTTGGTCATCTAGCTCATCAATGCACAAAGCCCAAGAAAGATAAGTTCAAGAACAAGAACAAGGGCAAGAAAGATGACTCAAGCAATAAAGATGAAGATGAGAAGAAAAAGAACAAGCCATACAAGAAGAGAGATGGCAAGAAGAAGGATTTCCACAAGAAGAAGAAGAGTGGAAAGGCTTACATCGTCGGTGATTGGCTCACGGATATTGATTCATCTAGTGGATCTTCCGATGATGAAAGTGACAACGAGAAGGTGGCCACCATTGCTATTGACTCATCATCTTCATCGCCACCACCGCCATCATCCTCTACACACCTATGCCTTATGGCCAAGGATGAACGCAAGGTATCACATGATGATGATAGTAGTGATGATGATCATGCTCATAATGATGATAGTGATAGTGATAGCGATGATGAATATGAGTCATCTACTTACGATGATTTTGCTAAATTACTAAAGAAATACACTAAGATCATTATAAAACTAGAGCTAAAAATGAAAAGCTTGAGATTAAGAATGATTCTCTTTTAGCTAAATGTGAGATAGCCAAAAAGGCTAGTGTTGAGCTTAGAGAAGCAAATGATGCTATGTCATCCAAACTCAAGGAGCTCAAATCTTCTAAGAAAGAGCTTAAAGATAAACATGATAAACTTGAGTGGGTGCACAAAGAGCTCATCACTAGCCATAACAAGCTAAAAGATGAATACACTACTCTCAAGATTAATCATGACAATCTTGTTATTGCTCAAGAATTTTTACCCAATGAGCCACATGATGCTACTAATGATGTTGTTAAGATTGATATAGCTACATCATGTGATGATTTAATTGATGAGAGCATTGAGCAAGGATCTAGTGGCAAAGGCAAGCAAGTGGTTGAGTGCAATGACTATGATGAGTATGTCAAGCTCAAGCATGACAATGAAAAGCTAAAGAAAGAGTTTGAAGAGTTCAAAATCCACAACACCATTGTGCTAGAAAATCTTGATCATGATGGTGACTTGATTCTTGAGAATGAGAAGCTAAAAGAAGAAAACAAGAAACTCAAGGAAGAAAGAAACAAGGTTGCACTCAAGGAAGCTCAAGTTGGAAAAAGAGCATCTCAAGATTGGATTGAGCAAGTTCACTAGAGGCAAATATCTTCAAAGTGAGCTTCTAATGAACACCATCATGAAGATGGATAGAAGTGGCATTGGGTACATGGCAAACAAAGAGAAGAAGGCTTAAGCTCAACAACAACAATCAAAGCCAAAGCCAAAGCCAAAGAGATGCTTTGAGTGTGGACAAGAAGGCCACTTTGCTCATGAGTACCAAACTCCACCACCACAACCCTTGCCCAAGCATGCTAGACCCTTTGCCTTCAATGCTCACTATATGCTTAGATAGGATTCTAGTGGAAAGATGAAAGTGATGTTCTTAGGTCCTCCGAACAAGAATAGGCCTAAGAAAATTTGGGTTGCAAAGTCACTTGTTGAGAAGGTGAAGGGCCCTCAACAAGTTTGGGTTCCTAAAGCTTGATCTCTTGTGTGTAGGTGAACTACAAGACCGGTGTAAGTCATTGGGTTATTGATAGTGGTTGCACACAACATATGACCGGTGATCCTCGTATGTTCACCTCACTAGATGAAGAAGTAGATGGACAAGAAAGAATCACATTTGGAGATAATTCAAAGGGCAAGGTCAAAGGATTGGGCAAAGTGGCAATATCAAATGATCATTCCATCTCCAATGTGCTATATGTTGCTTAATTGAGTTTCAACTTGCTATCCGTTGGACAATTGTGTGATCTTGGCTTCCAATGCTTGTTTACCGAGAAGGAGGTTGTTGTATCCAAGAAGGATGATGATCATGTGATATTCAAAGGATTTAGATACAACAACCTATATCTAGTGGACTTCACCTCCAAAGATGCAAACTTGAAGACATGCCTATTCACCAAAATAACTCTTGGGTGGCTATGGCATAGAAGACTTGCTCATATTGGGATGAGCTCACTCAAGAAACTTATGAAGAATTATTTGGTGAGAGGGTTGAAGGATGTGAAGTTCGAGAAGGACAAGCTTTGTAGTGCATGTTAAGCCGGCAAGCAAGTTGCAAATACCCATCCAACAAAAGCTTTCATGTCAACCGCAAGAGTGATAGAACTCCTTCACATGGATTTATTTGGACCAACAACATACAAGAGTTTGGGAGGAAATCTTTATTGTCTTGTGATTGTTGAAGATTATTCAAGGTATACATGGGTATTCTTCCTTCATGATAAATCCAAAGTTTCATCTTGTTTCAAGAAGTTTACCAAGAGAGCACAAAATGAATTTGAAGTGAAGCTCAAGAAGACAAGAAGTGACAATGGGAAAGAATTTGACAACACAAACATAGAAGCTTATTGTGATGAAGTTGGAATCAAACATGAAGTCTCCTCAACATATACTCCTCAACAAAATGGTGTAGTTGAGAGGAAGAACCGGACATTGATCACTCTTGCAAGAATAATGTTTGATGAGTACAACACCCACGAAGCTCTATGGGCAGAAGCAATCAACACCGCATGCTATGCATCAAACCGCCTATTCCTTCAAAAGTTCCTTGGCAAGACACCTTATGAGTTGCTCAATGGGAAGAAGCCAAACGTCTCCTTCTTTAGGGTGTTTGGTTGCAAATGCTACATCTACAAGAAGCGGGAACACCTAGGGAAGTTTTAAAGACGTTGTGATATTGGTTTTCTTGTTGGTTACTCATCAAAGTCCAAAGCATATAGAGTATTTAATCATGCCACCAGCTTGGTTGAAGAAACATATGATGTGGAATTTGATGAATCTAACGGCTCCTAAGGAGCACATGAGAATCTTGATGATGTAGGTGATGAACCATTGAGGGAGGCTATGAAGAACATCCTGGTTGGAGACATCAAGCCTAAAGATGATGAAGATGATGTACAAGTGATTGATCCACCTTCTTCATCAAGTGTGCCACAAGATGATGAAAAAGATGGGAGAGTAGAAAATGAAGATACTCATGTCTCCCATGAACAAATGGTGGTACAAGCACAAGATGTTGATGCTCCACAACCTTCCCCTCAAGTGGTCAATAGAAGAAATACACCCCTACTTCAAGATCATCCACAAGATCTCATCATAGGGAGTCCACCAAAGGGTGTAATGACTCGATCTCAAAAACTTGCTTCGTTTATTGCTCATCACTCTTTTGTCTCTTGCTTTGAGCCTACTAAGGTAGAAGAAGCTCTTCAACATCTGGATTGGATAAATGCCATGCATGAAGAGTTGAACAACTTCACTCGCAATCAAGTTTGGACTCTTGAAGAGCGGCCAAAAGGTGCAAGAGTCATTGAAACAAAGTGGGTGTTCCAAAACAAGCAAGATGATCAAGGTGTTGTTGTGAGGAACAAGGCAAGACTAGTTGCAAAGGGGTTCTCTCAAGTTGAAGGTTTGGATTTTGGAGAGACCTTTGCCCTGGTTGCAAGATTAGAAGCCATCCATATCCTCCTTGCATATGCATCACATCATGAAATAAAACTTTATCAAATGGATGTGAAAAGTGTATTTTTAAATGGCTTTATTAATGAACTAGTCTATGTTGATCAACCTCCTGGGTTTAAAGACTCTAGATATGCTAATCATGTTTATAGGTTGTCCAAGGCACTATATGGGCTTAAGCAAGCCCCAAGAGCTTGGTATGAGCACCTTCGGGACTTCCTCATTGAGAAGGGCTTCACCATTGGGAAGGTCAACACCACACTATTCACCAAGAAGCTTGATGGGCATATCTTCATTTGTCAAGTGTATGTTGATGATATCATCTTTGGATCATCAAATGAAGATTCATGCAAAGAATTTGGTGAATTGATGTCGAAGGAGTTCGAGATGTCAATGATTGGAGAGCTTACATTCTTTCTTGGTTTTCAAGTCAAGCAAATGAGAGAAGGGATTTTCATCTCTCAAGAGAAATATACTAATTATCTTCTCAAGAGATTGAAGATGGATGAATGTAAGCCAATCAAGACTCCAATGCCAACTAATGGACATCTCGACCTAGATGAGGGAGGTAACCCGGTCGATCAAACTCTCTACCGCTCTATGATTGGTAGCTTGTTATATTTGACCACATCTAGGCCCGACATCATGTTTAGTGTGTGTATGTGTGCTAGATTTGAAGCTAATCCTAAGGAAACTCATTTAATTGCCGTAAAAAGAATCCTTAGGTATCTTAAGCACACACCAAGCATTGGCCTTTGGTATCCCAATGGAGCTAGATTTGAATTAATTGGCTATTCCGATTCGGATTATGCCGGGTGCAAAGTTGATAGAAAAAGCACATTCGGAGGGTGCCATTTGCTTGGTAGATCACTTATGTCTTGGTCCTCCAAGAAACAAAATAGTGTGGCTTTGTCCACCGCCGAAGCAGAATACATTGCCGCGGGTGCTTGTTGTGCACAAATACTTTACATGAAACAAACTTTGCTAGACTATGGTGTAGTTCTAGATAAAGTACCTCTTTTGTGCGACAATGAAAGTGCGGTAAAACTTGCAAATAATCCAGTTCAACACTCTCGCACCAAGGACATTGATATCCGCCATCACTTTCTTAGAGATCATGTTGCTAAAAATGATATATCACTAGAAGGTGTAAGGACCAAGGATCAATTGGCGGATATCTTCACTAAACCACTAGATGAGGCAACTTTTTGTAGATTGTGGAATGAACTCAATGTGCTTGATTTTAGCAACTTTACTAAAAGATGAGCTTGTGTTGTCCCTTGCATTGCATTGTAAAATACAACATGTTTAATCTTTTATAATGCATATAGGGCTTGTCTAATATGGTTAAGATAACTGCTGAAAAGCGTCTGAAGAAGCTTAACCTTGGATTAAACTTGACAAGCAACTAGATTTACATTCAAGTATTGCATGCATGAATGTTGTTTTGTCATTTTTCTTAAATTGCCCTCTTATTGTCTAATTTCTTAAAAAGAATTATAGCCTAAGGAAAAATATTTTGAAAAACTTGAGGGTTTGAGAGAGGTCACTCACATCAGTCCCAATTGGTGTTTATTTGGATCTTATTGGAATTGGGACTTGATTGGGAATAGGCAGCGCGAAGGACTTTGAAGATTTGCTGAAGGAGTGTCCGGACGCTGCACCGGACTCTGATGTCCAGCATCTGGTCAGTTCACAGGAGGTGAACCAGCTGCCGAAGGAGTGACCGGACGCTGAAACAGTGTTTTCCCAGTGTCCGGTCAGAAGGAGCTTCAGCGTCCGGTCGATCATGAAGACATCAAGTCTAGGTGACTGGACTCTCGTTGCATCCGATCGGTGTCCACCGGATGCGTCCGATCATGATTCCAGAGGAATTGGACCTCTCTAGAATCGACCAGACGCTGGGTGGCAGTGTCCGGTCGCTGCCACCGGAGCGTCCGATCAATAGATTTCGTGCGGCATATGATCTCTTTGCCTCTTTCCTTATCCAACTCTATCGAGGGACTCATTTAACCGCCAGCCGCCGTGATTTGTTGACCTAATCCTATTCCGCTCCTTGCGCCATTGCCTGCAGCGCCGCCCCAAGCCATCGCGCACGCCATTGCCGCCCTATTTGCGCCGAGCAGCCTCCACCAGCTGTGCCTCCCCGCACAGCCGCTGCTGCTCGCCCATGCGACATCGCTGCTTGCCCATGCGCCGCCTGTAGTTGCTCCCTGCACCACCGCAGTAGCACCGCGTGCCGTCACTGCCCATAGCTTGCAGCGCCGCCATGTGCCTTGCCGCTGCCTGTAGAGCCTCCCACACCTCCTTGCTCTCCACTGCCACCCAACAGCACCGCCGGCTGCAATCACCCTGCGGTGCCCTAGATCCATCGCCACTAGTTAACCCTAACTTCAGCACAGCGAACCCTCAGCCGCCGACCAGGAACCCTAGCTGATTCGGTGTCCCCCGATCCGTTCCTTCTCTCGCCGCTTCGCCGTTTCAACAGGTAGCAAGCCCCGCGTCTCAATTTCATATCTAAATTGCTTGCTTCCTAGGGTTTCGCATCTATTAGATATCTTATATTTATTTGTATATCCTATCTATTCTATCGTGCAGCGAGTCGGTGCCGTTGAGATCATGTGTAACACCCCGGGTGTTTAAATACTAAAACCTGACATGTCATCATACGCATTGCAAAGCATTTGACATTTGGTGAAAACTTTGAGATGCATATACTAAAACAAGTTTATATTTATGTGGTATGTGTTGAATTGTATTGTTGGACTCAAGTTCAAAGTTTGCTTGGATTTTTAAATTTTTGAGAAAACCCTGATTTTCAGCATTTAAATCCTACCCTGAAAACTCATTTCAAAATCTAAGCATATTTTGGGGTTGAACCCAAAAGCAAAAGTGTAGAGCTTGGCAAGTTATACAAAGTTTGTTTTTGGAGTTTTCAAAGTTGTTACGAAAAATTTGGAGTAATTCGAAAAGGCGTAATTCGTTAAATTTCCCCTATTCGAATTCAAAAGTTCATTTCAAAATCTAGACCGAATTTGGGGGTGGTTATAAAAGCAAAGTTGTAGAACTTTTGATTATGAACAACTTTTATTTTTGGATATTTTTGAGTTGTTACAAAAATTTGGGAGTAATTTGAGTTTCAAACTGGATGGCAATTATGTAATATTGATGAACAGTGTTCACCGCTCTTGCTACATGGCCGGCGACCGTCTTCGGCGTTCCAGGCATGCGCGTGGCGGCCTTGGCTTCGCGCAAGCGCAGGAAAGACTCCGCCATGGCTTCTCCTTGCTTCCTTGGCCGTCCTATAAAGCTCTGGGCAGTCGTCGTTCTTCTTTTTCCCTTGCTCTGTTTTTCCGTCGGCCTTGCTCATCTCCGGCGAGCTCGCACCGTCGCGGTAGTGCTCCACCGTCGCAGCTAAAGCCAGTTCCAGCTCCGTCTCCTTCTTGCGCATCCACCCAGCCAACTGTGGTCGACTGATTTCGTCGGGAACTCGCTGACCACGCTCTTCTTCCTCGCGGCCGGCAACATCTCCGTCGTGGCAGCGCCGTCGTGGCCAGCGCTCTACGGTGAGCCTCTGACCTTGTGAAGCCTTGTTTCAGCTTCTTCGTGATGCCATGGTGCTTCATGACCGGTTGATTGACCGTTTTGTCCACCACAGTAGCTGGAACATCGCCGTCGTCGTGGCTTGCTCCACCGTGGTTGCTGTGAACGTCGACCCATCTCTCCGTTGGTCCTCCGGCTCGGTCATCGACTCCAACGTGATCGGGGTGAGCCCCTGAGTCTTTCTAGGCCATTTGTTTAGTCGCTACCGGCCTTGTTTCACCAGCGTAACGCCGCCGAGCCGCCGTGTCCGCCATGGCCGGTACCGTGCTCATTTCATGCCGTAATCGATGCAACTAAGGGCGTCAGTAGGTGTGCTTAGTCGTGGGGAGTATGTTGGTGCAGTTGCCTTCGCCGTTAGTCTCACCGGCGGCGGGGAATCATCGGTCAGCGCCGTCGCCATCGCGGTCAAAGCCAGAGGTAGAAGATGACAGGTGGGGTCGGGTTGTCAGCGACTCAACGTTCAAAATGGATTTTTCTATTTTCAGATTTGAATGAATAGTATCTATTTTTGTTATTTTTGTGTAGATTTATTTAGAGCTCCAAAAATTATGAAAATTTTTGTGTGACTTCTCTGTGATGTACAATATTTAATAAAAATATGAAATAATGTTTTTCAGTACTTTTTGAATGTGATGAAATTTGCTCAATTTATTAATAAATGGATTTCCATGATTTTTCTAGGCTTATTTAATTGTCCAAAAATTATGAAATTTGTTTTGTCACTTAATTATCATGTAATGAACATTTACAAAAATTTTGAGGTCAATTGGAACAAGTTGATTTATTTCATAATTCTTAATTAATTAATTAATTCATAAAAGCAAATAGTAACCTTTAGTGATTTAGGTTTTGTTTGCATTTTTGATTGAGTGATGTCCTTGGGTCATTAATTGGTAATGATCTTTGGCAATTGATGTAAGTAGTACGAAAAATATTTGGTTAGTTTGACTTGTAACGGTACCGCGAAGGAAAGTTGTATTCAAGTTGTTAAATTTTGCATCCATCATCGAGCATCATGTTTTGTATTCCGCATCATGTTAAACATGGCACTGTTACTACGTGTAGTGAATGAAGGTGAACACGTAGTAGTTAATCAAGTTGCGGAGGAGGTTAATCCATCTGTTGAGGGTGGATCAAATACTTGTGAAACGTCGCAGGAACCGGACTTTTCCGTCAACGAAGGCAAGCCCCGGATGCATACAACCTTACCTTGTATTTTACAAATTGATTTCGCTTTTGCTTCTTTTTACTACATTAAGTGATTAGGAGTCAAGTAAAAACCAAATTGGTATATTACCAACCTTGTTATTCCATATTTACCATATTACCAGTTTTAAATTCGTATATGCCTAGTTTTGCTTAGCTATGCTTAGAACGATGAAAGTCGGGTGATTACCTGCCACCTGCAAGTTTTAAATGGAACCTTGGTTACTTATGTTATCATGTGATATGGGAATGTGGAGTAATAAATCTAGACCGGGCGGACTCGGTGTGTGTGAGCCACAAGACATGGAGGTCTTATGAGCGGGTCCTTTCCGTCTGTGTCGATTAAGGTCCGTACCATTGTTGAATTGCATGAGGTGAGACTTTGTAGTACTGACCACATACTCCGGTAAGCCTTTACTTGGCTATTCTATTATGAGAATGGCTACTCGCGCACTGGGAGTGGAGAGATGGCGAGAGTAGCGTGTACCCACGTGGCCATGGGCTGGAATGGTGGAGTATTGTATTCTCGGGTGGCGCGGATCCGTTCTTGTTTAGAGGATCCAAGGGTAGGTTGGTATATGTAGGTCAGGGACCTGCATATGTCGTGTGGTCTGGAATCCCCAGCTGGGTTCTTAATCGGTTCGAATCGTCGTTGCTCCTCGGTTATGGAGACTCAACTCACTGTTTATCATCGTAGTATTAATAACTGGAACTTGAGAAAGGTTTGCGAAAGAGATCGATATGAAGTTCATGACCTCATTACGGATCATGGCAGATTCATATGTGGTACTTATAAAGTTTTACCTTTGAAGTAAAGAATTTTGTTAAAGAGCTTTTACACAAAATAACTTTGCTTATTGCTAAAACCATACCTTGAATCCCTAAGCCTGCATTCCTGAGTCTTATCAGTTTTATTTCGGTTAAGTCTTGTTGAGTACTTTTGTACTCAGGGTTCGTTGACCCCTTGTTGCAGGTGAGCCTCATGAGTAGATCTGTTTTGGATCGTGCTGCATGACTATTGTTCGATCTGAGGATGAGAAGTAAATGTGTGGCCCTTGGGCAGGGCAGTTTCATTGTGTGTTTTGTGTTATATTATAATGCCACTCCACTACTTCGTTTTGTAATAATCATCAAACTTAGTTGTGAGGTTTGAAACTACTGTTTTGTAAATTATGTTATTGTAAGACTTCCGTTATTTTTACTCTGGTGTAGATATTTGAATAAATGTTGTAATACTGCAATGACTCTGTAACGTGATCTTGCTCGGAAATCGTGGATGATTCGGGGTTCCCCGAGGACACCCGACAGTCTTGTTAAGTTAACGGAAACATATGCATAAATGTCAAAGGTCGTCGGACTGTGACAGGTGCATGTGGGCCCTATAATTTAGGAGGTTCTGCCACAGAATGGTATCAGAGCGCTCGTTACAAGGTTTTTATAGTATTGTTTTACAAAAACTTCAAAATGATTTGGGATGACTAAACTTAACTTGTTAATTTGGTCCAAATTGCTTCTGACTTATCTTATTTCTTTCTCACCATTCCTTATTTGATTAAAAAGGTTTTGTGTGGTGGAGTAGTAATCTTACTATGCCCTATATAAAAATAAATGTTGTTTATGTGCATTATAAACTTTGATGTTTTTGTTCGTAAGAACGATTCATGCATCATGATTAATTCACTAGTTACTTCCTTCACCTTTGAGTCTGGAGTTGAGTAGTGAGTCTGGTTTGAGTAATGTAATCCATCATAGCTGCTCTTTAGACTTTGATCAAATGATCTTACTTGGATTAAATTGGCTTCCTACAGTATGGCTCGTACCAAGATGACGCCCCGTAAGTCCACTAGACCCAAATGAGTTCCTCATCACCAACTTGCCCCTAGGAATGACGGTGCTAGCAGTAGCAGCTCTAGGCCTGATCCCCAGGCAGAGATACAGAGGATTTCTATAGAATTAGCACAACCTACTAAAGATAGGGCTTTAGATGCTATACAGGTAGGAGAATTACAGGATCAATTGAGGCATCTCACCACCGCGCACAGGAACTACAAAAGCATGTTAGTTCGTACGGTGGAGGGAAGGAATGAAGCATGACATAGGGAAAATGTAGCTAGAGCTAGAACTCATGAGCTAGAATTCTATGTAGAAGATTTAGAAGAACATAATACCTATCTACATGAGGAAGTTCATAGGCTTAGCAATCTACTAAATCCAAATCATGAACCCCAAGCCGATGCCATGGACCCTGGTGGCATCCTTGCCGATGATGACGAATCGGAAGAAGAAGAAGATCCTGAAGAATTAGTAATGATCGATGAAAGTGATAATGAAGGTGGTAATAATTCCGGAATGGATACCGAGCCGGAAGTTTGAAGTGATCAAGGAAAGGAGTAGAGTTGTATAATAGTTAGTTCTAGTTAAGTTATGTAGTCTTGTTTTGGTACTCGTGGGTTTGTGTTTAAATTAGTAAACTCTATGTAATGTGTCTGGAGTAAGCTTTGGTGTAATTCAATAAAGACTTGTGAATAAAGTTTGGTTTGTTATAAGCAGATGCGTCATACACGGGGTTTGTATATTCCTAGAACTTCACAAGATGAGGATGGTATTCCAGATCCACCACCAGTTCCAACAAATCTGGCTGATGCTATAACCACACTTGTCAATGTGACGGCTAAAAATTCTCGTTTGCTTCAAGAGATAGCTCAGAGTAATCAGAATCAGATGCATGGAAACCGTGGTCGCCACCATAACAGACAAGAGGCTACGTATGTTGATTTTACAGACACAAGACCACCGGTGTTCACCAAGGTAGATGAACCATTGGAGGCTGATGACTGGCTTCAAACCATGGAGCAGAAATTTAATCTTATTCCATGCACAGAGTATCAGAAACCTGCGTTTGCCACTCAGCAACTTAGAGGAGCAGCAAGTGCTTGGTGGGCAAACTAGTGGCTATGCAACCAGCTGGCATTCCAATAACTTGGGCTGAGTTCCGTACTGCCTTCAGAGCCCATTATATCCCTGAAGGAGTTATGGCTATGAAGCTAGATGAATTCCTTGCTTTGAAGCAAGGAGATCAAACAGTGATGCAGTATGTGGGAAGATTTAATCACCTGTCATAATATGCATCTGAACATGTCAATACGGATGCCAAGAAGAAGAGGTGGTTTATGAGAGGTCTAAGGACCAAGCTGTAGACAATGATGACAACTTGTACTAATGTTACTTATCATGAGGCAGTAAATATTGCAATTGCTTCAGAGTTAAAGTATCGGCAGCATAAGGAGCTCAAAAAGAAAAAGAGTATGCCGTCTGGATCTTTTGGAGGAAATCAGAAGAGGCAGAGGGTGATTTATCATCCAGTACATCATAATCGTCCTCCTTATCGTCCGCCGTAGTCCCAAGTCGAGCAACAGTCAAATGTCCGTCCTGCTATAACCTACCCAAATTCACAGTCGACCAATGCTCCTAGTGGCAATACTCCAACGTCCCAGGGTCACAATTATCCATGTTACAATTGTGGAAGGACTGGTCATTTCTCCAGGGAATGTCCATATCCCAGGCAGGCTAATCAAAATTATCAGAAGGCCCCTGCCAATCAACAACAGGGTCAGGCACCAAACAAGAACCCCAATCAGAATGCTCAGAAGGGCAAAGATGAGAGGAAGACAGGACGGGTGTTCTATATTCAAGCTGGAGAAATTCCGGAAGGGGAGCTAGTGATGATGGGTTTGTTTCCTGTTGCCAATCACCCTGTAGTTATACTTTTTGATTCTGGCGCATCGCATTCATTCATCAATAGAACATTTGTCGTGAAGTATGAAATTTCAATTGGGGCAACAAAGGAAAGTTTCTTTATATAGTTGCCCGGGGGACGTCTGTGTACTAAGGAAATGGTATACCAGGTACCCGTAAACCTGGGTGGGCATATTTTTCCCACTACTATGATTATCCTTAAGGATCAGGATATAGATGTAATCTTGGGAATGAATTGGATGTATCAGCATAAGGCTGTTATAGATGCTTTGAATAGAACTTTAAGGGTAAGTTTGCCTGATAGTACTTCTCAACTTCTCATCCAACTTCCAACCTTAAGAAGATCAGTGGGCAAGATCTGTGCAACTGCTGTCAAAGAAATTAGAGATATCCCGATAGTGTGTGAATTTCCAGATGTGTTTCCTGAAGATTTACCCAGTCTACCACCTGATAGGGATGTACAGTTTAACATAGAGTTGCAACCTGGAATAGCTCCGATTTCTCGGAGAGCTTATAGGATGCCACCTAAGGAATTGGCTGAGTTGAAGACTCAGTTACAAGAATTAATTAAGAAGGGGTTTATCCAACCTAGTTCATCACCTTGGGGATGTCCGGCAATTTTTGTGAAAAAGAAAGATGAGACCCTGAGATTATGTGTCAACTATCATCCGTTGAATGAAGTGACCATCAAGAATAAGTATCCCTTACCTTGGATAGATCTGCTTTTTGATCAATTGGCCAGAGCCAAAGTTTTCTTCAAGATAGATTTGAGGTTAGGATATCACCAAATCAAGATAAAGCCTGAAGATATTCCCAAAATGACATTTACCACAAGATATGGATTATATGAATACTTGGTAATGTCTTTTGGTTTGACAAATGCTCCAGCTCATTTCATGTATCTGATGAATTCAGTATTCATGCCTGAGCTAGACAAGTTTGTAGTGGTGTTTATTAATGACATTCTAGTATATTCCAAGAATAAGAAAGAACATGTGAAACATCTCAGAATTGTTCTGACCCACTTGAGAGAACATCAACTATATGCCAAGTTCAGCAAGTGTGATTTTTGGCTTAAGGAAGTGCAATTTTTTGGACATGTCTTGTCAGCTGAAGGCGTTGCAGTATATCCAAGCAAAGTGAAGGATGTGCTTGATTGGAAACCGCCAACCACAGTTCATCAAGTTTGGAGTTTTCTGGGATTGGCAGGGTATTACCGTCGATTTATTCTAGATTTCTCTAAAGTATCAAAGTCCATAACTGAATTGTTGAAGAACCAAGTCAAGTTTGTCTGGTCATCTGATTGTGAAAAGGCTTTCTAGACTTTGAAGAGATTGTTGACTACTGCACCAGTATTAGCCCAACCTGATATCGAGAAGCCGTTTGATGTTTATTGTGATGCTTCAGGTATTGGTATTGGATGTGTGTTGATGCAAGAAGGCCGAGTCATTTCTTATGCATCTAGGCAACTTAAGCAACATGAAGAACACTATCTGACTCATGATCTGGAGTTAGCAGCTGTGGTTCATGCTTTGAAGATTTGGCGGCATTACCTGCTTAGTAATACGTGCCATATGTATACAGACCACAAGAGCTTAAAGTATATCTTTACTCAGTCAGAATTGAACATGCGACAAAGAAGATGGTTAGGACTAATTAAGGATTATGACTTGGAAGTACATTATCACCCCGGTAAAGCAAATGTGGTTGCAGATGCCCTTAGTCACAAAAGTTATTGCAATTGTCTGGCAGTGAAAACAATGGGTTTGACTTTATGTCAAGAAATGGAGAAATTGAATGTAGAAGTAATTCAACAAGGAAGTTTGACCAACATAACTGTTGAAGCCACTATTCGAGACCAGATTATCGCTGCTCAGAAGGAAAACAAGGGTATAGCCCATATCAAGGAAAGAGTCAAGAATGGAAAAGCGGAATGCTTTAGCATAGATGATGAAGGTGTGCTATGGTTCAAGGATCGCCTGGTGGTACCAAAGGTTCCTGAGTTGCGGCAGTCAATTCTAGAAGAGGCACATGCTACTAGGTTATCTATCCATCCAGGAAGCAACAAGATGTACCATGACTTGAAGCAAAGATTCTGGTGGACTAAAATGAAAATAGAGATTGCTAGATATATAGCAAAGTGTGATACTTGTCAAAAGGTGAAAGCTATACATTTGAGGTCTGCTGGTGAATTACAACCATTACCTATTCCATCTTGGAAGTGGGAGGACATAAGTATGGATTTTATTGTTGGTCTACCCAAGACATCAAAGGGATTTGACTTAGTATGGGTTATTGTAGATCGACTCACTAAGTCAGCACATTTTCTTTCTGTCAAGACTATATATCCTATGATCCAATATGCCAAGATGTACTTAGGAAGAATCATGAGCTTACATGGAGTACCAAAGACCATAGTGTCAGATAGGGGTACACAGTTTGTCTCTAGCTTTTGGAAACACTTACATGCTTCATTAGGTACCAAACTTCTGTACAGTACAGCGTATCATCCGCAGACTGATGGACAAACTGAAAGAGTCAATCAAGTACTTAAAGATATGTTAAGATGTTGTGTTCTTAACTATTCCAAAAAGTGGGATGAATGTTTGCCTTTGGCCGAGTTCTCATACAACAATAGTTATCAGGAAAGCATTAGAATGGCTCCCTTTGAAGCACTCTATGGTCGTAGGTGCAGAACATCGTTGAGTTGGTCTGAGCCTGGAGAAAGAAGATTCTTTGGAGTCGACCTTGTGAAAGAAACAGAAGACAAGGTTAAGCAAATACAAAGTAATTTGAAGATAGCTCAATCCCGACAAAAGAGTTATGCGGATAGAAGACGGAGACCATTGGTGTTTAACAAAGGAGATTTTGTATATCTGAAAGTATCACCAATGAAGGGAGTTACCCGTTTTGGTGTTAAAGGCAAGTTGGCACCTCGATATATTGGACCATATCAAATTTTGGAGAGGTATGGAAAAGTGGCATATCGCTTGAAATTACCTGAACATCTCGTAGCTGTGCACGATGTGTTCCATGTTTCTCAATTGAAGAAGTGTCTCCGAGTGCCTGGGCAAAATGTTGAGGTTGAAGGAGTGGAACTTGAACTAGATTTGACTTATTTCGAATATCCTATCCAAGTTTTGGATAAGAAAGATCGTGTTACTCGAAGACGGACAATCAAGTTCTATAAGATACAATGGAATCAACATTCAGAAGAGGAAGCTACTTGGGAATCAGAAGATTACTTGTTAGAAAAGTTTCCAGAGTTTCTAGCGTCAATATAGAATAGAGTACTGTTAGTTGAGCTCAGTTGTTACAAATTGTGTTTTGTAAAGGAACCTCAGCTGTTTTATGGACAAGTTTTGGATGTTTTTGGACTGACACATTTCCTTTTCCATTACTTACTCTATGGCTTTGAATCTCGGGGCGAGATTTCTTTTAGGGGGAAGGATTGTAACACCCCGGGTGTTTAAATACTAAAACCCGACATGTCATCATACGCATTGCAAAGCATTTGGCATTTGGTGAAAACTTTGAGATGCATACACTAAAACAAGTTTATATTTATGTGGTATGTGTTGAATTGTATTGTTTGACTCAAGTTCAAAGTTTGCTTGGATTTTTAGATTTTCGAGAAAACCCTGATTTTCAGCATTTAAATCCTACCCTGAAAACTCATTTCAAAATCTAAGCGCGGGAAAGACTCCGCCGTGGCTTCTCCTTGCTTCCTTGGCCGTCCTATAAAGCTCTAGAGCAGTCGTCGTTCTTCTTTTTCCCTTGCTCTGTTTTTCCATCGGCCTTGCTCATCTCCGGTGAGCTCGCACCGTCGCGGTAGTGCTCCACCGTCGCAGCTAAAGCCAGTTCCAGCTCCGTCTCCTTCTTGCGCATCCACCCAGCCAACTGTGGTTGACTGATTTCACCGGGAACTCGCTGACCACGCTCTTCTTCCTCGCGGCCGGCAACATCTCCGTCGTGGCAGCGCCGTCGTGGCCAGCGCTCTACGGTGAGCCTCTGACCTTGTGAAGCCTTGTTTCAGCTTCTTCGTGATGCCATGGTGCTTCGTGACCGGTTGATTGACCATTTTGTCCACTACAGTAACCGGAACATCGCCGTCGTCGTGGCTTGCTCTACCGTGGTTGCTGTGAACATCGACCCATCTCTCCGTTGGTCCTCCGGCTCGATCATCGACTCCAGCGTGATCGGGGTGAGCCCCTGAGTCTTTCTAGGCCATTTGTTTAGTCGCTACCGGCCTTGTTTCACCAGCGTAACGCCGCCGAGCCGCCGTGTCTGCCATGGCCGGTACCGTGCTCATTTCATGCCGCAATCGATGCAACTAAGGGCGTCAGTAGGTGTGCTTAGTCGTGGGGAGTATGTTGGTGCAGTTGCCTTCGCCGTTAGTCTCACCGGCGGCAGGGAATCATCGGTCAGCGTCGTCGCCATTGCGGTCAAAGCCAGAGGTAGAAGATGACAGGTGGGGTCGGGTTGTCAGCGACTCAACGTTCAAAATGGATTTTTCTATTTTCAGATTTGAATGAATAATATCTATTTTTGTTATTTTTGTGTAGATTTATTTAGAGCTCCAAAAATTATGAAATTTTTTGTGTGACTTCTCTGTGATGTACAATATTTAATAAAAATATGAAATAATGTTTTTCAGTACTTTTTGAATGTGATGAAATTTGCTCAATTTATTAATAAATGGATTTCCATGATTTTTCTAGGCTTATTTAATTGTCCAAAAATTATGAAATTTGTTTTGTCACTTACTTATCATGTAATGAACATTTACAAAAATTTTGAGGTCAATTGGAACAAGTTGATTTATTTCATAATTCTTAATTAATTAATTAATTCATAAAAGCAAATAGTAACCTTTAGTGATTTAGGTTTTGTTTGCATTTTTGATTGAGTGATGTCCTTGGGTCATTAATTGGTAATGATCTTTGGCAATTGATGTAAGTAGTATGAAAAATATTTGGTTAGTTTGACTTGTAACGGTACCGCGAAGGAAAGTTGTATTCAAGTTGTTAAATTTTGCATCCATCATCGAGCATCATGTTTCGTATTCCGCATCATGTTAAACATGGCACTGTTACTACGTGTAGTGAACGAAGGTGAACACGTAGTAGTTAATCAAGTTGTAGAGGAGGTTAATCCGTCTGTTGAGGTCGGATCAAATACTTGTGAAATGTCGCAGGAACTGGACTTTTCCGTCAACGAAGGCAAGCCCCGGATGCATACAACCTTACCTTGTATTTTACAAATTGATTTCGCTTTTGCTTCTTTTTACTGCATTAAGTGATTAGGAGAACTAAACTGGTACATTACCAACCTTGTTATTCCATATTTACCATATTACCAGTTTTAAATTCGTATATGCCTAGTTTTGCTTAGCTATGCTTAGAACGATGAAAGTCGGGTGATTACCTGCCACCTGCAAGTTTTAAATGGAACCTTGGTTACTTATGTTATTATGTGATATGGGAATGTGGAGTAATAAATCTAGACCGGGCGGACTCGGTGTGTGTGAGCCACAAGACATGGAGGTCTTGTGAGCGGGTCCTTTCCGTCTGTGTCGATTAAGGTCCGTACCGTTGTTGAATTGCATGAGGTGAGACTTTGTAGTACTAACCACATACTCCAGTAAGCCTTTACTCGGCTATTCTATTATGAGAATGGCTACTCACGCACTGGGAGTGGAGAGATGGCGAGAGTAGCGTGTACCCACGTGGCCATGGGCTGGAATGGTGGAGTACTGTATTCTCGGGTGGCGCGGACCCGTTCTTGTTTAGAGGATCTGAGGGTAGGTTGGTATATGTAGGTCAGGGACCTATAGATGTCATGTAGTCTGGAATCCCCAGCTGGGTTCTTAATCGGTTCGAATCATCGTTGCTCCTCGGTTATGGAGACTCAACTCACTGTTCATCATCGTAGTATTAATAACTGGAACTTGAGAAAGGTTTGCGAAAGAGATTGATATGAAGTTCATGACCTCATTATGGATCATGGCAGATTCATATGTGGTACTTATAAAGTTTTACCTTTGAAGTAAAGAATTTTGTTAAAGAGCTTTTACGCAAAATAACTTTGCTTATTGCTAAAACCATACCTTGAATCCCTAAGCCTACATTCCTGAGTCTTATCAGTTTTATTTCGGTTAAGTCTTGTTGAGTACTTTTGTACTCAGGGTTCGTTTGTAACAGAACCGACCAAATCATAAGAACGTAAGTACAAAAACAATCACCGAAGTGATCAAATTCCTATACTTAAGCTCCCATAATCCCGGTAGTCCGGAAATCATGAAGGATTTCAACCAACTCTCGACATACAAACAAAGATCGTAGTGATTCAACACAACACATCATTCGTTACATCATTTCACAAGTAGCATTCGGATTACATCCATCAGAGTTCAAATAAAATATTACAGACCAAGTTCAAATTTGCGGAAGCAACATAGTTTAGTACATAACTTCATAGTTTCAAATACATTGCCAGATCTTAGTCATGTCCCACAAAAGCATCTTCAGGTACGAGAACTAGGAGAGACCACACCCAACGGTCTAGTCTTCATCCCCAGCTGGGAGAAGACAATACTTGCAGCAACCAAAGTAGAACTGGTCATCTACAACAGGTGGGAGATAAACCCTGAGTACGAGAAGGTACTCAGCTAGACTTACCCATCAAACCAGAAATAAAAGACACCAACGGTCATGCAAGGCTTATGAGGCGGGCTAGCTGGACACAGTTGCATAAAAGAGCTTATGAATATAGTAACCAATTTAAACTTCGCATCAAGTTTATCATCATTTACCTGTCCACTAGATTTGCACCTGTACTAGAGCACTCACTTATTAGGAGCAAACAATATTAACCATAGTAGGTATAATAAGGCTATCATCATCATATCATAATTTCCGAACCATTATGTTATTTAGTGTATCTACTTTGGAGATAAGCCCGTCAAGTTCTCACTAACCGGGAGAGACGGCGACTCGAATCGAATTACAACTCAGCTGAGGGGGTATTCCTAACTCTCACCCTGGCATACTTTGCAAGGGTAGCCATGGGTCACCTTTGCGACAACTCAGGAACCAAATTCGTGGGTTCGATCAGCGCCAATGCTCTCAGGGATTACCCTTCTACCAGGACGATCATGACTTTTAAATCACCTGCCCTTGGACTCACGCCTACGGCTCCCTTCCGAGGTGTACTTTATACTTATCGACTCCCAACCTGAGGTGAGCTACTCAGCTTCGTGGTCGGTCTCAAGACCCGGCCAACTAAGAGAGAGACATGCGTTCAACATGAACAGGAAAGGCTCCAAGATTCAGTCCTTAAGCGACACAGACAGAGTCACTGCAAACCGGCAAGCCTCCGCCTGGTCTTCACTTCAAATTAAGACAGGTTCTTTTCCACGATAGCAAATATAGCCAACCATGCCATATATATGTCCCTATATCTCGCAGGTGACCGGAAATCACCTGACTTCTACCGCGTTTAAGCAGGGCTAAGCACTACATGAACCTGAGCTACATAGGATTCAGGGTATCAATATCTGGACAAGGATTGGATAACCAATGCAGCAAGTGTTTGCATCCAACACCTAAACTTAATGCAACAATATATATATGTAACAATAATACTTTAACTGCATTTCAGAAATTAGGAGGCTTAATATGCTCCGGGGCTTGCCTTTCACAAAGTTGCATGGACGGTGATCCGGGCACTCAACGGTGACCTCGTCTGGCACTTCTCCCGAGGGCTGCACCTCCTGAACCTCCGGTGTTGGCTACTGCTGCTCGCTCGGTTCCTCGAATTCCAGCAGTGTCACACCTTCTGGTACACCTATTGCATGCCGATGCACAAGATAAATATCATGGATGCATAAGGAATGACATGATGCTCATGATGAATGGATCACAGTAAGTGTTTAACGAAAACATCACTGGACACTCATTTACCGATTAAGAATAGCTCTATTCAAATCACTTTAAAGCATGTATCTAACTTAACTTGAAGAACAAGATCAACTTACCTAATTTGCATAACCTAAGATAAAGATGCTCATCTTCAGTTAAAGGCCTAACACCTAGGAGCATTACCATAAGCTTAGGAAATAGTAAGGGCATACTTAAATCAACAGTTAAAGTTTCATATGCAAACGAGCAGTCCTTTAATTCGATCACAATAAGAGTTCTACAATTCCAAATGACTTGCAAGAGGACATTCTGGAAAGCTTATGAAATTCTCTACAAATCATTTGTAAATATCAAAGCATGATTCTTACGTTAACCAAATCGAATTAAGATAAACATAGAATCTATCCAGAAATGACAGGTTTACTAAATTAATTATTTAGTGATGATGCAAAAGCATAATTGGACCAAACCAAGTTTACCAACTTGTTGCACATACCAGAGGAACATCAGAAAGTATAGTGCCAACTTCTAAATAAATTATTTAATGCCCTTTTCTCATTTATTTAGTTAATTAGGTGATTAAAGCAATATATAGTAAAACTGTTCAGAAAAATCTACAAAAATTACAGTACCTATCTCATGCTTCACATAGACTACCATAAAAATTTCAAAGCAATTGGTCAAGTAGAACTTGCTGTATCAAAAATAACAGATGGCAGGGCTATTTCTAGCATAATTAGGAAACCCTAATGAAAAGTGTCAAGCAACAGATTTCACATTTTTCCTAGCATCATTCTAGCATAAGAATAGCACTCACCAAATTTTACCTTTACTGGATCTATAGAAAAATTATGAAAATTCACACAAGATCCATCCATGCAAACAAGAGAATTTCCTAACTCCTACATATAGTGTCCAAAATGTATGAAAATTTAACTACAAGCTATTCATGATATGAGCAGTACACCATAAAAATTTCATGCCATTTGGAGCTATATAGAAAAAGATATAATTACCCCTATTTCCCTCATGATTAAAAGAGATAATTTGCAACTCCATTTTTCATAACAGAACATGGCATAAATTATATTTTTAATATAAACTAGACATTATCATGAACTCAACAAAATTGGAACCACATCATTTGGATCTACCAACTAGGAGATACACATTTTTGAATATGTCCACAAATCTGTGAAAAGAATAAAACAAACAGAAAATGGAAAACCTAATCCTACGGCTGGGCCGGCCCGGAAAAGCTCGGCGGCCCGCGAAGCACGCACAAGCACAGCCTAGACTCGACGCGGCCCAGGTCAGGTTCCCGCCTGAGTTCGACGACTGACGCGCGGGTCCCGCCCGACAGAGAGACAGACAGGGGAGGAAGAAAGGATGGTGGCGCAACTCGTCGCCGGTGGCAGCTCCGGTGAGGCCATCAGTGTCAATGTGTACGCCTCACCCATGCGCACCTAGTGGTACCATCTATTGTAGGGATAACAGCAGCTAGAGGGGGTGGCGACGGCCATGGCGGCGCACGGCCATGGTTTGGCCGGCTCCGGCGAGGTGACGGCGTCACGGCCCTAGTGGGTGACCCTACGAGCATCAGCATCACACCCAGGACCCAGAGCATGGAAAAGATGAGACAGAAAGGGGCTCGAGTGGCACAACCGTGTGTGAGCTCTGCCAGCGGCGGTCATGGCGACCCGGTGGAGCCGCGCTCACGGTGAGTTCTACCTGAGGCGAAAACGCGATGACGGTGTGGTCGCGGACGTGGAGGAGCTCACGGTGGTGCTGTGGCCCTAATGAATCGGTCAATGGCACTCGGTTGAGTGGGTTTTTGGCTCAGCGGCTGCCATGGCGTCCCGGTCGCTGCACTCGCGGAGGAAGGAGATGGCAGAGAGTGAACTGGCGAGATGAAGAGCAAGTGGCGAGGCGTTGGCTTTCATCAGGAGCACGGACACACGACATGGAGACACTGGCAGAGCATGCATGCCATGCGGTGATCAGCTCCTGAGCCGGTCAGCCACGGCGTGCTCTGTCGGTTTTCTGAAACGGCCTGAATCGACGCCCGATGACACGAGTGACAGCGTGATTTCGACGATCCATAACTCCCAAACGGTGGCGATCTGGTTCATGGTATAGTTAACAAAATTGAAGATCTAAGTGAGTACAACAACTTTGTCAATTGGAGCTCGAGTTGGTTCAGCCTGGTTAGGGAGATACAAGCCTCCAAACAGTGATACTCGAAACTGTAAATCGTCTTAAGGACTTAGAAAAATTCTAAGTGTAGAATTCCACCCCAAATCTGACTTGTGGGCCATGTTTGAGGCTGTTCCACACATTTTCATGAGTTGGTCATAAAACAACTTTTGTTCCTTGATAAATTGGCTACAACTTTGGTAAAGGGTGCACAGCCATGCATGGTCTCTAGGTTGGTCTTTTGAATTAGTCAAACAGTGGCACTTTAAAGGTCATTCTAAGTCAAACCTCCACTAGAGGGCAATTTAGTCATTTTGGTCCACATGAACAATGTCCCATCAATTACCCTAAGTGTAGTTAAGGTGTATTAGACCATAATCAACCACTTTACACAAATGCTATACCCACTTCTAATGATCACATGTGATGAAGCAACAAAACAATCAATTTCACTCTAATGTTGCAATTCCATGTTTCACATGTTTTAGGCCTTTGTTGCAATTTTAACTTGCCACATTCCTACCATGTTGCCATGTTTCAAGGTATGAGAAACTCATGTTGCATTCACATATTGCACTACTACCATTCACAAGCAATTCAAGTATGAAACAAATAGAATTGCGAATGTTGCATATGTATGTTTCAGTGACAATGGCATGATGAGATAGATGATGCATATGTTTATGAAATGAAATGCACTTTTGTGGAAGCCAAACACCTAGGGTGTTACATCGTTGACCCCTTGTTGTAGGTGAGCCTCATGAGTAGATCTGTTTTGGATCATGCTACATGACTATTGTTCGATCTGATGATGAGAAGTAAATGTGTGGCCCTTGGGCAGGGCAGTTTCATTATGTGTTTTGTGTTATATTATAATGCCACTCCACTACTTCATTTTGTAATAATCATCAAACTTAGTTGTGAGGTTTGAAGCTACTGTTTTGTAAATTATGTTATTGTAAGACTTCCGTTGTTTTTACTCTGGTGTAGATATTTGAATAAATGTTGTAATACTGCAATGACTCTATAATGTGATACTGCTCAGAAATCATGGATGATTCGGGGTTCCCCGAGGACACCCGACAATCTTCTTAAGTTAACGGAAACATATGCATAAATGTCAAAGGTCGTCGGACTGTGACAGGTGCATGTGGGCCCTATAATTTAGGAGATTCTGCCACATCATGTGGCAGTTGTTAGTTAACTCGGGGCCAAGCTCACGAGTAAGGATCGAGGCCAAGCCTCAAAAGTGTTAGCAGCAGTTGATCTTTGATAGAGGTAGTTATTTCTTTGTCAGGGGCAGTTGATTTTTCTTTGATCCATCAGATGGCTCGTGTGAAGAATGTCGGAGGTGGTCCCAGTGATGAGGATCTGAGGCCCCCACCTGCCAGCCTACAGAACCTAAAGGCAAGGTGACTAAGAAGCTGGTAGTCAGGAAGCACAAGTATCCAGATGCAGATACAGCGAGAGCCACAGCAGTTGCAGAGGCAGCAGAGCATGCTGAGAGAGGAGGCGCTCATAGTGGAGTCTGGATTGCCGATCCACTTTTACCAGAGGCAATGGCTACACTTTAGTGTGTTGAGTGTCTTCATGGTGGTCCAGCTGGGACCCTCATGATTAGAGGACGGCGTGTTGCCATTGATGAGGTTCAGCCTTAGGGGGAGCCACAGGAGTAGCCTCAGCTAGCTTAGCAGACTCAGGAGGGTGAGTAGGTCCAGTAGGCCGAGGAGACAGAGGCGGCCCCATAGCCACAGTTATGCCGCTCTGGTCGTACTCGTGTCCTAGTTTCACCGAGGCCAGCCACTCAGTGTAGGGGTTCTTGTCCACCACCTCGACCACAGGGTCCACCTCCAGTGACCCATCTTGACCTAAGGGCCGCCACAGCCAAGCAGGTGTAGCAGTTGAGGTTTGTTGACTTTGAGGTGTGGTTTCCACCCAGGAGGGATGAGAGAGCATTAGATGGATTCTATACACCCCTGCAATAGGACTTCTACAATGCCTATCTGAACAATGGAGCAGTCTTCATACCACAGAGAGTGTGCTCCATCGAGTCTATTGTTGCAGCAGCTGGAGAGCACATTCGCCCCTACCTTGCATATCTACCGGGGCTGACAGATCTGATTGGACGGACTAGACTATATGTTCCATCTTGGGTTCAACAGTTCTATGCTTCTCTCTTTATTGACCCGCACCATAACTTTATTCACTTTGCATTCGATGGTAGAGACTATCAGTTGACGAGCACCAGGGCCAGGGAGATTCTCAGGCTTCAGGAGCAGCCAGTCAGGCTCCATGAGGTGTGCTATGGATAGACTGCACCCCCTAGACTCCCTCATGGTAGCATGGTACCCCCACAGACTTGGCACGTCACTACTTTACTAAGCCTTTTGGTGAGGGTTCAAGGAGGAACCCCAGTGATCTCACGCCCACTGCTCGCATGCTTGAGGCTATCATGAGGAGGACTTTACTCCCGAGGATGGGATACAGAGAGGGATTGACTCGGATTTAGCTATGGCTTCTCAACTCTCTGATGCAGCAGATAGTCTTTGACATCTGTGATCTCCTTCTGTTAGAGATGGAGGACACTATAGCTGAGGGTTTTAGAGGTCACATGCAACTACCCTATGCTCACTGGGTGATATTTCTTATCCACAGAGTTGTGTTAGTTAAGTCGCCTAAGATGATTGCTGAGTACAGTGGTGCCACGACAGAGTTCCCTGCTTATAACCTGTCTTAGATGATTCGGAATAGTACACCATAGGCACCGAGTCAGCCGCACTATCGCCCAGAGGTGCCCAAGACTGTAGCCCAGCAAGATGATATCATTAGGGGTACTGTAGCTACAGAGGAGGAGGAGCTTGCTCAGCAGGAGGGGTTGGTCACTAGCGAGCCCAATGATAGTTCTGATGATGATTACCAATCCATTCCACAGATGCCTCCACGGCAACTTGATGCTGAGGCTGGTAGCTCCAGTTCAGCGCCACTTGCCCTGTAGACTAACCTTGCTCTTTTGGCTATACTTGAGCAGATGAGGTAGGACCAGGCCAGACAGGCTCAGGAGACAGCTGCTACACTTGCACTATTCCAGACTCGGCAGGATGAGTTCTAGCGCTAGCAGCTTGTCATTCAACAACAGACATAGGCACTACATTAGTAGCAGCAGGCCATGCATCAGCAGTAGCTCCTCATGTAGTAGCAACTTCTTGGATTTATGCAGCATGTAGTGACAGCTATTGGGGCTCCACCGCCATAGCCTATGCCCTAGCTTGGTCAGCCTCCCACCACTTCCATGACTCCAGCGTTATAGCCTAGTGGGCTTTAGAGTCAGGGACAGCCACTAGCACAGTTTGCTTCTCCTATAGAGCAGGTGTCCCAGTAGTTTGCTACGTCAGTGCCAGCCCCACAGTTCACACCATTTCATACGGGCTTCACACCAGCTGAGATGTCATCGCTGCTAGAGCCAAAGACCATAGTGTCCAGGAGCCTTGGTGCCTCCTTTAGTGAGTTGACAGGGTAGCCCACTCCTCCATACCTGCATATTCTAGGTCCTTCTACAGCTACACCTATCACAGCGATGACAGAGACACTCCCCTCCTCTGTGGCATCATCAGAGCCAGCTGCTTCAGTTATACTAGCTCAGCCTATAGCAGCACCAGTTCCTGATCTAACCTAGACTGCTTCAGCATCACTACTAGTTATAGAGGGTCAGACAGCTCAGAGCTCTGGATCAGATGATGATGGCACCTAGTTCCACCTTGCTCCTCATACCTCAGCGCCTGGCTCGTCCGATGTAGCCCCACCGATAGACCCATAGGTTTTGGTGTTTGACGCCAAAGGGGGAGAGGGTTCGAGTATGTTAGGCTTAGGGGGAGCTACTTATCTAAGGGGAGCTTAGTTATTATATTAGCTTATCTATTTATATTTAGAGTTTCTATTTGTGAGATACACTATTATGCTTTTGTGTGTGTGATACATTATGCATTCATGTTTACTACTATATCTATGTGATAGTGATATCTACGTGATTGTGATATATGACATGTGTGCTCTCTACTTTGAATTCTTTATATGTCATATCACTTGTGTTTTGCTCATTTGCCTTTGCTTCCGCGTTTTACTCCGATGCAAATGAGCTTTATTACTTGTACCCATGCTTATTTCATATCTTTTGAGTACATCATGATGGCTTGGGTCATATAAGCTTGTCTAACACCTTTGTTCTTATTGCCTAAAGCTTATATGAACCAAGCATGTTAAAAACCTCATCTCTTTCACATACTCGAGGTAGTATTGTCATCAATCACCAAAAAGGGGAAGATTGAAAGCATCTAGGACCCTAGTTGGGTTTCGGTGATTAATGACAATACGTGATTACTGTGACTAACATGTGTTTTGCAGAAACAATTGAGTTAGGTCACGGTAATGGAGATCGATTGGGCAATCAAGGTTGTCATGCCCCTATGATGGAAATCATTTTGGTTTTCAAAGGATGGACGACAAGGTTGAGGATGGACCAGTTCTAAGTGTTGATTGGAGTTGGAGAGACACTCAGAGTAGTTTAGGACTTTGTTTTTCCTTTGGCCATACTATTAAGGGGGTATGAATGGGTAGCTTGACCTAGGTGAGTCTAGTGAGTTAGGTGTGGTGCACACTTGTTAAAAATAGCACTAGGTAGCTCCACAACAGCCATTTGATCCAATGGAGCAAATTTCATTCACATATGTTCGAGAGTTGGAAGTGAATGGAGGGTCAAATACTGACCGGACGCTGGCTCCGATGTGACTGGATGCTGGCTTAGGGTCCGGTCAGTTCATTTAACCAAGGTGAAAGCGTTTGGAAGTGACCGGACACTGTGAGGTCATGGTACCAGACACTGAAGGCCAGCATTCGGTCGACTCCAGTAAGGTTCTAGAGAGGGAAAATCACGACCGGACGCGTCTGGTCAGTGCTGACCGGACGCTGGCCAGTGTCCAGTCACACTGTAAACACTGGAGTCCGGGGTATACTGACCGGAGCATCCAATCAACATGACCGGAGCATCCGGTCACCCCGCAGAGGCACATAACAGTTTGTTTTTCAGCCGGTGTTATAAATGCCACCTCCGCTCGTGTGTGGGGGTACTTTTGCTCATTCCAACAGCTGAGAAACACCTTAAAGAGTGCCAAGAAGAGCAAGGTCCTAGTGAGGTGATTGAGATTTGAGAATCCAAAAGAGAGCCCTCATTAGTGAATATCAAGAGTAGCAAAGTGTGCATCCACCTTCTCATTAGGCTTGTCATGGTCAAGTGAGAGTTCATGCTTGTTACTCTTGGTGATCGCCATCACCTAGATGGCTTGGTGGTGATTGGGAGTTTGGTGATCACCCGGCAGAGCTTGTGGGTGACCCAACTCATGTTGTGAGTGGTTGTGGGTGATTCACCGCGACGGAGTGTCGAAGAATCAACCCGTAGAGAGCACTTGATCCTTGCGCGGATCAAAGGAGAGCTACGCCCTTGCGTGGGTGCTCCAACGAGGACTAATGGGGAGTGGCGACTCTCCGATACCTCGGCAAAACATCACCGTGTTCCTTCCTCTCTATTTACTTTGAGCATTTACTTTGAGCATTTACTTTGAGCAATTCAATTCATGTATTTATATTCTTAGAATTGCCATGCTAGAGTAGGATTGGAACCTAGGTTGCAAGTCTTTTGTGCGGTAGAACAATTAGGAACACTTTCTAGGCACAAGGGGTTAATTGGGCTAACCATAGGATTTAATTATTGCAAAAAAATTTAGAATTAGCCCAATTCACCCCCCTCTTGGGCATCTTGATCCTTTCAACTTGAATCATCATCATCATCATCTTCTTCTTCTTCATCTTCACTTGAGGAGCTTGACCTTGACCTTGTCTCAACTTGCTTGCTCTTCATCTTCCTTTTCTCACTACATGTGAGAGCTTTGCCTTTGCTTGATGAAGATGCTTCTTCTTGACCCATCTTGCGTGACATTTTAAATGCCACTATCTTGCCAATGACTATGGCCGGGGTCATGGTGCTCAAGTCCTCCATGTTGTGAAGGATTGTGATGAAGCTTGCATATTTCTTCTTTGGTAGCACGGAGATGATCTTCCTCATGATGTACGCATCACCTAGCTTTGTTAATCATATAGAATTGAGCTCATTGATAATTAGATTCAAACATGAATACATATCATGAACAAGCTCATCATCATTCATTTCAAAAGAATCATAACTTTATTGAGTTAGACAATGTTTTTGCTCATGGATATTAGTTGTGCCATCATGGAGCTCTTGGAGTTTTAA
This sequence comes from Miscanthus floridulus, assembly GCF_019320115.1. Classification (NCBI taxonomy): domain Eukaryota; kingdom Viridiplantae; phylum Streptophyta; class Magnoliopsida; order Poales; family Poaceae; genus Miscanthus; species Miscanthus floridulus. The sequence continues at coordinate 97,296,957 of NC_089585.1, forward strand.
CCAAATTTCATGTGCCGTATTTAAAGTGAGCACTTGGTTAAGCACATCAATGCTAAAAAGATTTAAATAAGCAATTTTTAGCTCTAGCATTGAAATGAATTTCTTTTTCTTCACTCTTTGTGGGTTTATCGGGATTCTTAATGGGTTTCATCCCGTCACGAGTGACTCTCCAAACACCCAAGTCTACCGCCTCAAGGTGACAAGCCATTCTAGCTTTATAGTAAGGGAAGTTAGTGCCATCAAAGTGTTGAGGTCTAGAGGTATCCATCCCAACCACTCAAAATAGCGTCAGCTCAACGACGATTAAGCCAAAGGTCCAAATTGAGCCAATAGGCGCTTTGATGCCACTTGAAGGGGACCGTGACACCTAAGAGGGGGAGGGGTGAATTAGGCAACTTAAAAATCCAAATATAAACTATGGCCTCTTTTTCTACCCTTAGCAAAACCAATGCAAAAGATAAACTATCTAAATGTGCAACTACGATTTTACTAGTGTGTTGCTATCTCTACCGCAAAAAGGAGTAATACAAACAATATAAATTTGGAAGCTAAAGAGCAAGGTAGAGATATGCAAACTCCCATCAAAGACTCTAGTATATTTACCGAGGTATCGAGAAGCATGCAAGCTTCCCCCTAGTCCTCGTTAGAGCCCCTCACAAGGAATCCCTCTCAAGGGCCAAGCTCCCGGTCGGGTAACTCTGTGGATAGCCCCGAGCCTTCCCCACACGCAAGTGAGTCTCTGGTGTGCCTCTCCCGGACTGCTCCCTGCTGTCTTCACTATCAAGCTTCTAGCCAAACCGCCGCAGGCCTTGTTGTAAGGTTGAGATGGCGACTAGAGGGAGGGTGAATAGTTGTTTCTAAATTTAATCACACTGGCTAACCGAAACAAGTGCCGAATTACAACAATCGGTCTAGCCAAGACTATACCCCTCTATTGAAGTTCACAAGCACCTTATAAAGATCGTAATTAGGCAACAAAAGTGTTGGGTTAGTTAAAGCTCACTTATCCAATTCTAGGTGCAAGGTCACACAAACCTATGCCACTTGTACTTTGCACACCGGGGAGCTCCTACCCAATTTTAGTAAGCAAAAGCACAAAGCTCCTAAGCCAAATAATAAGGCAACCAATGCCAAATTACAGAGCACAATTACTTAGCTACATAAACTAAGCAATGTGACTAACAAGGTTACATAAACCAAATTAGCCATGCGAGGGAGCTACTTCTATGCTACACAAGCAAGAAGGTTACTAGTGAGCTACACGAGCTAACTAATTACAAGAGCAACTACACAAGCACAATATGAAAGGAATTACAAGCTTGTGTAAGGGGATTGCAAACCAATGGGAAGAACAATGTTGACACGGTGATTTTCTCCTGAGGTTCACATGCTTGACAACACGCTATGTCCACATTGTGTCAACCGCTCACTTGGTGGTTCGGTGGCTAATTGGCATCACCCGCCAAGCCCGCACGTCGGGCACCACAAGAACCTACCCTAAAAGTGAGGGTAGCTCAATGACACGCTCAACTAGAGTTGCTCTTCATGGCTCCCGTGGGGCGATCACAATGCCCCTCATAAAAGCTCTTCTCTGGAGTAGCGCACAAGCTTCTTGTGGGCTTCAACGGAGACCATCACCAAGCCATCTAGGAGGTGGCAACCTCTAAGAGTAACAAGCACCACTGGCTTGCAACTCGATCACCTAGTGCCACTCGATGCAACCTCACGATGCAATCGCACTAAAATCGCTTACTCACTCAATCGGATGATCACTATCAAGCATATGGAGATGGAGGGCTCCTAAGCACTCTCAAGCATGGACACAAAGTCCCACAGTAACACCCAAAAATTTTACTACAAATTAGCAATTAATTCTTAGCCTTCATTAAATTTTCTAGGTATTTTTTAACTTAGGCCAAATAATAAATATTGGATAAATAAAAATAAACTATAAGGTTTAGAAACATGTTTGTTGCATTCATGCCGGAGCATATTGTTTTTGGTTGAGTGTAGGGCTAGATGATTTGAAGTTGAATTCAAATTCTATTTGAATTTGGCTTAGAAATGAAAAAAAAGATTTGGAAAAGGATTTGTTTTTGAAAAATTTATCTTTCTTCCATTTTTAGCCCAACCGAATCAGGCCTGGCCTTTTCTCTTTCTCCCCCTTCCCATGCTGGCCCGCTGGCGGCCCAGCCGTGCCTCCCCTTCCTCCCTTCTCTTTTCTTCTACACGGCCTGCCGCACTAGCCCGCTCCGCACGCTTCCCGCTTTGTCCTGCGCACGCACCGCACGCGGCCCAGTTTGGCCTGCTCCGCTCGGCCTTCATCGCCCGCATGGGCCCACTCGCCCTCTCTCTTTTTCTCTCACTGTGCACTGGCCCCGCATGTTAGCGCCCTTCCATTTCTTTCCTTTCTTCTCCGCCTTGGCACTTTCCTTTCTTCTCCGGCCACCATTGGCGCTGCCGGCATGGAAAGCCATCGCCGTCGCCCACATATGGCAGGCAGCCAATCCCACCTAATATCCTCGCTCCCCTTCCTTTCCCCTGTGCACCGCCCGGCCTACAAGACTCCACGCTGACCTCTTCTCCCTCTCCCATCCTCTGCTCTTGCCCTCTAGACGACGCCGCCGCAATTCATCTTCACCCATGCCTCAGAACTCGACACCGACGACTCAACGATCTCCGCTGAGACCTTCCGTAGCCGTAGGTAACGCCAATTTTGCCGTTTTGGTCACCAATGTCTAGTTCTCACCTAACCTGCGCCGTCATCATCTTTCCAGTCGCCGTCGTCGTCGTCGACCCCGCTTCCGAAGCTGTCCCAAACGCCGAGTTTGCTTCCTACGGACTCACAGTGAGCTCCCGATCCTTCTTGTGCCCTTCCTTCAACTTTTTGCGCACTGGAGCACCGTACAGGTGACCTCCAGTTGACGCCGGCCATGGCACTGCCGTGGAACCGGGCCACCAACATGTTTCTGCCCTCGATTTGCATCTCAATGAGTTCGTGGGATTCCATAGATCATTTAGGTGCTTTTGTTTTGTCTCGGGATGGTCAGAACCACCGTACTGGGGTTCACCACCATGGTAGCCTCGTCGGCGACCATGGCGAGCTCGCTGGCATCCCTGTACAGTGGTGGAGATATGCCCGTGCTACTGGCGCCGTCAAATCTGGACGGGCGGTCGTGATTAGCCCGTACCGCTTCGGTACATGACCGGTCCACCATGGACCCATGCACCTAGTCCACAGTGCCGCATCAGCGCTGGCCCATGCCACGTGGTGCACCACGCCAACCGGAGCGTGCCACGCATCCTCCCAGTCAACAGCCGGGTCAAACCCGTAGTCAAGCCGTGCCCCTTTTGCAGAAAACCCCTCTATTTTTGTAAATTCAACCCGCAGTCCAGATCAGTTCAAAAGAATTGTTTTTAGTCTTGTTTTTATTCACTTTAGACCCTGTATTTTCTAGAATTAGTACCCGCAGTCCTATAACCGTGAATATTCATATTTTTAATTGTTTTAATTCAAAAATAGGTTCAGTTTATTTACAGAAATGCCATCACAACTTATTTCATGCATAACTTTCGCATTTTAAGTCCGATTTGAGTGATTCTTTTGCTCACGTGTTCGTAGCAATATGTAGAATAGATTTACAAGCTTTTCAACTTATGTTTTTACTGTTTGGTGCACTATTCTAATAGAAGTCTATCTTGTATGCATGTAATCATTGGAATGATGCTTGATTGGTGATTGGGACACGATTAGAGGGTGAGCCATTTGAGGTGACAGAGGACCCATAGTTGGATCAGCAGTACTTCCAGGACAACTTTGAGGAAGGCAAGTGTACCAAAGGCCCCTTGTACCTATGAATTATTACACTTCACATTCATGCATGTGTCTAATTTGATATACCTTTAAGGACTTTACCTAGATGAATACTTGTACCACATATCCTTGTTACCTATGGTTTGGGTATGCATTTTGGATAGATGTTGCAGCGCTGAACATAAAATAATAGCTAAACATGACTAAAGACATTATGCAATCTAATAACATGAAGCTTTTTAGTAATAGATAGGGGGCTAGAGTACGGGGTTGAGTACTCTAGGGCCTCTCCATAAGGACTTAATCCTGAAGCAGCAACCCAAGAGGTTCTGTACAACCCCAAGTGTCATATGGCTCTGACTTTAACCTGTTAACTAGATTGTACTAGCTCGTCTGTAGCTTCTAGTAAGGGTAAGAGGGTATCTTTCCTTTTTTGCTAGGATGTGTGTACCGTGCTGCGATGCCCACGTGTGCCACTCCTTAGTAGCTATGACTTGTTAGTGTAACTAGCTAAGGGTTTCATAGTGAAACCCTACCACACTTCCTAGGTAGAGGTGTAGTGGGCCTTGCAAACTCTGGCATTGGAAATCACGGTTCGGTGGGTAAAGATGTACAATTTCTGTAGAAATATTTGACCTGTTATAACAGTCGTGCTCACAGATACGAGCGGTCTGCATCCTTCAAGATTAGTGGTTACTGTGGACGGTGGATGGCTGGGAATTGAGATAAACTTGACTATACTTTAATATCACTTGGGAATTGGGATTGTTCACTAAAGTAGTGATACAGGATGCTAAAACTTGATCAACTAAAATTGTGAACCGCAGTCAAACAGTGTCAAGCCTTTTGAGCCTCATAGATCCCTTTGATATACTTGCTAAGAATGGTGAGCTTACACTTGCTTTACATCCATTGAAAATCCTGGATGGGTACCAGATTGCTAGTCTGAAGGAGTTAGGCTTGTGGTCAACCAGTCAGTCATCCCTGTGGATTTGGAGTCTTTGCCTAAAGATCAGAGTTGTATTTCCGCTATCTATACTCTAAGGTTATATTCTTTATACTAATACATTATGTATTTAAGCATTGTCTATTGATATTATCCTTATTTGTGGCTATATGTGGGATTTGACTTCCTAGGCTCACATATAGTGTGTATCTAGTTTTGTCTTTGAAACCGGGTGTTACACCCACATGGTGCTCAGCTCAAGCCATGGCCGAGACCACCATCTATTTATGGCCCCCACGAAAATAGAACCGTTGTACCCCTTCACTAGGCACAGCTCAGGGTGATTGGATGCTCCGGTCAGATCATCCGGACACACCCTGCTAGCGTCTGATCGATGGATGCATGCCACGTGTCGCTTCCATTCAACCTTAGTTGCTTGATCTCAACGGTCAACTGATGACCGAACGCAACACAGTGCCAAGACCGGATGCACCTCAGCCGAGTCTGGTCACTTCTAGAGAGGTTCCATTCACGATCGGACGTGTTAGCTTGATCACGACCAGACGTAAGACCCCAGCGTCCGGTCACTTCCAGTAAGGTTCCAGAGGTGGAAATTCACGACTGGACGCGTCTGGTCCATCACGATCGAACACAGCATCAGCGTCTGGCCCTTTCTCCTCTTCTCTATGCCACCACGTTAGTAGGACCGAACGCACCCACCCAGCGTCTGGTCATGAAGTGACCTAGTGTCTGGTCGAAGACGGATGCCTATGCCTTCACTGCTACCACTGACCGGACGCAGGACCCCAGCATCCGGTCACTGTGTGACTAGCGTCCGGTGCACTCTGTGAAACCCTGTCTTGTCATACTTCTATATCATCTTAAAACCAAACTTAGGTTCCTTAATCACTTATAAACATGATTCAAATTTGAGAACCTTTCAATCAATAGTGACTCCAAATAAATCCAATAATTATCACTTTTTTGGCAGGTTCTGTACCCTTCAAAGAAGAATGTATATCTCCCAATGTACAGACCCAAATGCCACAAAATTTGGTGAAGATGTGCTTCACTAAGTTATCTAGCAGCTGTAAAAATTTGAGTTTCATTTGACTTCTAGATTGCTACCAGATTTTAATTCTTCCACTACTGTTACATGCTAAAAACTGCTACACTATAGCTAAAAAGATCCACTCCACAACCGAAGCATCTCTTATCCAATTCTCATGAAACTTGTAAAGCATCTTATATCATAAGTCTAAAGCATGTACACCAATTTTTATGCCAATCTAATAAGTTTTGGTCACTCAAATATGGCTAAGATCACAGCTAGCTCTGATTTTGCAATATAGGACAGAATTCAATCACTTGAGCTATACTACATCAAATATGAATCAAATTTGAAACCAACTTGTTTGAATACTTTCACAAGATATAAATCAATTTAATCCACTTAATAAATGTCATCTTATGAACTTATCCAACACAAATCAATCCAAACTTGACTACTAATCAATTTATCCATTCAAAAATCTTATTGTCGGTGCGAAAAGTGACCAACTAGTAAATATTTGTCATTTTACCGTACATTGTGATTGGATGTGGCCTAGCACTCAATGACATAGGGTTTATACTAGTTTAGGCAATGTGCCCTACATCTAGTTTGAGTCGGTCGGTGACTTTATTACTGAGCCTAGGTGCTCAAAGTTTGCTGTGGGGTTACAAATGAGTGGGAGTAAGATGGGGGTGGGAGAGGGCGCATCCCCTTTTATAGATGAATGGGATGGCCTTACAAGTGAGAGAGAGAGAGTGTGTGTGTGTGCTATCTAGTCTTGTTGCCCACGCTGTCGGGTACAAGATGGTTTGTCGGCGCCCATAATATTGTTGACGCCCAAATGCATGTGGTTGGTTCCATCGTGTTCTTCTGGTATGGCAAATGTCAGCGCCTACCATACTATAGGATAAATGTCGGTGCCCACAACACTGTTCATTGTTTTGACATGTCTGAAAGGTTATAAAGTACCCTTCTAACATGACTTGACAGTACTATCCTACAGGTGTGCAGGGTATGGTCCTTGGTATTCAGTTTTTACTTGAGCACCCTGTCTTACTTGCTCGCCTGATTCTTTGGGTCCCTATCGAGCGGGTGTCCCTATTCAGTCGTTTCCCAATTGGCTCCGACCGCGCCGGTCAGAGAAGAGTTGTAAGTAGAGGTTCAGTGTACTCTTGGTCAGAGAAGTAGGTCGGAGTTGAAAGTGAACGTTGTCCCCTCTGTGGCCAGGCCTTCTGGTCAGAGAGGCGGGTTGGAGTCGGAGGTGAGCGTCATTCCTTCCTTGGCCAGGCCTTCCGATCAGAGAGGCGGGTCGGAGTCAGAAGCGAGCGTCGTCCCTTCCTTGGCCAGGCCCTCTGGTCAGAGACTGGATTGCTCTTGTGGCCTGTCATTAGGTATCTAGGCCAGCCCAGGAGTTACGCGTCATTCATAACGTCGTTTGCTGGGCCGAGCTTTTGCTAGAAAGCAGGTCCATTAGGGACCCTAGGTTTATGAACCCGATAGGAGCCCCCGAGCCTTTGGTCGATTTGGGTAGAATCGTATGGGGGGTTTTCATTTTGATAGTAGGTGCGTGCGAGCTCACCCGGTGGGTGTAGCCCCCAAGCCCCTAGGTGATTCGAGTAGAATTGTCTGGGGTTTTTTTGACTTGCCGGCTGGTGCACGCGAGCGCACCCGGTAGGTGTAGCCCTTGAGCCCCCAAGCGATTTGGGTAGAATCATCTAGGGGTTTTTTTGACTTACCGGTAGGTGCGCTCGAGCACACCCGGTGGGTGTAGCCCCCGAGCCTACATCCGACTGGTGAGTCGGTTGGAGGCTGAACATCTTGGTACTCTTTCCTAGGGCCATAGATTTCTGTGTTTCTATCGTTCGAGGTGTTCGCCCATGTTTGTCCCACCAGCAACCTGCACGGTCGGTTGATTTCCTAAGTCAGCATCGGGCGACCTAAGCCCCTGAGCCCTACTGGGTTTGGTAGGGGTAGGTCTAGTTCCGTGCATTATTCCATCCACGGTTTCCGCAATTGGAGGGGTTGAGCTAACATCGCTTTCCTCGATGGCTCGAGTGACACGCTTGGTGAGCTCACTAACGGGCGTGTTTGAGCAGAATCTAGGTCCATCGTTCATGACAGGGTCGGCATAGCCCTCATGTGGCATTCCACTACTCCTTAACCCGTCTCTCGGTAGATGCCTGGGTCATTATGGAGACCGACTCAAGTGGCCTGCTGGCCTCCCTTCAATGGAGATTTTGTGGGCATGGCTCGAGGTTAGGATCGAACAAGAAGGTTGAGATGACCCTGTCTGCTTCTAGGTAGATCAGGCGAGGACCACTAGGGCTCATCTGCATTTTCTCCCCTGGCTCTATTTGATGCGAGGTGGCCTCGAGCCCTTTGCGGGTCGGCCTTTGAACCCCGATCGGTCGTTGCTCATGTTGAATGAGGCAACTACCGCCTCGTGATGCAACACGAAGCGTTGTGATGCATTAATTCGCATATGCAATGCTTTGGATGTATGGGATGAATGAATGATGGTATGAATTCATGTGTGAATGCGTTGTATGAGAATGGATGAATGAATGATCATGCATCAGAAAATAAAGTAAGAACATTTGGTAAAGTTACCTTAATGAGTCGAGTGATGGGTTTGTGGAGCTCTTATCGGAGTTGTTCGAATAGGATCCATGTCCGTTGTTCATGGTGGAGTCGACATAGCCCACACGAGGCATCCCTCTGCTCCTTACCTGTCTCTCGGCATTCACTTGAGCCATCTGATTGACTCAGGAAGCCCATTGGTCTCTCCTCTATGGAGATCCTGTCGTTGGGCCCTTCCATGTCCTACCTAGGAAGGCGGAGGGCCACTTGCGTGCGGTTGCTCCTTGTTTCCTGTGCCTAGAGTGCGGTAGTGGTGGGCCATGCCCAGGCCACATCCCGTCTAACTGGGCGTTGTTTCATTGGGCAGGGGACATCCCATCAGTCAGGATGCATCCCACCGCATCACATCCACATTGAATGGGGGAAGAGAGAGGGGTTTTCACCCCAATCCTTCACTTTTCTCCAACTATTGTGTCTCCTCCTTAAATAGGGGAAGGGAAAGGGTTTTCGTCCTGTTCCTTCGCCTTTTCTCCAACCGCTGCCTCTCCTCCTTCTTCCTTCTCATGAAGCGCGTTCGTGTGCCATGGCGGTTCCTAAGTGAGCGAGGGTAAAGCGAGGGAGAGGAGAACTCATAGATCTGTTCATGAATCTAGAGCGCAATGTTGAGCTAGAGGCCATCCAATGTGGATGAGGTGGTGCTAGCTGCCTTCGGTGAGAAGGGGCTGCTCCCACCGAAGGAGGTGGCGCACTGGAGGGCTCCTATGGGGGAGGCTTTTCCACAACCTTGGGCCAATGAGGTTGTCTCCTTCCTCACCTTCCATGAGCGCGGGCTAGGACATCCCATGCACTGGTTCCTGCGTGGCCTCCTCAATGAGTGGGGCCTGGAGCTACAGCATCTCAACCTGACTAGGGTGCTGCACGTCGTTGGCTTTGTGACTATCTATGGGGCCTTCCTTGGGATGGAGCTGCATGTGGACTTCTTCTGGTGGATCTTCATTAGGCGAGCCCTATCTGAGGGGAAGTCGCCCAGGACCATGCCAGTTGGGGGCTTCATGCTATAGAAGAAGCTAAGGCCATCGGGCTCCTACCCCGCATACTCCCCCTACGACTGTAATCAGGGGTGGCATGGGGAGTGGTTCTATATCAGGAACATAGCAGAGGTGTTGTTCCCGCCATTCACTGAAAGGAGGCCGGAGGGGTAGGATAGCTGGTCATGGGGGACCTCCAGTCGATAGAATAAGCTTGAGGTCATAGAGGCGGAGCTCTAGAAGCTAGTGCAGCATGGCCTCGACGGGCTGCGGGTGTTCCACACCTTTTTCCACCATCGAGTCACCCCGCTCGAGGAGAGGAGGCGGCCAATGTAGAACTACTTGGGCCCAATAAACCCTAACCATGTGTCGCCGGAGGAGTTGGCAAAGGATGAGGTCTGGAGTCGGCTTAACCGGGTGCTACAACTGAGGGCCCAAGAGTCCCTCGATGGAAAGCCTGGACCCCTCCACACCGCGAAGCTATCCACTCTGGTATGCTCCCTTCTCCTTTTCCCTATCTTTTTCTCTTTTGCTCTCCCATATTTTGACTTCGAGTCGCCCGCTTCGTAGGGACTTGCCAGTTATAAATCTCGGCTGCATCTTCCGAGGGGGGGCGGAGGGCATGGCTCGGCAAGTTGCCCAAAAGGAGGTGGTGGATGCCAAGAAGAAGAAGAGAGCTAAGAAGGCTTGGTGTCAGAACCAGAAGGAGAAGGAGGTTGCCTAGCGGGTGTGGGCTGGCAAAAATAGGAGCGACGTGGAGGCGGAGCTTGAGTGGGAGGAACCCACAGAGATGGGTGGCAATGCAAGCTCTTTTAAGGGTGAAGGAGGCTAGGACATCATCATGACCTTGGTGGAGCGTCGTGAGCCTACGACTGTGTCTGCCAGCAGTGGGCATGATACGGAGAGGCATAGGGACGTTCCTACATAAAGGAAGCGCGCCACAAGCTCAGACGCCACCGTTGAGCGAGAGGCGAAGCGGACGCGGTCGCCATAGCTTTTGGAGGCATTGCTGGCATCGCCCCCTTGCTCCAAGCGTGGTGTGGTAGGCCGGCTGGTCAGAGGAGTGGGCTCACACCCCCACAACTTTGGGGCTAGCGCCGGCGTGCGTCCCACAATAGGGGGATGTCGCGCTAGCTACTCCGGTGGGCGCATCATGAGTTGGCGGTCACGATAGCTCATGGGCCGATCGAGAACTGGCCAGGTCGACTCCCCCTCGGTCGATGTGAGGTGGCACAGGTCACGACCCATGAGCGGTCCTCGTTCGATGGGCTCATTGCCCACAGGTCGGGGCTTTAGGGACCTGCCCCTTTCATCTAGGTATGTACCCATGTTTCTTTTGATCTCATGGTTGAGTTCTTTGAGCGCAATTGACTTGTACTTTTTGTACAGCGGCCAGATACTGATGGGATTGAGCATCGCCCCACCTCCCATGCGGGAGGAGTGGAGACCTAGCCTGCAATGAGTCATGATGAGCGGCAGGGAAAGCAGGCTGGTGGCGGTGTGACCTTCCCCTCTAGGGGTCACGCCCTCCTGGCCGGTCATGAGGATGGCGATAGAGGCAGCAGTGGTGCTGGTAGCGATCCCAGTGGTGATGGTAGAGGCTAGGTCAGAGGTGACCTTCACGATCCCTCACGCACTGGCTACGGCAGAAGAGAGGAGGGAGACTGGGCTCCTTGCCTCGCCCGGCGGAGGGACGCACGGCTCGCCCCCCTAACTAGAGGCGTTCAGAGGTGACATGACCAAGCCAGAGGTAGAGCATCCACCAGTGGGCCGTAGGGTCGAGGAGGTGGAGATCCCATGCCCTAGTGAGGTAGGCACTAGGGTGGAGCCATCGGCCATCCCACCGTCGTGGGAGTTGGCGATGGTCTAATCGTCGACTGGGCCTTCCAGCGGGTTAGGGGAGACCCACGACCTGGTGTGGCCCCGCCTCGGTGACCCGAGGAGGGCTCGGTTCATCCTTCATGATGGGGAGGAAGTGGCACTCTAGCACTTCCTAGAGGAGAGTAGACTTTCAATGGAGTCCGATCTTGCCCAAACCAAGGTTAAGCTCAGGGAGGCCTTGGAGTGGGTTGAGCTCACCCATCAGGCGGTCTCAGTCGACCTACCATGTGTCATTGAGGTAAGCCTTCTATGCTTTTAGCGTTAGTCCTCGACTCCTTTGTCTTCCACTAGTTGCGTCAGTATGCTTGCTTCTTGCTTTACAGGAGTTAGACGCGAAGTCGCTCTGCAAGACCCGTTTCCTTTGGGAGGAGTACGGTCAGATGGAGCGGGAAGCCGCGATGTCATAGTGGGTCAACAAGCTTGAGTGCTAGCTGGAGTCCTCCCACCACAAATCTGAAGACTGAGCGGCCTAGGCGATGGGAGCGCGGGGAGGAGGAGCTGCTCGCGGCGGAACGAGCGACCGCTGCCGAGCAGGGACTCACGACGGCGGTAGAACGAGCGACTACTGCCGAGTGAGGACTCAAGGCAGCGAAGGTCCACTTGACGGAGACTGAGGTGGCGCTCCAGAAGTCCTTAGAGACCCTATAGATGGAGCAGAATGCCCGGTCAGAGGTCGATCGGGAAGTGCTCGCGCTCCGAGAGAAGTTCTTAGGGCGGAGGAGTCGAACGCTCGGCTGCTTGAGAAGGTGACCCAACAAGAGGAAGGACTCTCTGTCCTCGAGAACACCCACCTTGGTACATACCTGTTGTGCCTTTGGTTGATGCCTTGGTTTTTCCTTTCCTTTGCTTCTAAGCTTGTCGTCCTTCTTCCAGAACTGGGTGAGGGAATGGATCGCTAGAGCGGGAGCTGGAGATAGCCAAGGCGGTGATCGGTCGGAGTGCGGAGGCGCTGGCTAAGTCCCTTGAAGAGCAGCATGCTCTTGAGGGGGAGCTCGACCAGATCCACAATGTCACCCAGGTCAGCATCTTGGAGGTGTTCAGGTCGGTGCCAAGCACCAGCACGCCCGCCATCCAACTGGCGGAGGTCCCAAATGAGGTTTAGGCGCTCATCTCCGATGGGATGTTCTACAGGACATCAGGGGTGCTGACCTCAGTGGCAACACGCCACCCAGACCTAGACTTCACCGCCATCTGTAGTGGGTATCCGACAGCTAGAGCACTGATGCCATCCATGCGCTTGGGGAGAGCTCGATGCCATGTGCACAGATGGTGGCCGAGCAAGTCTCCGCGCAGTGGGTGATGGAGGCTCACCATGCGAGCGTGGCTGAAGTTGCACGCCAGGAAGACGTCATCCTACCTGTGGATGGAGTGGAGGCCGGGTTGGAAGTGAGCATCATCCCGCCTCCGACCAAACCGAACATCACCCCGTCAAAGAGCGAGCAGCCCTTATCTTCGTCGGTCGCACCGTCAGCAGATGCCACCGAGCAGCCACAGTAGAATTTAGAGTAGTAGTCAGCAAATGTAAAAGTTAAGTTCATGGGGGAGCCCCCGTATGAATAGCTTGTATTCATGAATACATCAATTTTGTTTTGTGATGGAATCACTTTGTAAGGGGAAGCTTGTCGCATTCGTTCTTTGTTTTTACCCTAGCATAGCTCTATTTTTATCCTTTCTTTTTCGTACTTGCCCATTTGAACCATAGGCTGCAACCTTAAGAACTTGAGCATGGCCCGCGAGGCTCAGCTACTTTAAACCGTAGGTATGGTAGGGTGTGATCGGTTAGGAGTTTAAGGCAAAGTTACGTAGGGTAATTAAAGGAACGGACTACCCTTTCATTCGGGTAAAAAGTATTTACTATATGATAGTAAAAAAGAGAGGTGGTATCGCACCCTCGTGGAGCCCCCGAGTGACCTGGGCCGAGAGTGTTTAGGTCGAGGTGCTTGTGGAGCAAACGTTGAATGAAAGAAAGCGATAAGACAGAATTTTCAGGGGAAGAAATGACATAACTGTTCGATGTTCCAAGTGTTGGTGAGAACGTTGCCGTTGTTGTCCTTCAGTCGGTAGGCACCCGGTCAGATCACCTTGGTCACCATATTGGGACCTTCCCATGGGGGAGTGAGTTTGTGTTTCTCCTTGGTTGATTGGGTTCTTTGGAGTACGAGGTCTTTGACCTCGATGATCCTCCCTCTGATTTTCCTTTCATGGTACCTACAAAGAGTTTGCTGGTAGCGAGCGGAGCAGATGATGGTTGTCTTGTAGGCCTCTTCAAGTAGGTTGACCACGTCCTGCTGAGCCTCCATGGCTCAGTCATAGTCAAAGGCCTTCACTCTTGGGGCGCCATGTGTAACAACCCAAAAATCCACACACCAAAAATCCCAACTACAAATTTTTTTCTTCAAAAACCCCATGTGATGATGAGTGACATTTGTAGGAGCTAACCCTAAGTGTTGCATTAGTCGTAATCTAACTAAACCTACATGACTTGCACAAGTATCTCACCTCATCACCTTGAATTTATTTTACCACTTAGCATACATCAAGTTGTATTATATTCAACATGGTGATTTGGATTTTATTTGGGTTTATGTGTTGATTAATAAAAGCAAACAAATATTTATTTATAAATAAATGTACTAACATGGGATTAATATCCCAACATATACTATGACCAATGTTTATCACCATGGGACATTATACCAAAGGAGAAATATGCCACTTTGATTTATATACATGAAAGGAGTGTAACATAATACAAAAAGAAATAGAAAAAGAAAAGGAAAGAAGAGGGAACAGCAGCAGCCTAGGCCTACTCGGCCTTGCGAGCCAGCCCGGCCAAGCCCGTCTACCCTCCCACTCGCGCGCGCGGCCCACGAAGCCGGCCCAGCATCACCCTACCGCCCGTGCGTGCACAAGCCACTGACGAGTCAGACCCGCCCGTCAGCCATCACGCACTGCACGCCGCCGCATCAGGACAAGCTGACAAACGGGCCCCCTCTGTCAGCCGCACAGCAATAGGGTCTTCTTCCTCCCCACACCGACCTTTCCCTCGACCGAGAACCGACCGAAGTAGCAGGCGCGGGCCTAGGGTCACGCAAAGAGCATGACCCTGTCCCCTTGGCGTAGCGCTCATGCGACCCCCACAACAATTGCCCCACGCCCGTGAGCCGTCTAATGCGCATCGCGCATCACCGTCGCCCGATCAACCACCATTGGATAAGCCTGGAGCTTCGCCTATAAAAGGAGGAGCCCAGAACCCTAGCACCTCACCACACCTCGCCGCCGCCGTGCGGTTCGCACCAACACACTAAGCCGAGGGACAAGAGGAGAAGGAGAGGCACGGAGAAGGACGCCACTACCAGAGCAAGAAGGGAGGAGCCGCTGGCGTGGAAGATGGCGAGTACCTCTGTTCCGACTTGGCTTTGCTACACCGTCGACACCGCACCACCACCATCGCCTTCAAGCTTCCCATGGTGAGCCATCTTGCTGAGACCACCTCCCTAGCCAGATGGAACATGCACCGCCATGATCGAAACCTTGCTGAAGCTTCGAGCTCTGGCCTAGCCCAACTGGTTAGCTAGGGAGACCGCCATGGCCATGCTTGCCGAGACACAGGACACGCCGTGCGCGCTGCCATCAGCCAAAAGGAGGACCCCAGCCATGACGTTGTACATCGGAGCAGGAGCACACATGCACGGGCACGCTCACCATGGCCGAGAGCACAACCATGCCGAGACCACCGCGTCTTCTACATTGCGGTAAAGGCGACATTGACACCCTAACTGGCTCCGCCACGATGAGAGACACACCGCGCTCACCTTAGCTGAGGAAGAAGCCCACCAGAGCCCTGCGTTGCCGCACTGCACCATGTCGGAGTGCCACCACCTCTGCTTTGCCCCTACCACCATGGTCGGAGCCATAGGGAGCACCAGGAGCTCCTTCAACACGCCCACCATGGCCATAGAAGCACCGTGGAGCTCACACGCTCCTCCAACTGGGCTCTCGCTACCACTACAGCCATGTCCATGCACGCCGATGAACCCACGCCGCCGTTCACCATGGCCGGAACCCTAGGAAGCCCCAGCCACCACCTAGACCCCACCACTGCACTCGCCGAGGCTTGGCGATGCTTTTGCCTACCTTAATCGCGCACCAGTACCGCCCGAGAGGCTCGTCGATGACCTCACAGCCAGCGGGAGCCCTGTCGGGGAAGAGAAGGGGATTTTCCCCTCGCTGGCCACATGTCCGTGCACGGTGCGTGCTGATCTTTTGGCGAACCTGATGGGAATTCTCTTCATCAATGTCTTCTGCGATGACACAGCATTCATTGTGACAACGACTCGCCATGTACCCATCCATCCAAGGATGAAAGCGAGCCACACCGAGCCATGTCAACCATGTCCCGAGTAGCTCCACCAAGCTCCGACCACGACCACGTCGACCACGTCCCAAGCAGCTCCGCTGAGCTCCGACCACGACCACCACGTCCCGAGCAGCTCCGCCGAGCTTCGACCACGACCATGTCTCGAGCAGCTCCGCCGAGCTCCGACCACAACCATGTCGTGCACGTGAACCAAACCCTAGGAAGGAGTAAGTGGACCAAGTCCTTCATAGACCAGCTCTATGGTCTATGGACCAATGCAGGTAGGTTCACCATGAACTGTGCCTCACCTGCGCCCATGGATCATGGCCCGTTAGTGGCCTAGTAAGACGACGTGGCCGTACCAGCGCGCGCCACGTGGAGGGCCAAGCCTGGCCCAAATACAGGCCCAACCAGCCCAGTTGAGGCTCGGCCTATATTGGCCATTGACCGGTCAATGTTGACCGTTGATCGGGGCCACATGTCAGTGACACCGCCATGCGGGACCCACTTGTCAGAGGATGAAACAGCCGAGATGACGTCATGCTGACGTCAGCAGCTCTGGACCCACCTGTCAGTACTAGAGCCGAGACGATGATGTCATGCTGATGTCATACTAATGTCAGCATGCCACGTGGACCAACAGGAGCATGACATGTGTCAGCACGATATTAATTCAGCCTTTTCCCATTTTCAGAAATGATTGAAACTTTGGAAATTCATAACTAATTCATACTAACTCAGAAAAATACAAGACCGGGACCAAAATTCATCTAAAATCGAGCTCTATGCAATGAACTCATGATTGAGTGCATTTGGATCTTTTGAATTTTCATTGCTTTTTGTGCTATTCTATAGATGTCGCTAACGCGACTATAATACGATCGTTTGTAGACTCGGAGGAGAACCAGACGAACGAGGACCGAGAGTACCGTGAGGAGTATGGAGACGACTTCACTGAAGGTGCCACATCCCACCCAATCTCGTAGCACCTATTACGCATGGCTAATATAGAGTTGCTATTGCTTTACTTTATTATTATAATCACACTATATTAAGACTTGCATGGTAGTATGCTTTCTTGAAGGCCTTTACCTTGACGCAACCTTACTCCTACTCACCCTGCTGTTAGGCTAGTCACACGCTCGCTGCTATATTTCACTGCTTATTATTTCTACTATGCTTATATATACTATATTGATGCGTGGTGGAAACTGGAGTTATCTAGACTTTGCGGAGAGTGCTGTGTGTGTGACTTGGGTGTGTGGAGGGTGAGGGTTGTGTCGACCAAGTTGGAGTATACGACGAGCCTGGGGCAAGTCTTGCCGTGGGGTGCTACCTGGGCACCCCTAGAAAATGGATACCTATGGTGGGTAAATGGTATATGAGGTGGCCCTGGGTGGAGGTGCTGTGGTGGCACGGTAAATGGAAACCCTGATGAGGACATTCTAGCTTGGTCATCCCTAAGGACTTACTAGTACTCAGATTCACCGGGAAGCCTTACGTACCACTCGCCCTATATGGTGTAGGACGGCTGGACTACTTGGTAGGATATTGCCACTACTGCTAGGTTGATAGCGGACAGTGCAAGGAGGTAAGAGGCGCAGAGGATTTCCTCCACACCCTTCTGAGACTTCATGGAGACCATGTGGACCCAGCTCATGACTCACAGTTTCAGCCACCCCAGACTAGACTTGGGGTGTACCAGGGTTGAATGGTAGAGTGGCATTATCCTAGGCTAGCAAGCGGCCGGAATTAGCCCAGTTGATGACGGTTAGCGAAGAAGGCAGATCTTGTGGTTATGTAAAACCTCTGTAGAGTGTATGGTTGATCGATCGATACATATGCCGACTTGTTGGCTATGGACCTTTCCTGGGTTTCGCTTAAACTAGATAGCGAGATGAGTCTTTCTCTTCTTCTCCCATGAGAGAGTGTCGGTCGTAGCCAGGGGCTACAGGCCATGAGACGGTGCTGAGAGGGAGTTGGCCTGTCGACTGAGCGATGGTATGGTGATGATATGGAGATGGTGGTATATCGATCTCAGGATTAAAACCTGGCGCTGGACAGAAATGGGGTGGAATGTGTGGGAATGGTGTTAAAACTTGACCAACTATTATTATATACTTGATATGCTAAAACATAGGAAACCCCAGCCTTATAGGTTCCTTTTGATTATATCCAACTTGCATCCAATTTCCACAAAGCAATGCTCATAGGGTGGGAGTGGCCAGTACAAATCGTACTGATAAATTTTGGCACACAGGTTCTGCTGAGGAGTATAGCTCTGAGGAGTTTGATGGTTGAGGGGTTCGTTCCTACCCTCGAGTTTGGTGATCTTATCTTCAAGCTATTCTGAATGAATGCTACTTTTGATTCCGCCAATGCGGCGATGCAATAATTTATGTAATTCTGCACTATTTGTACTCTGATATTACGTTGTATGGATGTGATATTCGACTGGAATTTGGGTAATATGATCTACAATTGTCTTATTACACTTCAACTCTGTGGATTTTCCTTCATGGAAATCAGGTCGTTTCACCATGGTCGAGGTTGGAGGGCAACACTGCTTCAGCTTCATAGGCCGGGAAGAAGGGTGTGAACCCTGTGGATTGGTTCAGGGTCATTCTTAGGCTCCAACGGATTGCTAGGACCTTTGCAACCCATCACCTGGTGTACTTATTGAGTCGATCGAAGATGCATGGCATGAGTCCTTAGAGGACCATGCCATTGGCTCGTTCGACCTGACCACTAGTACGTGGATGTCCAACCGAGGCCTAGATGATCCTGATGCCATATCCATCATAGAAGTCCAAGAACTTCTTCCCAGTGAAGTTAGTTCCATGGTCAGTGATGATACAGTTAGGAACACTAAAATGGTAGATGATGTCAAGGAAGAACTGGACTGCCTCTTCTAAACGAATGTTGGTGATGGGCTTCGCTTCTATCCTCTTGGTGAATTTGTTGACCGCTATGAGTAGGTGAGTGAAGCCTCCTGGGCCCTTTTTGAGGGGTCCTACCATGTCGAGGCCCCAGACCATGAACGGCCAGGTGATGGGGATGGTTTGGAGCTCCTATGTCGGCAAATGAGTTTGCCGAGCATAGAACTGGCATCCCACACACCTGCGGACAACCTCCTCTGCATCTCGTAGCATGGTGGGCCAATAAAAACCTTGGTGAAAGGCTTTTCTGACCAGTGACCTCAGGGCTGTGTGATGTCCGTAGATTCCAGCATGGACCTCGAGGAGGAGTTGTTTCCCTTGGTCGGTAGGGACGCACTTCATGAGTACTCCTGACGGACTTTGTTTGTAAAGTTCGTTACCGAATGCGACAAATGTCTTGGCACATTGAGCGATCCATCGAGCTTTAGTCCTTTTGGGTGGGAGAACCTCCTTAAGGAGGTAGGTGAGTAGCGGAGCTCGCCAATCGGCTTGATCGAGTACTACCACGGTGATGTCGGCGGGTGATGTCGTCATGGAGGAACCGAGGTTGGAGCCCCCGAGTGCTAGGTTGGCATTGGGGTGTGTCTGGATCGAACCTTCTTGGATGTGGGTGGACAGCTTGTGAAGGTCGTTGATGAAGACCCCATCTGGAGATGGAACCCGCTTGGCAGCCAATTTTGTGAGAAAATCAGTGGCATCGTTGTCCCTTTGGGGGACATGATGTAGTTCGATCCCCTAGAATTTGTCCTCGAGCTTGCGCACCTCCTAGCAGTATGCTGCCATGAGGGGGCTTTTGCAAGAGGACTCCTTTATGACTTGGTCGATGACCAGCTTTGAGTCACCGTGGACGTAGAGCCATGTAGCGCCAAGCTCAATGGCGATGCGCAGTCAGTTGATGAGGGCCTCATATTCCACGATGTTGTTTGAGGCCAAAAAGTGGAGACAGATGACATAGTGGAGCATGCTCCTGTCCAGAGAGATCAGAACCACTCTAGCCCTGAGCTGGGCATCATTACGGACCCGTTGAAGTATATCATCCAATACTCATGGGTGACGTCCGGGGTCAGTAGCTAGATCTCCGTCCATTCAGCAACAAAATCCATGAGAGCTTGAGACTTAATAGTGGTGCAGGGGATATACCTGATGTCGTGGCCTATTAGTTCGAGTGCCCACTTGGAGATCCATCATGTGGCATCGTGGTTGCGGACAATGTCTCCCAGTGGGTATGAAGTGATGACCAGGACTTCTTGGTCGACGAAGTAGTGTAGGAGCTTCCAGATCGCCATCAGCACGGCGTATAGAAGTTTCTACACCTAGGGGTACCAAACCTTAGTGTCGGTGAGTACCTCCCCGATGAAGTATATGGGTCGTTGGACCTTAAGGTGGTGTCCCGGCTCCTCCCTTTCAAAGACTAGGGCAGTGCTCACCATGTGGTTGCTTGTTGCGACATAGAGGAGGAGGGGTTTCCCCCGTTCGGGAGCGACGAGGATTGGAGCCAACGTTAGTGATGCTTTGAGGATCTCCAAAGCCTACTATGCTTCCTCAGTCTAGACAAAAGCATCCATCTTTTTTAGAAGCTTGTAGAGAGGCATCCCCCGCTCACCTAGCCAGGAGATGAACTGGCTTAGGGTGGCCAAGCAGACGGTGAGCCTTTCTACGCCGTTGACGTTGTGTATAGGGCCCATATTGGAGATGACCGTGATTTTTTTGGGGTTGGCCTCGATGTCATGTTTGGACATGATGTATCCAAGTAGCTTCCCCTTCAAAACCCCAAAAACACATTTTTCGGGATTCAATTTGATGTTGAACCTTCAGAGGTTCATGAACATCGTGGCCAAGTTTGCGATCAGGTCGCAAGCTTAGGCTATTTTGACCACTATGTCATCAACATAGACAGCGATCATTGGTTTTGGCCGCTCGACTTGGTCAGGCTGGTCGAGCAGGTCAATTTGGTCAGTGAAGCATTGCTGCATGCACCGTTGGTAGGTGGCACCAGTGTTCTTCAGACCGAAAGGCATGGTTACATAGTAGTATGAACCATATGGGGTGATGAATGATGTTGCAAGCTGGTGCCTCTTTCATCATGATTTGGTGATAGCCTGAGTAGGCATCCAGAAAGGAGAGGATTTTGCATCCTGAGGTGGAATCGACTATCTGGTCTATGCGTGGCAAAGGAAAATGGTCCTTTGGGCATGCCTTGTTGAGGCCAGTATAATCAATGCACATTCTCCATTTCCTGGTCTTCTTTTTAACTAGAATAGGGTTGGCAAGCCAGTCGGAGTGGTATGCCTCCTTGATGAATCTGGCTGCCAGGAGTTTGGCAATCGCCTCGCCTATGGCCCTATGCCTCTCATCATCAAAGTGACACAGGCGTTGCTTGGCAGGAGGTTGGCTTGTTGTAGTCCGGGACTGCTCGGGTCGATGACTCTCCAAGCCGAGGGAGCTTGGCGGAGTTAATGACCATAGTGGCAAGCTCGTAATGCTCATGGTCGCATGTGTAGGCATGTGAAAAGGTGCTACCCACAGTGATGACGTCGTTCGGTCCCAGCATCTTCAACTTTAGGTAGGTGTAGTTGGGGATCGCCATGAACTTGGCGTAGCATGGCCACCCTAAGATGGCATGGTAAGACCCTAGGAAGTCCACCATGTTGAAGGTAAGGACCTCCGAGTGGAAGTTGGCTCAGTCGCCAAACATGATGGGCAGGTCGATTTGCCCGAGTGGGTACGGCTGCGTCCCTAGCATCACGCCGTGGAAGGGAGAGCTCACTGGACGAAGCTCCAACCAGGGGATGCGCATGGCATTGAGGGTGTTGACATAGAGGATATTGAGGCCACTGGCTCCGTCCATCAGCACCTTGGTGAGGCGCTTCTTGTGGACAATGGGGTCGACGATGAGCGGGTAGCGACCTGGTCTGGCGATATGGGAAGGATGGTCCCTCTGATCAAAAGTGATAGGAGATTCCAACTAGCTAAGGAAGGAGGGGATGGCCATTTCAGTGATGCATGCCTCTCTATAGCATACTTTCGGCAACGTGGCATTCCTTAGGATCGGGAAGGTCATCCCCATCCTTGCTCGCCGTGCCTCCTTTCTTGGCCATTGCCTCCTTGCCGTTTCCTTCTTTTGGCCCGCCAACCTATCACAGAAAGCGCTTGAGGAGTTCATAGTCCTTGTAGAGGTGCTTGACGGGGTAGGTGTGGTTGGTGCATAGACTCTCCATGAACTTGTTGAAGTGGTCGGGTAGGCCCTGCTGGGGCTGCTTGCCTACGTGATCGGCCATGGCGACCAACGCGGAGTTGGCCTATCGACGCCGATCCTTCTTGTTCTTTTTGCCCCTCTACGTGGAGGGGCCCTCATCTTGATCCTCACGCTTGGCCTTGCCCTTGTCCTGGCCTCCGTTAAAGACCGCTCTGACCACCTCCTCGCTAGAGGCATGGTTTGTCACGACGTCGAGCAGGTCGCGGGTGGTTCGGGGCTTCAGACAGCCAAGCTTGTGAATCAAAGACTCATAGGTTGTCCTAGAGAGGAACACGCTGATGACGTCTGTGTTGACATCATTAAAAAGGGAGTCTCATCATTTCAAGAACCTATGGATGTAATCCTATAGGGACTCGTTGGGCTCCTACTATCAACTCTTGAGGTCCTAGGAATTCCCAGGACGGACATAGGTCCCCTAGAAATTCCTGATCAAGATCCTCTTGAGATTCACCCAATCGTAGATGCTGTCATGTGGGAGGAATTTGAGCCATGCTCGAACATGTTCCCCCACATTGATGGGGAGGTACTGAATGATGAAGTGGTCATCATCCACTCCCCCAGCTCAGCAGGTGAGCAAAAAGTCTTTGAGCCATATACACGGATTCATCTCCTCGGTATATTTGGTGACATTGGTAGGCGATTAGAAGCGCTATGGGAATGACGCTCTCTGGATGTGATGGCCAAAGGCCCATGGTCCTAGGCCATCTAGGCTAGTACTCTGGTTGTCCAACCGGTGATCATGTCTGGGGTGTGTTTCCCCGCTCCCCTCGATGGTCCGGCCAGGGCCCATGCCGCCAACTGTCACCACCCCTCGATGGACATCATTATCATGCTGGGATTGACGCTAGTTGTTGATGATGCTATGAGCATCTCAGTTTGGCCTGAGGTGTTCATGCATAGGTGGTCAGTGTGGAGCGAGCACTGGGTCAGGCCATGGTGTAGCTGTAGCATCCTGTTCCGCGCCCGGCGACTGTAGTGGTGAGCGGATGGAGCGGTTCAACTAGTGCAGCCCTATTCCCCCAGTGGGGAGAGAGGCCATGAGTCGACGTCGTGACGTAGAGCTCTCCACCTGCTGAACGGTGGTGGTTTCCACCAGTGCCCAGAGATTTTGGTCAATCGCCTTCTCCTAGGGGTCGACAGGCTCTGGAAGGCCATGCAGAATTATCACCGCAGCGACGATGTTCTGCCTGGCCCGAGCGAACTGTGGGGGATCATTCTCCCCATCCATGATGTTGTGCTAGACCTAGCGGGCATGACCCTAGGTGCCGCTCACTGGGTTACCTACGCGAGGCATAGCGTGCTGTGCTGAGCGCATCAACGTAGGTGGAGGTTGGCTTTGCCGCCTTTATCGTAGCTCCTCACC
Source organism: Miscanthus floridulus (assembly GCF_019320115.1). NCBI lineage: Eukaryota > Viridiplantae > Streptophyta > Magnoliopsida > Poales > Poaceae > Miscanthus > Miscanthus floridulus. Next base: position 97,320,178 of record NC_089585.1, read on the forward strand.
ATGCTTATGCGCACGCATGAGGGCCTCTGCACAAGGGTCCAGAGGGGTGTGAGTCTGTAGGGACTCTGCTACCACCGATGGCTATCTTGGGGTGTCTACTATAGCGCACTACTGGGACAGAGGGTGGCCAAGTGCCATGACATCGCCGATGCTGGAGCTGTCGCTCTCAACCTACTCATCCATGAGGTCGTGGAAAGAGGCGAGAGCGTAGCCCGCCATCCCCATAAATTCGGATGTGAGAGGGGGTGGTGTTAGCATCTTTCGGAGCTCCATGCGTATGCATCCGTGGGGGATGTGACGCCGTAGGGGAACCGGTTGCATGGTGGTTGCGTGCGGGGACAATAGGGTCCCTCCGGAGAATCGGCGTAAGACAATAAATAGCGAGTAAAAAACAATATGTACGTTACTCATAGTGGGGTATGAGCCTAGAGTAGGGTCAGAGCGAAGCACAGGTGCCTCATCATTGAGGTCGCTGGGTGTCCTGGAGCCGATGGAGGGTGCTTCTCCTCTGACGGGCGCTGGGACAAGTGCCTCCTCGTGAAGGCAAAGCACGCCGAGCCAGTCGACGACAAAGTCCAAGCTTCTAAAGAGGAAGGTCTAGGATGAATCAAAGATGATAGGAATCCACATCCCAATAGGTGGGAGTGTGGGAAACTCTAGTGAGTCGAAGCGAGTCATATCGCTTGAGCCCGCCATGCCGAAGATGGCAGAAAGGTGGGCCATTCGATGACCAAAAGCGTGAACATATGGTGTCTTCCCCATGGACAGCGCCAACTGTTGGTGCGAAAAGTGACCAACTAGTAAATATTTGTCGTTTTCCCGTTTGTTGTGATTGGATGTGGCCTAGCACTCAATGACACAGGGTTTATACTGGTTCAGACAACATGCCCTACATCCAGTTTGAGTTGGTCGATGACTTTATTCCTGAGCCTAGGTGCTCGAAGTTTGATGTGGGGTTACAAACATGTGGGAGTAAGATGGGGGTGTTAGAGGTTCGGTCAGACTCTGGACCGAAGGGCCAAGAGTGATGGGAGCTCCTACGTGCTCTAAATATTCGAACGTGTGCTCTGTGTAGCTTTAGAATGTCTAAAGCTAGCAGGGAGTGAGCTAGAATGATCCATCTGTTGTTCCTCTCATGTTGTTCAATCGTCCTCTGTTTGGAGAGGGCGCATCCCCTTTTATAGATGAAGGGGGTGGCCTTACAAGTGAGAGAGAGAGTGTGTGTGCAACCTACTCTTGTTGCCCACGCCATTGGGTACAAGATGGTTTGTCAGCGCCCACAATACTGTTGATGCCCAGATGCATGTGGTTGGTTCCATCGTGTTCTTCTGGTATGGCAAATGTTGGCGCCTACTATACTGTAGGACAAATGTCGGCACCCACAACACCATTTGTTGTTTTGACATGTCTGGAAGGTTATAAAGTACCCTTCTGACATGACCTGACAATGTTGTCCTACAAGTGTGCAGGGTATGGTCCTTGGTATTGCGGTTTTGACTTGAGCGTCCTGTCTTACTTGCTCCACTTGATTCTTTGGGTCCCTATTGAGCGGGCATCCCCATTCGGTCGTTTCCTAGTTGGCTCTGACCTCGCTGGTCGGAGAAGAGCTATAAGCAGAGGTTCAGTGTACTTCCGGTTGGAGAAGTGGGTTGGAGTCAGAAGTGGGTGGCATCCCCTCTATGGCTAGGCCTTCCGGTCGGAGAGGCAGGTTGGAGTCGAAGGTGAGCATCGTTCCTTCCTTGGCCAGGCCTTCTGGTCAGAGAGGTAGGTCAGAGTCAGAAGCGAGCGTCATCCCCTCCTCGGCTAGGCCTTCCGGTCGGAGACTGGATTGCTCTTCTGGCCTATCGTTAGGTATCTAGGTCGGTCTAAAAGTTACGCGTCGTTCGCAACATCGTCTGCTGGGCCGAGCTTTTGCGGGGAAGTAGGTCCATTAGGGACCCCGGGTTTATGAACCCGACACTTATAGCATGCAACTTTGTATATTTGTCTTATTCAATCAACTCATATGCACCCAAATGAAATGATCAACAAGAGATATACCTTGGTTAGCTCATGATCATCCAACTAGCAAGCTTCAACTCAAATATTTTTGCAAGCCATCAACTAATCCAATAAATCACCAACAACTTGAATATGACACTTGTATGTTGATAGCACATTTGGACTTCACTCAATTATCATGGCATTGGGTTTGGATGTGCACTAGGCTTCATATCTTGATCCAACATATGATGAACAATGTGAGATCAATTGAATCAACAAGTATCCAATACCAATGGTACCTACAATCAATGATCCACTTTTTGATGGTACCCAAACAATTTTGGGTCCTCTCAAGTTAGGAGCAACATACTTAGGCATAGCCTTAGTATGAGTAGCGGGATGTTTTGCAATAGCAACCATAGAGGTACCATTACCATCCTTCCTAAGCATACAAACATTATCAATTGAAATAGGCTTAGGAGTGTTACCTAGGGGACATGAATATGCCATGTGTCCCCTTTCCCGGTATGAGTATCACTTTCTCTTTGATTGAGTCTTCTCTTCCTTGCTCATGTGGTGCTTCCCATTGCCTTGCCTCTCATGGATTGCTTGAGCCTTCTTCTCAAGCTTGGTAGGACACTTAGAGGCAAAATGTCCCATATTTCCACACTTGAAGCACTTGATGTGAGCATAGACTTTCTTCTCATCTTGTGTCTTGCTCATCATCTTGGCATCATGAATTTGCATTGGATGCCTTGCCTTTCCACCCCTTCTTATTTTCTTCTTCTTCGTCATCAAGTCACCACCATCTTCATGATAGATCTTAACTTGCTCTTGGGGTGTCTTCTCTTGCTCAACTTGTGGCTTTGGTTGAGGCTCTTCTAGTTGCTTCACCAATTGCTTGGTTGGGCACATTGAGGTGAGATGATCCCAAGTGCGGCACTTGAAGCACTTCACATGCTTGAGCCTCTCTTCTTCTTTTATCTTCTTGAGCTTCTCAATGTTAGGGCAACCATTTGCAATGTGTCCTGCTTTATGACACCAGTGGCACATGGTATGAGAGAGCATTCTTTGTTGTAGCTTCTTCATCTTTCTTTCTCTCTTTCTTTCACCCTTTGTCATCTTATTCTTGAAGCCAAGGCCACACTTGTCACCATAGTTTCTTTGAGTCTTTAACAGGTGCTCAAAGGTGACCTTTGAGTTGTAGCACCTCTCTAACTTGTTGCTCAAATTCTTCACTTCCTTTTTAAGCTCATTGTTTTTCTTCAAAAGGTTACTCTCACAAGACATAGAAGTAGAACACACATCTATATATGAAGAGCATGGCATATCTAATAAATCATCACAAGAGGTGGATACATGCTTCTTCCCTACATCACAAGGAATAGCAATAGTATGTGATTGATCATGTGACCCATGTGATGAGCTCTCACTATTTTTATATTTTTCATTTGAAAGTTCTTTAGTGAGAAAAGCATGGTCTTGTACCAAGTTATCATGAGTAACACTAAGTTTCTCATGAGCCAATTTTAGCTCCTCATGTGAACAAGTAGTAACATAAAGTAGATGATTTTGTTGTTCACATGTGTTCTTTAGAAAAGAGTTTTCATTTTTCAATTTCTTGGTTTTAGCCATCCCTTTTTCTAAAGCTTTGATCATGCAACCATATCTATCTAGAAGCTCCTCATATGAATCAAGATCAATCACATTTGCATTAGATTTCTTAGTGTCACCTTGTGACATGAAGCAATGTAATGTAGTTGGAGAGCTTGTAGTAGCATCATCATCATGGCTTGAGCATGAACCAACATCATCAAGATCACCACCAAGTGTGCTTGAGGTAGAATCTTCTTGTGCAACACTTGTGGCATCATCATCAACCTTATCAAGTGATCTTGTGATAGAAAGATCGTCGTCATCACTTGACCATGAGGTGGAGCAATCTTCCACAATCACCAAATTGTGGTCATGCTCGACACACTCATGCACCTCCTCCTTGGTGCCCTTATCATCATCATTGGAGACACTCCCATATATTAAGTTGAGGTACAACCAAATATCATGAGCGGTCTTCATGTACATGATCTCTCCAAATATGTTATCTTTCATGGATTGATAGAAAATGTTAGTAACTTGGCAATCGAGATGTAGGCATTTCTTTTGCGCTTTAGTTGCATTCTTTTCATCCAACACATGAGAAAAGCCCATATCTACGATCCACCACATTTGGGGAGAAATAAACTTAAAATTGCATGTCATCCAATTTTTCCGCCGTGCAAAGTGTGTGCCATCAAAAGTGTATGGACACTCAACATCTAGCCCATAAGCCGCCATCCTCTCGGGTCAGTGAAGACCACAAATGAGAGACCTGGCTCTGATACCACTTGTAAGGTCAAGATGACGACTAGAGGGAGGTGAATAGTTGTTTCTAAATTTAATCGCACTGGCTGACCGAAACAAGTGTGGAATTACAACAATCGGTCTAGCCAAGACTACACCCCTCTATCGAAGTTCACAAGCACCTTATAAAGATCCTAATTAGGCAACAAAGGTGCCAGGCTAGTTAAAGCTCACTTATCCAATTCTAGGTGCAAGGTCACACAAACCTATGCCACTAGTACTTTGCACACCGGAGAGCTCCTACACAATTCTAGTAAGCAAAAGCACAAAGCTCCTAAGCTCACTAGCAATGCTCAATAACAAGGTAACCAATGCCAAATTAGAGAGCACAATTACTTAGCTACACAAACTAAGCAATATGACTAACAAGGTTACACAAACCAAATTAGCCATGCAAGGGAGCTACTTCTATGCTACATAAGCAAGAAGGTTACTAGTGAGCTACACAAGCTAACTAATTACAAGAGCAACTACACAAGCACAGTATGAAAGGAATTACAAGCTTGTGTAAGGGGATTACAAACCAACGGGAAGAACAATGTTGACACGGTGATTTTCTCCTGAGGTTCACATGCTTGCCAACACGCTACGTCCTCATTGTGTCGACCGCTCACTTGGTGGTTTGGCGGCTAATTGGCATCACCCACTAAGCCCACATGTCGAGCACCACAAGAACCTACCCCGAAAGTGAGGGTAGCTCAATGACATGCTCAACTAGGGTTGCTCTTTGCGGCTCCCGCGGGGCGAGCACAATGCCCCTCACAAAGCTCTTCTCCGGAGCACTACACAAGCTTCTTGCGGGCTTCGACGGAGACCACCACCAAGCCAGAGGTGGCAACCTCCAAGAGTAACAAGCACCATCGGCTTGCAACTCGATCACCTAGTGCCACTCGATGCAACCTCATGATACAATCACACTAGAATCATTCACTCACTCAATTGGATGATCACTATCAAGCATATGTGAGATGGAGGGCTCCTAAGCACTCTCAAGCGTGGACACAAAGTCCCCCAAGGTGCTCAGCTCAAGCCATGGCCAAGACCACCTTCTATTTATAGCCCCCCATGAAAATAGAGCCATAGTACCCCTTCACTGGGCATAGCTCAGGTTGACCAGACGCGCTGGTCAGATCGATCGGACGCACCCTGCCAGCGTCTGGTCAACAGATGCACACCAGGTGTCGCTTCCATTCAACCTTAGTCGCTTGATCTCAATGGTCAAGTGATGACCAGACGCAACACAATGCCAAGACTAGACACACACCAGCCGAGTCCGGTCATTTCTAGAGAGGTTCCATTCACGACCGGACGCGTCAGTTTGATCATGACCGGACATAGGAACCCAATGTCCGGTCACTTCCAATAAGGTTCTAAAGGTGGAAATTCATGATCGGACGCGTCCGGTCGATCACGATCAGATGCAACATCAGCGTCCGGTCCTTTCTCCTCTTCTCTATGCCGCCATGTTAGCGGGACCGAATGCACCCACCCAGTGTCTGGTCAAAGACTGATGCCTGTGCCTTCACTGCTACCACTGACCGGACGCAGGACCCTAGCGTCCAGTGCATTATGTGAAACCCTATCTTTTTTGTATAGGGCACCGGTGAAGTTTTGAAACCTTTTCTTTACCGAGTTGGTCCACATCAACTCCAACTTCTTATCCTTTGTAAATGTGCCAACACCACAAAGTGTACACCACCATGTGTATGCATGTTAGCTTTTCACAAACATTTTCCAAAGGATTAGCCACTCAACTTGCCACTCCACTCGATCCTAGCGATGATGCAAAACTAGATCACTCGAGTGGCACTAGATGAACGATATGCAAACAAGTTTGCTCCTCTTGATAGTATAGCCATCTATCCTAGACCCAGTCATAAACTTCTCTACACACCTATGACCGGTGAAATGAAATGCCCTAGGTTATACCTTTGCCTTGCGCATTCCATTCCTTCTCCTCCAATGTTGATGCAACACATGCACCAACCAATTACCAAATGATATGATCCATTTCATATCATCACATGACCGTATTGGTTCATCGATCTTGACTTTACTTGCTTTTCATTGTTGCCTTTGTCCATCGGCGCCAAGTCTTGCTTTAAGCTTCACCGCCACACGGTCCATCGCTCCAAAGCCTCCAACTTGCCCTTCACGCTTACAACTGGTCCATCTAGCCAAGTCTTATCTTGATCTTCTCCACCTTGATCACATGACTCAATGTCATGTCTCATGTGTAATGAGCTCCTTCATCATCACATGTGTGAGCTTTGCAACATCTCTGAGCCATTTCCACCTTCATGGCATATGTTGCTCACACACATGTACCTATGGACAAATCATCTGTGTATCTCACATAAACACAATTAGTCCACCTAGGTTGTCACTCAATTACAAAAACCACACAAGGACCTTTCACTTGTTCCCTTTGATACACGGTGGCGGCCACACCACAAACGCGGTTGGTGTGATCTCGCAAGACTACAAGCCCCTCTGGTGTACAACAATGGTGTGTGCAAGGAGTGGTAAGAGGTATGCAAACCTCACTAAACACTAGGCCTAAACCTAGAGCAAGAGCATAAGCGGTGGTCTAATCAACCTAACCACTTTGCAAAGCACCTACGCTAATCACCTAATAAATCACTAAGCACTATGCAAGTGGAGATCACTAAAATGGTGTATCAACACCCTTGATATGTTTCCTTAGCTCCACACATGTCAAATGGCCAGTTGGGGGTCTATTTATAAGCCTCACTGAGAAAGTAGCCATTGGGGATGAAATCCTGCTTTTCTACTATTGACCGGACGCTGCTTTCGTCCTGAACGGATGTGTTCGGTCGTCCTAACCGTTAGAGGGTGATCAACTGACCGGACGATGATAGCGTCCGGTCACATTCCATCAGACGTGTCTGGTCGCAACTTCACCACTCTGGAACCTCTCTGGAGTCGATCGGATGCTACATTTTGTGCGTTCGATCCTCCACTGTGCTACGTCCGGTCACGCTAAAAATATTGCCGTGATGATGAACAGTGACACCGGTGCGTTCGGTCACTGCTTCGCTCAGCGTCCGGTCACTGTTGCTCAGCATCTGGTCATAGCTGCCGATGCCTGGTGTTGCCAAGCACTGGTGCGTCTTGTCACTCGTAGAGCTACGTCCGATCACCTCTGTCGGGCTCGTTTCTTCATGATCTTGCGTCCGGCTTGGTTCCAATCTTCGTGCTTGGACTTTGCTTGACCTTGTATGTCTTCTATGCATCTTCACATGTCTTTCTTGAGGTGTTGATCATTCGATCATCATGTCGGCTTCGTCCAAGTCACGTCTTGCATCCTATTGAACTATAAAACAATCTATTGCAAATTCATTAGTTCGATTTGGTTGTGTTGGTCATCAAACACTAAAATCCAAAATAAATGGGCCTAGGGTCCATTTTCCTTACAGTATATGGCAGAGGTTACTAGTAATTCATGGATGCTTCATGACATCTAGGTTCATCCTGGACACTTCATCTTCTACCTATTGTGCTTATAAAAAGGAGCGCTTGCCTTCAGCTGCGCGAATGAGACAACACATCTAGCACCATCATTCTTCTGTTGAGTTGATCCTGAGTTTCCCTATCCCAATCCTCTACACGCACAGAGTGTTGGGAGAGCAGGCCTCCGAAACCGTCGTCCGCATAGTGACACCTGCTCGGGTGTGTGGGCGATCAGGTTTTTGGGGAGCATCTCCACGACTGCTCACTTCTTCTTGGTGACTACCGACATCTTCTTCTTCGTCCATGGATCGTCTACTTCCCGGTGGACGTTCAAGGGATTGCACTGTTAACATTATCCTACATCGATTGTGGTCCGCAACATCAAGCAACGCACTATGTCAACTAGTGCGCATGGAGCCGCCGGTGCCTTGAGCATGGGTCCCTCCGCTGGGTATACTTCTAATCTTACTGTCTCTATATTCATTAAGGTTTTTCTGCTCTTAAACTTGATCAATATGTTCATCATAGTTGCCACTAGTAGTTCACACGTGCACATATTTGTTGTCATGAGTTTACTGCTATTTTTCTTGATTAAATTAAACATGAAAATGCCTAAATTCCTAACAATCCAAAAACCTGATATTAGGCAATTTTCTGTTAGTGGTTTTGCTGCTGCATTGAAGCTAGATGATTTCGATGGCACAAACTATAAGAGATGGCGTGCTAAGATGGCCCTGTGGTTGATTGCTATGAATTGCTATTACGTGGCACAGGGGAAGCCCGAACAGTTTACTCTTGAGGAGGAGCAAAGGTTCATGGCTGCCGATAACCTATTTCAAGGCGTCGTGATTAGCGCTCTTCATAGCAAATACGAGGACAATTACATCATATGCACGATAGGCAAATAATTATAAGATGCACTTGATGCTCAGTTTGGTGTTTTTGATGCTGGTAGTGAGTTGTACATCGTGGAGCAACTATATGACTATAAATGGTTGATAACCATTCAGTAGTAGAACAGGCTCATGAGATATAGGCACTAGCTAAGGAACTCGAGCAATTTCCATGTGTCTTGCCCGACAAGTTTGTGGCCGGTGGTATTATCGCTAAGATACCATCATCTTGGAAGGATTTTGCTACCTCTCTAAAGCACAAGAGACAATAGTTTAGCATGGCTGAGCTGATTGGGTCTCTTGATGTTGAGGAGAGGGCGAGAGCAAAAGATACTTGGAAAAGGAGTTGAGTCTTCTAGTACCAATATGGTGCAGAAGAAAATTTCAGATGCATCTTGTGATAAGAAGAAGAACAAGCAAGAGAACAACTCGAAGCCAAAGCAAACAACCACTTTTAAGAAGAAAAAGAACAAAGAAGGTGGTTGCTTTGTTTGTGGTAACGAAGAGTATTGGGAAAGTGCGTGCCTAAACCGCAAATTTAAATAAGAAAAAAAATCAGCAAATATGGTTGTTAGCGAGGATGAAGGAGGAACATCTGGGTATGGAAATTCTTTACCTACTGTTCTTTCAGTCTATCATTCACCTGAGTGGTGGATGGACACAGGGGCTAACATAAATGTGTGTGCTGATGCTTATTTGTTTTCTTCTTATTAGGCCGGCGGGACTGGAGCCTTGCTAATGGGGAATGGGTCCTATGTGCGTGTTCTTGGTATTGGTATGGTCATTCTGAAGTTCACTTCAGGAAAGACGGTGCTATTGAAGAACGTGCAGTATGTCCCCTCCATCTGAAAGAATCTAGTTAGCGGCTCTCAATTGTTTCGAGATGGTTATAAAATTTTCTTCGAGGATAATAAATGTTTACTGTCAAAGTATGGGACATTTGTTGGTAAAGGTTATGATTACAGAGGCTTGTTCCACTTATCTTTGCATGATAATGTGTGTAATAAGGTTGTGAAGAGTGCTATTATCCCTGGTGAGTCAAATATTTGGCATTTACGGCTTTGTCATGTTAATTTTGGTTGTCCATCGTGGCTAGCAAATCTAAATTTAATCCCAAAATTTAATTTAGTCAAAGGTTCTAAGTGCCATGTATGTGTGCAATCTAAGCAACCTTGCAAGTCTCACAAGGCAGAGGAGACGAGGAACTTGGCACCATTAGAACTAGTTCATTCCGATCTGTGCGAGATGAATGGCAAATTGACTAAAGGTGGCAAAAGATACTTCATGACATTTATAGATGATTGTACTAGATTTTGCTACATATACTTGCTAAAATCAAAAGATAAAGCGTTGCATTATTTTAAGATCTATAAAGATGAAGTACAAAATCAACTTGAGAGGAAAATTAAATGGTTAAGGTCTGATCGTGGTGGAGAATACTTTTCAAGTGAATTTTTTGAATTCTGGGTAGAACATGAGATTATTCATGAGAGGACACCGCCATACTCACCGTAATCCAGGGATTGCCGAAAGAAAGAACCACACTTGAACTGAGTTGGTTAACATCATGTTAGAGATAGCGGGACTATCTAAGGAATGGTGGGGTGAGGCTATTTTAACAACATGTCATGTCCTGAATAAAGTTCCTACAAAGAATAAAAAAATCACACCATTCGAGGAATGGGAGAAGAAAATATTAAATCTCTCTTATTTGCGCACTTGGGGTTGTTTGGCCTAGGTGAATGTGCCAATTAACAAGAAATGTAAACTTGGGCCTAAAACTGCTGACTGTGTATTCTTTGATTATGTTATTCACAGCGTTGGATATAGGTTCTTAATTATAAATTCTGGAGTACCTAACATTCTTGTTGGTACTATAATGGAGTCCAGAGATGCTACATTTTTTAGAGTGAATTTCCTATGAAAAATGCACCTAGCATGTCTAGTCATGAACCTATAATTCCCCATGAATAATTTATTCTGATAGAACATGTTGAGGAACCCCCTATGCAAAATTTTGAGGAGGGTGACATTGTAGTTACTCAAAAGAGTAAGAGGAAAAAGACTGCAAAGTCTTTTGGCGATGACTACATTGTATACCTTGTGGATGACACACTAAGAACCATTGAAGAGGCATATTTCTCTCCTGATGCTGACCTTTGGAAGGAAGCGGTACGGAGTGAGATGGATTCTATTATGTCTAATGGAACTTGGGAAGTCAGTGAATGTCCTTATGGGTGTAAACCTATAGGGTGCAAATGGGTGTTCAAGAAAAAGCTTAGACCTGATGGTACAATGGAGAGGTACAAGGCAAGGCTTGTGGCCAAGGATTATACCTAGAAAGAAGGTGAAGATTTCTTCAATACTTATTCACCTGTTGCTCGATTGACTACAATTCGAGTGTTACTTTCCCCGGTAGCCTCACATGGTCTTCTCGGTCATCAGATGGATGTTAAGACAGCTTTCCTAAATGGAGAGTTAGAGGAGGAGATCTACATGGATCAGCCAGATAGATTTATAGCAAATGGTCAAGATGACATGGTGTGTAAATTATTAAAGTCCTTATATGGTCTGAAATAAGCTCCTAAGCAATGGCATGAGAAGTTCGACAGAGCTTTGACATCTATCGGCTTTGTTGTGAATGAAGCTGACAAATGTGTGTACTATCGGTATGGTGGGGGTGAAGGTGTGAACTTGTGTTTGTACGTTGACGACATACTAATCTTTTGAACCAGCTTTGATGTGATCAAGGGGGTTAAATAATTTTTGTCTAATAATTTTGAGATGAGAGATTTGGGAGAGGCTGATGTTATTCTTAATATCAAGCTCTTAAGAGAAGGCAATGGTGGGGTTACACTTCTACAATCCCACTATGTGGAAAAGGTTTTAAGTTGCTTTGGGTTTAGTGACTGTCAACCTGCTCCTACGCCTTATGACCCTAGTGTGCTATTGAGAAAAATTGGAGAATAGCAAGGGATCAATTAAGATACTCCCAAATCATTGGTTCACTTATGTATCTGGCTAGCGCTATAAGGCCTGATATCTCATTTATTGTGAGCAAACTAAGCCGATTCGTGTCAAATCTGGGAGATAGTCATTGGCGTGCTCTTGAGAGAGTAATGCGCTACCTAAGAGGTACTGCAAGCTATGGCATTCACTATACCGGGTACCTAAAGGTACTAGAGGGTTATTGTGATGCGAACTAGATATCTGATGCTGATGAGGTTCACACTACAAGTGGATATGTGTTTCTGCTTAGAGGTGGCGCTGTTTCTTGGAAGTCTTGCAAGCAGACCATCTTAACGAGGTCAACCATGAAAGCAGAACTCACAGCATTAGACACCGCCGGCGTTGAGGCCGAGTGGCTTCGTGAACTCCTTATGGATTTACCTGTAATAGAAAAACCTATACCGGCTATTTCTATGAACTGTGATAACCAGACTGTGATAATCAAGGTAAACATTTCTAAGGATAATATGAAGTCCACAAGGCATGTTAAGAGGCGGCTAAAATCTGTCAAAAAAATGAGAAACTCTGGAGTGATAGCACTGGACTATGTCCATACGTCTAAAAATCTAGCAAAACAATTCACTAAGGGACTATCACATAATGTGATAGATAGTGCATCGAGTGAGATGGGCCTGAGACACATGAAGTCTGTCATGGTGGTAACCTGTTCTATGTGATCGGAGATCTCGTGAAGTAGGATGGTGAAACAAGCCAGGTGTAGACTGTGAGGAAAGACCCTTAACTTGGCTCACGTCAGATGTATGTCTTTCCTTTGTTGTAAGGCATGTTGGTTTTTACCTTAATGTATTTCAAGTGGCTTGTTTAAGCAAAGATGTTGTCCTACATAACATTTTTTAGGAATACACCTATATGAGTTCGACTGTTAGTCACGGTCTATGATATTTGGGTGATCTCTAGATACTCATGAAAGGCTCAGGAGTATGACTTATATGCTCCAACCAGAGGAGATGCTTTAAGCAACCTTATATCAGTAAAGGACTTAGGTGAAACTTATTTCGCACAAAACTATCAATTCAAGGCATAGTCCATTGTTCAGTCGTAAAGAAGTGTAACCTCACAGAGAAGGCATAGTCCATTGCTCAGTTGCTCGCTTCTTCCTGGTGACTATACCGATATCTTCTTCTTTCTCGGATTGTCTACTTCACGGTGGATGTTCGAGGAACTGCACTGCGAACATCGTCCTGCATCGACTGTGGAGCCGCCGGTGCCTTGAGCATGGGTCCCTCCGCTGGGTATACTTCTAATCTTACGGTCTCTATATTCAGTAAGGTTTTTGTGCTCTTAAACTTGATCAGTATGTTCATTGTAGTTGCTACTAGTAGTTCACATGTGCATATATTTGTTGTCACGAATTTACTGCTATTTTTTTGGATTAAATTAAACATGAAAATACCTAAATTCCTAACATCTTAGAATTTAATGTGTACAAAACTATGGAATAAAATTTTGTAGTGAGAGTGTGTGTTTCATCCAAGTTTCATTTTATTCCATAACATGACAATCTTAAAAGCGACGCAATGAAACTCTCTCCTGAGACTGACGTTATGGAGCAGTACTACTAGTAGCTATAGTACGAACATGTCCATTTAGTCTTGTCTTGGCCCATGCACACACAGAATCCAGGATACATTTTCCCTCTACTACGCTGATTCTGCATACAGTATACTCCTGCATCTGTGGAGCATGTACGCTCATGCATGTCGTAGACTGTAGTGTTATAGAATTGCTCTGCGTAGTATACTCCTGTGTTTTTCCTTTGGCCACCGGCCGTTGGTGTTTCTTCAGTCGTCTAGGTATGGGAACCGAGGTACAAAATGGAACAAGATTAGGGTTTTTGGAATGTTGCAGCAGGTGTGTGCAGGCCTACAGACTGATGGGATTAACATATTCACGGAGGGGTGATCGGGAGCAAGGGATGAAAACAGTACGAATATTTTTCGATCGTATTCGAAACCGAATCCGTTTAGAGGGGTTGAGTTTTGTACGTATCCGAGTCCAGATATCCAACATCCGATACCGTATCCGTATCCGAATACTCAAATCGCATATTTACGATGTCGATATACAATCGTATCTTATCCGACATAGTTGACACTATCCGTATTCGAATCCGAATCCGGACAAAAATATAAAAACAAATGTAATATCGGTGATATCCGTCCGTATCCGATCTGTTTTCAGAGAAATGCAAGACGTACGCATCGACACAAGCTCCGAGACACCTTGGGGTCAGCGAAAAAAAATACTGCGCCGAGTAGAGTACCACTCACTATCCCGTTTTTTTCAGCATATATGTTTTACACATACTGTATGTTACTACAGTACATCGGCATGTGAAAGAATTGACCACGTACGCATGAGGGAGCAAAACGACGTGAGAATTGAGAGGGACCTGAGCGTGATTGGTTGGCTGCCTCCGTGTTAATTCAGCCCTAAGGGCCGCGTTAGGATGTATGTGTATATATTTCTATCCATATGCGTTGGAGTGGATTAGAATAGAATTTAGTTTAATTCATCCCCAATCCACTTCAACACATGTGGATTGAGATTAATACATGTACATCCAAACAAGGCCTAATTTGGTAATAATTTAGCTGGCTCTTTTTACAGCAAAATAGAGGAATATGAAAATATATAATTTAATTAACCTGCCATGTGACAACAATAATTACTTTATGAGTTTTCCATTGTAAGTATTCAAATTAATGATCGATCTTTTTTTTTCTCGATCACGCAAAAGTTTTCCACGTCTTTGTATTGAGGTAGAGAAATTGCTCGATATAATATGTCTTAGCGGTGCCCTAGAGGGTCAATTAATAATTGATCTGATTTAGGTATAGAAATTATTCTCATATAACTAACGCCGTTTAATGTGATACTGAAATTCCAACATCGTTTTATGGAGAAAAAAAAAGGATCATCGTTCCTAGTGGGTCGTTCAACCCGGAACTAGCCTAGCCTAGCTGGAAAGTGTAAAGTCGTCTACCCATGCCTCGGCACAGCACTACAGCAGACGACTGCCTAGATATGTAAGATATGTAGATGGAGTTAACAATAAGTAAACAATCATGGTCTGTCCAGACAGCCATGGCCCAGGGGGAGCACTTAACCGCAGCAGAGACTTATCAGTTAGCAAATGCGGCCAATCGCCAGCACTCGGGCTTGTTTTCAGCTCAATTCTACATTATTTTTCTCTCACAACAAAACAGTTTCAGCCTGGCTCTTAAGCAGGACCGTTTGAGAGCAAGTAGCTAGTATATAGAATCGAAAGCTGGTCTTAGTTCCGTGTGCATGTGCACTGCACCCTCAGTCCCTCACTTGGGCATGGATGTGGAAGAAGCTTCACTCGCTTTAGCTCACTTTCCTCTCTGCTTTGCAGGTTGCAGGGTAAGGGTAAATACTTTTATTGTTTCAAACTTAAGGGTAGATACTTTTAGTGCTCCATGTTTTAGCAGCTGGTCAGAGGAGGGAAACGGTTCTTACTCCTGTATTTTACAACGACCTTGCCTAGCTGGCTATAGGCTATAGCTGCTTGCTTTCCCAAATTAAAGGTGCACATTTTTTGGTGTGCGTGTTGTAGAATAGGATAGGATTCACCCCATGATAGAAGAGAAAGCAGGGCACCATTGTTTATTTGCTGGTGCTTCATATCATGCCGCTATCATTGGAGAGAACGTACATACACTTGTTGGTTGTTACTAGCAGTTGTTACTATTAGCAGGAGCGTTGCGACACACACATATACATACATACAATAGTGTAATTCCTCATCGACCTCACATGTCGATCACATGCATGCAAGGTTCAAGAGAGATCGATGAGAGCGAATACTGCATTAATTACATATCTTTCAGTTTGTCCATATATAACTTGTTTTTTTCTCCAACATATTGCAGAGCCGAATGCTACTACTGGCGCATGTTTGTATGTATGATCAGTATATGGTTAACCTACTTTGTTTTTATTTCTTTTCAACAGAAAATAAGCAACGATGAGTAGTGAAAAGGAGAACATATATGCCAGTGAGGCAGTGACAAACGCTGCAGAAGCAAAGCGAAGGCATGAACTAGTGGAGGCTCAGCAGGCAAGGCCATGTCACTTTGCAGCAATCAAGCAAGAGAAAAGGGTGTTCATATGCATGCTCGCACACAAACACCGATGCCGCAGCGCGTGTCACCGTGGCGCGCATGTACGTATGCAGGGATATATTCTCTGCTTGTTCAGAGAACAAGCATGCATGCGTCTCTGTCTCATGACACATGAAAGAAGACCAATAATAGAATGGACATCTGAATTCCGAAAGCAGCCGTACGTGAGTTTGTAGACGAGCTGACGAGGCATTCTGCAGCATCACTACCAAGGTTGCTGGACCAAATATCACAGCGAGATGCGCTCTACTATAGAGTCATAAGTTCTCTCACCGGAACTACAATCAAGTACCATTGTTTTTGCAAACGGACCTGTAGCTTAGTGGTTTCATAGGGCCTTTAGTTGTCTAGTCGTCTCGGTAGGTTAATTATGGAGAGATAGAGAGATTTTTAAAGAATTTCATCAAAGTAAAACCCGTTGTCATAGTTACCAACATAAAAGTTCATGAGACATTATTGGTAACAACGCCATAAAACTCATCACTAAGACTGACGCCGCCCCTTCACTCCTGTCGCCACTGCCATCATCTAGAGCCCTTCTCCTTCTTCCTCTTTGATAAGTCTGTCGATGGCAAGAAAGAGAAGGGACCCATCTCGCTTTTATAATAGTTTTTTTTAATTTAGTTTGTTTAGGGTTTAGCCCAAATAAATCTATCGACGAAATCAAATGTTTTTTTTGGTTGGGATCATGTTACCTGCAATGACTTCGGTGATTGTCATGATGAATTCGCCGTTGTAGGCGTCGATTTCATCGTCATGAGGTCAATTTGTGGCTATTATCTACTATGGAAGCCATGCTCATGGGCACTCCCCACGAGGATACTAACTCCGGGTCATAAATCTCACCGTCAATGGTTGTAGAGAGGAAATCGGGCATACACGAGGAATCAAGGGTGGGAGGTGACAGATCTGCAACCTATGTTGTATCAGACGATGCAACAGTTGATATTTTTTCATTGTTTTAAATGCATTTTAGATTGGTTCTAGAACGTTAGGTCTTGCTGTATATCCAATGTTTTGGGTTGATCGTTGGATTCAACATGAGGACTGCACTTTGGCTTTGATGTTCAACAAAACTCTGTTATGCATCGAAGAAAGCCACTAGGGATGAGTTGCTCGATATATAGAAGAATTTGGATAGAATATTGTATTTTTTTTGGCTTTTGCTCCGGTACTCCTTTTTTTAAAAAAAAACGCACGCATCTTGAAGCAGCTCAGCTCATTAATTAAACATTTTCGTAATCATTTTTCACATGTGAGTCTCGCATGTTCTCGGCCCACCAAGCCCAGACCCAAGTCAACTCATGTCTACTCGATCCCCCTTCCTTCGGATTCCGTTCAGCGGTTCATCGATCTCTTATATTTCCGTGTGAGAGAGCCTTGGAGGATTCTTTTTCTCGTGTGCTCGCAGCCAGCAACACCTCCATTCGCTTCCTCGGCAGCGGATGCCGTTCGATTCCCGGAGAGGAGGTCCGGCGGCGGCGCTGTTCTATCTCGCGTGAGCACGTCCGCGCGACTGCGCCGCTTTGTGATGGACGTCGGCTGCCGGCTACTACTCGTGTGTGAGGCCGGCCACCGCGACGGCGGCCATGGATGCCGCTGCTGACGGCGCTACCGACGAAGCAGCGCATCAAGGTGCATGTCGAAATATATGCAAGCAGTGAGTAGGAACAGAATCCGAACAAAGCATATTGACGATCGAGAGGGATGAGTTCGACTTTGGTTCAAGCTAGGCACGGGCTGGATAGGACGCTCCGGGCCCAAGCCCATGCGTGACACAAGTGAAAAATAATTAAGAAATGTTTAATTCAATATTTAGGCTGCATCGAGATGCGTGTGATTTTTTGAAAAAGAAGTACCGGAGCAGATCTCTTTTTATTTTAGATTTTTACGTGCAAACTTGGGCACGTACTATGTCGAATTAATATAACCCTATTCCCTTCGAAGAAAAAGTAGATTCTACATGTGTGATCTAGCAGTGGAGCAAATCAATACTCTTATACTCACGAAGAGATGGATCATATTGTTTCAAAAAAAAAGGAGAGATGGATCCTAGGATTCTACAGCACTTGCCCGGCCCGCATGTGCCTCGCAACTCACACGAGCACGGCGCACATCACCACATGCTGCACCATTAGGTGAGACGGGCGAGGAGTTCCCATCATCTGCGGACAGAAAAAGCTTCGGCTAAATGTCTAAGCTTCGTTAGCGGCGGAGCCCTTCCTAGGAAGACTATTTGCTTGGTGGCTTGTGCCTTTGTGTGGCCTTGTGCCCGAGTGTGCTCGCAAAACGCCGGTAGTGCTGGCGTGCTGCGTGTTTGCCCAGTGGCCAGTTTGTGTGTGCCAGAATGATGGCCGCTTTCGGACGGGACGACGGCCGGCGCCGAGGAGTCAAGCACGAAACGCAGCTGCTTTTTTGCGGCAAAAGGACCCTGCTCCGAATATATGTGTACTTCATGTCCGGCCACAGGAACATGTCACCCTTTCTTTTGCCAGATTGCATTGGTTTCGTGTCGGCAGACATGCATGCGAGCGCGAATAGGATTCCTTTTCCTCACAAGTTCTCACTTGGAATCAACAAAATCGTCTTTCTTTTTTATGAGCTGTTTATAAACAGTAGGTCCCATTTGTTTTTAGACGGATGAAGTATACTGCATCAACTAAGGATGCATCCATATCCATATACAACTATTAAACTCTACAAACATCCAGCTAAAGTGACCTGCATAAATAGCTTTTTACATTCATTTATTTTTTACTTTATTTTAAATAGTTTTGTTTATTTGTTTGGCTAAGATTGTCCTCTCTACGCTAACAGCCACTGGTTGATCCATCATGGCACCAACATCATTCATACCCCATGCCTTCCCAAATAAGTTGTGGAACATTTGATGCGGATTCCGGTAATATATACTCCCTCCGGTCTATTTTATCTAGCGTACACGCATATCAAGATTCAAACTTTAAAAACTTTGACCAATAATTAGGCTAATAAATTTTAACAATTACAACATAAACTTTATATGATTAGATTTATAAGGAATTATACTATCCAATGATTATAAATTTATAAGCATAAATAATATAATATGAAGCAAATGAATGGTCAAAGTGTAATATAGGAGACCGTGTCATTCTAACTTGCGCCAGATAAAATAGATCGGAAGGAGTATATTGGTAAGAGTTTGATCATCCAAGGTCGCACTCGACTGACACCAGCAACGAAGGGGGTCTACACAGCGAGGCCAACCAAGGGGTTGGCGAGGCCAATTTAACGCATGTTCTTTGTCCGAAAGACCTACGAACACCTCCTTGAAAAAAAACATGGGGAGAATAACAACAAGGTTGTCCTATGGTCGGTAGGGCCACCTAGAATATGCTGACAAATCCCGTCTAGAGGTGTGCTAGAAAACAATGGGATGGAAAAGCTTAAGGGTGAAGAAGAGGGTAAAGTATATTGATTTTTAATCGATTGTGTGCATATCGTCCGTGATTCTCGCATATATAATATAGATGGGTGGTCTTATCCTAGTAAAAAACTTATTCCACACGCAATCTATAAGTTTCTCACGAAATCAGATGAGTTCCCATCGAATTGGATTCGTAAATAGCCAGAGCAGCCTCAGGCTGGTTTCTCCAGCCTCGACCAACAACCCATCGAAAATCGGCCTGCTAGAGCCGCCTCAGGCCGGTTTCTCTAGCCTCGACCAACCACCCATCTAAAATTGGCCTAGGCTGGTTTTGCCGAACCTCATACGGTCATAGCCCAAACCCCCTAGGTTGATTTTTCCTGATTCAACCCAAAATCACCAATTTAAATCCAATTTGATCCAAATTTATGCAGACCTCTCTATTACGCTGTACTCAGACGCTGATTAGGCGGGGTTCCCGGACACCAGGCGCTCAACGTCGAGCTTTTTGCGTGTTCCTGGGAGATGCGCTGGTCTCCTGGTCCTCCAAGCCATAGCCCACGGTCCCCCGTTCAAGCGTGGAGGCCGAATCTCCTGGTCCTCCAAGCCATAGCCCACGGTCCCCCGTTCAAGCGTGGAGGCCGAATATCGCGCCGTCACCAACCCTGCTGCTGAGTCTATCTGGCTTCGTCAGCTTCTTAGTGAACTCAATTGTGGCATCACCAAGGCCATCGTCACCTACTATGACAAGGTCTCTGCTGTATATATGTCGGCGAACCCGATGCACCACAAAAGGACCGAGCACATCGGGCTGGACATCCACTTCATCCGAGCGGCAGGGTGATCTCCGCATTGTTCAAGCGCATACTGGCGAGCAATATGCCGATGTGATGACCAAGGGCCTGCCGACTTCAACATTCCAGGCTGTCCGCTTCGGTCCGTGTGCCGTTCCAACGACGTTGTGAGCCTCTACAGGTTTGACTGTGTTAGTTAGGGCACTCACAATGCAGACTCTACCATAGAGTCTAAGTCATTTATTACCTCGAAGATATCATAGACTTGGAGTCTAAATAAGACTTGGAGTCTAGTTTTTTCTCCCTCTCTCTTCAATAAATAGACTGCCACATCAGCAAAGTATAATAAATAGGAGGGTAGTAAATAGACTTAGACTCTATGGTAGAGTCTGCATTGTGAGTGCCCTTAGAGGTCGCGTGTGATGGTCACGACATCGCCGACGACCCCGTTCGCGCGCTCCTAGTGCACACGGCTGTAACATGTATTTAAACTCTTCAGAGATGCAATACAACGCTGTTCGTCAAATTCCTCTCTTCTACGATGCTAATTGTTTGTCTAAGGAATTTTCTCAAAAGAAGATGGAGACCTGCCCTAAAACACCGAAGCTGGTAACGAAGTCAATCATTGAGCACTCAAAGCTTGACCGCCCAATCAGAAATCCGGCATCGACAGTCGACACGGCGGGGCAGGCCGCAGCGAGGCCGCGGCGCGACACACGAGCGGCGCGTGCGGCGTCGGCCCCCCGCCAGTGAGAGCCCCCGCACGCGCACTCTGGGACTGGGAGACAGGGAGAGCCTTTCTTCCTTGCGGTTTTCGGTCGGCGTGCACGCCATGTGTTCGCACTCGGAGGCTCGCAGCGCATCCGTTCCACGACCGCGGCGGCTGGTGGGCTGGTGCCGCCTCGCCTCGCCTCGCCTTTTTTTCGTTGGAACGGAGGCCACGTAGAACGGTTGAACTAAGACTATCTCCACCTGACCCCAAATAGAGGCCTATTTTATAATTTAGGTCATACACAGTAAAAGAGTCACATAATCAGAACATGTCTTCTCCAACAGCCTATGCAAAAGTCTTCGCCCCGCCCCGCTCCTCGCCGCGCCGGCGGCTCCCCGCCGCAGTCCCGCCTGGCGCTGCACTCTGACGCAAACATCAAACAAACACAGACTGACGGAAACATGGAACCGAAGAAGAACGTATACGACGGAGCTGCTCACCGTGTGCGAACTCCAGAGAACGCAGAAGGCGCAGCCTGCCGAGGCTTCGGACAAGGAGCGCTCGGCTCTGTGCCCACCTGTGCCGCTCGGCAACTAGAGCCAAACGCCGAAGTGCTTCAACAGAAGCCCAACACAACCCGAACGAAGAACAAAGCAAGGCCGAGTGCTACGAACAGCAGCTCGTCTGTAAGAAAATCGACTGGATCTCCATCAAATCAAAACGATTTGCTCCCAACCTTTGCATAGATGAAATTCAGCTTAACACGAACCTATTCCCCAAAATCATTGTTTGGGATTGACCCAAACTCCGGAAAACTCAAATTAAGACCAAGAACACGAGTTTTTCCCAAAATGAAAATCGGCTTGGATCTTGCACGAGTGGAATTAGCTCAAATCACTTGGGGATCTTGTTCATCACTCGATAAAGCATCAATCTGTCCAAGCAAAATCCAAAGAAAAACTCAAATCCATCCAGAACCAAGAGAGGGAAACACGGGAAACCAAGGATTCGGGCACGAAATAGCTCAGACTCAAAAATCAAACCCCAGAGGGCAACGTAAGGAAGGGGCATCACTTCCCAACACAAATCACCAGTTGAATACACAGACAAGTGCTCAATCTGTCGAGGTCTAGGCCGATGTAGTTGGTGCTAAGGTCGACGAAGCGCAGGCGTGGGAGGTGGTAGAGCGTGTCGGCGGGGAAGGAGCCGACCAGGTTGAGGTTGGGGAGGGAGACCTCGGTGACGGCACCGGCGTCGTCGCAGGTGACGCCCGTCTAGGCACAGGGCGTGGCGCGGCTCGTGTTCCAGTCGGCGAGCGCGTCCGCGACGGCCAGAGATTTGTGTCGTCTCGCTCGAAGACGTTTATTTGCGTTTCGCCTTGGGTGGTATGCAAAATAGGTCGGCTGTTTGGGTCGTTGGACCGTATTTTTTTATACCTAAAACACTGTTTATGTTTGGGTTGCGCTGGTAGAGACAGGTCAAAGCATTGATCGACAACGTCCATTTGATTCTGTCACGATGGACCCAGTAGCTATAGCCTACTGCCACTAGCCGACTATACTACATGAGACATTCAATAGTGTTTGTTTATTAGTTTCGGTCAGCCTAAACCAGCCAGTCAATATTGTTTTTCTCTCACAATAAACCAGCACCAGCCAGCTTAAACCAGCCTAGAAACCCACCGACGAACAGACCGATTATGAACGTCGATCCTGTAGGCTGTCTCTCATAGTAATAGGAGGAGTGTGCCGTGAAAAGAACAGAAAAAGTTAGAACCTCCCGATGCATTATACACGTCTTCCCAAAATAATTACACCTCTGGTTGGTTGAAAATCAAATCTTTAAATTTAACCAAATAATTATAAAAATAGTTATATTTTTTTATGTGTAATAAATATCGGTATCATTATATTGGCAGTGGAATATAGTATGTTTTTATAATAAATGTATTCAAAGATATGAATTTAAAAATATTTGAACCCTTACAAGCGAGATGTAGGAGTATGTTTATGCCTGTTTGGAATACGGGAACTTTTTTTTTCCTGTCCGTGTTTTTCCCGTGAAATTGAAATAATTCTTATAAAATTTCTTGTAAATTCTGTGAAAATTCATGCATTTCAAACTAACCATTGTATTGGAATTTGTATACTAGTAGTACCGCCTTGTTTAGTTGGACCTTAAAGTCCAAAAAGTTGCTACAGTACCTGTCACATCGAATGTTTGCGGCCCGTGCATGGAGCATTAAATGTAGACGAAAATAAAAACTAATTGCATAGTTTGGTGGGAAATTGCGAGACGAACGTTTTGAGCCTAATTAGTCCATGTTTGAACACTATTTGCCAAATAAAAACGAACGTGCTACGGTAGCCCAAAATCTAAATTTCGCGAACTAAACAAGGGCTACGTTTATAACCGGTCAAATCCAAGCGCATATGATCAATCTTTCCGTCTGCTCTGCCTGCATCTCCTGCTGCTTGTGAGTTGTGACATGCCCTGCTGCCGACCGGCTTTCAGTTCCTCGTTGCCTGCGAAGATGCAAAGCCCTCGTCGCTGTCATCTCAGGCATCCTGCACGATAACCTCGCCTGTCGTGTTGGGTTCCGACCCCTCTACTTCAGTGTTCGGTTTTTTTTTTATTGCCAACCAATAGTACAAGCCGCTCGCACCGTCGCACGGACTACACAGTCAGGAGGTGTATAGTACAGTGCAGCACCATGGGCTGTGGCAGTCGGTACCGGACTACCCAATAGCCGGGGCCTCTACAATCCACCGTAAGCGTCCAGTACCTTCCGCGAGATCCAGTAACCCAGCCCATCCGAGCGCACCGCACAAAAAGAAAAGGCGAGGCCTATCTCTACGCTCTCTCCCTCCTTTACCCCGATGGCCCGGCCCAATAGCACAATATTTCTCCTCTGCCGCGCCGCGCCCGCGCATCGCTCTCCTCCGGCTGCTCCCGTCGGCCGGCTTCTGCTTCTCCCTCCCGATCTCCCGATCCAAAATCCCTTCTCCCTGCCTCCCGAGCCCAGCGCGAGACCTGCCCCGCCCCCGAGTCCCCGAGGCCGCGGCATTCGACCGTGAGGCGGACGGCGCCACGGCGGACTCCACGACCGCGAGCGCCGCCGCCCCCGAGCGCCGAGGCCGAGCCGCCCGAGCGCCGGCACCCCGCCGGCCGCCGCCCCGCCTGGGCCTGGCGCTGGTCGCCGTCGCCGAGCCTCTGCGGCACTCCCACTGTGGCGCTGCGCCGCCCCCCGCGTGACTGAGCTGCTGAGGTACTGACCGAGCAGGCTGCGCGCCGCCGGGTGCGCCAAGCTGCAGAGCAGCGCGCCAGCTCCCCTGGACCGGTGAGTGTTCTTTTGAAGTTCTGAGCTCTCCCAAATCGTATACCCTAGGGTCTGGACAGTGAGCACTGGACTGTAAATTTGGGCTTAGGGACTGTGTATACGGGAGATTGGTGTGTGATTCATTATTATTGGTTAAGGATTTGTTCTTGCGAATAATACGGGAAATTGGTGTGTGATTCATTATTGTTGGTTAAGGATTTGTTCTTGCGAATGAAATTGGAGCTAGAATCACTGATTTGATTTTAGATCTCAAACATAAAGGCGAAGAGAAGTGGTACTACTGGTTTTCAGCTCAATTCTATGAATGTGTGCTCAATCATGTGCTATATCTGCTATATATTATACATTTACTATTATTTGTAGATGTTGTACTACAAATTTTTTGCTCAATTCTATGAATGTGTGCTCAATTATGTGTTATATATCTGCTATATATTTTACATTTACTCTTATGTTATAATACATGCTAAATATTAGGCTTTAGACTCTATATATAAAAAAAATCCAAACAGCCCTTCACATTTTGAATTCCGAACTTCAAAATCCTAGGCCCGCCCTAGACACAAATCATCTGCCACTATGGTGGTGGCGATGTCCGTGCCGAGCCAAGCACAGGCTGTGCTTCGGGGCCGGCTCTGCGACCCAGCCTTTGTCCACTCTGCCCTCAGGTCCTCCTCGGACACCAATTACAGGTGAGCTGAATCGGTACCCATTCCGCCCGCATGGCTTGCTGGAAACATTTTGCTAATCTGCCTCCTTTTGTGCTGGGCAGCAAGCTGAAGTACCTTGTCGCCAGCTCCTTCTCCGAGGCCTGCAATAACTCTGTCCTCCTCCTCGGTCCCCGTGGGTGTGGAAAAGCAGCGGTGAGGTCCCTCAACTGGTTCCGTATCCTTTACTGCTTGCTGCAGCGCAGCCATGCTGTTTGATGAAATATGCATATTGGCAATTGCACATTTGCACTCTGCAGTGCAGTGTGGAACTGTAGTTTACTTTCCGTTTGAGAGTTCATGTTTTTGCAGGTGGTGGACATGGTTCTTGACGATCTGAAGAAGGAGCACCCTGATGCGATTTCTGTGGTATGTGTCGGTGTTTTCGGACCACCGGCGAGTAAATTTGTATTTGCGCGTCTGGCTCGGAGGACACAAGGGTTTATACTGGTTCGGGCGGAACGTCCCTACGTCCAGTTCGCTGCTGTTTGTGTTACTGCCACTTGGTTTGCATTAGGGGTTACAAACAGGCGAGAGAGGGAGAAGATCCCAAGTCTCTGGTGGAAGGAGTGAATGGGTGCTGAGAGCTCGCTTGCCGCTCAGCCGTGTGCTCATGTCGTGCTCTTGTGTCAAGGTCTCTCTCCTTTCATGGGGCGCCCTGCTTCCCCTTTTATAGGTGAAGGGAAAGCGCGGGTTACAGAGGAGGAAACGAAGAAGAACGAGAGAGAGAAGGCTTCCAGGGTTGTCGGGTCCTTCTTCTCCTTCATGCGGGACCCGCGTCCTTGGGGTCGGGCGAGACGGAGCCCGTGTCCAAGGGGTTGGGTGAGACGGAGCTCGCGGCCTCGAGATCGGGTGAGAAGGAGCCCGCGGCTTTGGGGTCGGGCGAGACCTTTTAATACATCTCGAGCCATCCGGGGAAGTCAATGTGGGCGCTAACTTCCTTACTTTGGGTATCCTAATATCGATACCCGACAGTAGTCCCCGAGCCTGCGGAGGAGTAGAATACTTCTTTGGAGGCTTTTTTCGGACAGGAGGACTTTGAGGGCCTTGGCCTTCTTTTTGTAGCCCGCGACGTGTCTTGGTAGGACGACGATTCCCTTTTGTCGCGATCGGTCTTCTTGGGGGCATGTAACCGTAGGATTCGGGAGGTTGGAAAGATTTTTCTTGATTCCTGTCTCCTAGGATCCGATCGGTCCGCCGTCGTACTGGTGACCGACTCTAGACTCTTGGCGGCCAATGCATATAGTTCTTGGGCCTGTTTGGTCGGTCCCAATGGCTCATTGCCTTTCTTCGAGGAAAAGCCATGGACTGGGAATCGACCAAGACTCGAACGTGGGCGGAGATGCCCGCGGCGCTCGCGGAGTCCGGCCGCTAGTGGGCCCATCCCTTTCCACCCCTCGCTCTAAGGGTGCCCCGGAGTGGCTATGAACCCGTCGGCAGGCCAGCCTTCGAACTCCTGGTCCTGAATGGGCCGTAGGAGCGTTTTCAGCTCTGTATTCCTCCTTACCTACGACGTTTTTTGGCCCATCGATCGGGTGAACCGTCATCCGGCGCGTCCTTCGAGGGCGCGGCAAGAGATATCGTGCGCACGATCTTCGGAGAGAGGTGGCGTGACGCAGCGCAGCGGGCGCGTGAACCTAGGCGGACGGTTCGCCTTCTCGCCCGCTCCGTCCTATAAATAGCGGTCTCCCCCTGCACGTTTCTGCACACCAAATCTATAGCCTTATCTTCTCCGTTTCTCCGTCGCCGCCGTTCGTTTCTGCCGTGCTTGCTAATTCGCCGCCGGAGCCCTAGATTTGTAGCTTCCACTTCTCCGTCGCCTTTGCTTCTCCGCAGCTGCCTCCATCCTCCAGGGCCTCTTCAAGCGTGGTCATCTCCGCGGGAGGACCGATGCAGCGGAGGGGCTTGTGCCCGGCCATGAGGATGCACCGGCGCTGCACGACGGCTGCGTCGTCTCCTTCGTGCTTTTCCACGAGCGCGGACTCGCGGTTCCTCCCCACCCATTCTTCCGGGGTCTGCTGCGCCACTATCAGATCGAGCTGCAGCACTTGAACCCCAACGGGATCCAACACATCGCAGCCTTCATCGCGATGTGCGAGGGGTGCCTGGGGATCGAGCCCCACTTTGAGCTTTGGAGATATTTCTTCTCCATCTCCTTGATCAAGAAGGAGAGAGGCCGGGAGACCCCGGTGCCAATGGGATGCACGGGCATCCACCTCCGGGTGTAGCGGGCGGCCGAGTACATGCCCTGCTAGCTCTCCAGATCCAACAAGGGGTGGCACTTGCATTGGTTCTACCTGAAGGACGACCTTGCCGCTCCCTTGCTGGTCTTCTCCGGGCGCCTGGTCGAAAAGGTATCGCCGTCATGGCCGTGGGGGCCACCCGTCAAGGAGAAGAGGATGCGCGACCTCCTCGAGGCCATCGCGTTTCAGAAGACCCACGGCCTCCGCGGGGCCGGCGTCATCGGGGGTGATCACGCGAGGTGGGTGGCGCCGCTGATGGCGCGCGTCCTCCCGCTGTATGGGATGACGCCCGACGCGCAGCTCGTCTGGACGACGCTCGCCCAGGGGCTGCTCCGTGACAGCGAGGTTGCGCAACGCATCAAGGAGGCCACGGGGGAGGCCGATGCCGTGTTCCCGATCCCGGGGCATCCCGTGATGCGGGCCGGACGTGGGCTTCATCGAGCTGCCGGCGGGGTTAGTCTTCCGGGACTCTGTCACGCCGCTGCCAGAGCACGCGACCTTGAGGGCGGCGAACCGTGCCGCGGATGAACAAGGAAGAAGAAGAAGGACGACGAGGAGAAGAAACGGCGGTCGAAGCAGCGAGCGAAGCTGCAGCGAGGGAAGCGGTGTCAAGGTTCATTGGGAGAAGAGAGGAAGAAGAGAGAAGGATGACGGCTCCGGGTCGCCCATCCGTGGGATGATCTGGCCGCCGGGGACAAGGATCCGCCTTCGGCGCAGGCGAGGCCCTTCCTGCGACATGCCACGAGGCAGGACGAGGAGAACGCGCCCCCGGAGCCGGCGGAATCAAACCGCCCTGCCCCGTCCGGACCTTCGACGACGGCCTCGGAACTGGTGGAATTAGGCCGCCTCGCCTTGTCTGGGCCTTCGACGGCGGCCCCGGAGCCGGCGGAATCAGACCGTCCTGCTCTGTCTGGGCCGTCTATGGTGGCCCCGAAGCCGGCGAAAATAGGTCGCCCCGCTCCGTCCGAGCCCTCGGCGGCGCCTCCGGAGTCGTCGGGAGGCGGCCGTTCTGATTCGTTCGAGCCCTCCGAGCCGAGGGCGGGCTCGAAGCGGCAACGTGCCGACGAGAGGAGCAGCCGGGGTCGAGCAAGCCGGCCCCAAAACGTCCTCGCATGATGGCGTCAGGGTGAGTCAAGAGTTTTTTCGTCCTTTTGTCGTAACGAATTTTTGCCACGAACTGACCGCCATGTCCCTTGCAGCGTCGGAGGACGTGGGACTCTCCTGCGGCTCGCTCTGAAAAAGGTCCTTCTCCGACAAACGCGCAGGAGTCGGCTGGCGCCGTGCCGGTGGTGAGCGTGAGTGGCGTTGGGGCAGCCACGGCGTCGACCGGGAAGGCGTAGCCGATGGCTGTGTCCATGGGAGAGCAGGCGGAGGAGGGCTCGTCCGGGGCGCCTGTGGCAGGCGCGGCGCGGCCGGTCGTGTCCTTGACGTCGCAGGCGGAGGCGGCACGGCCGGAGCCATCGTCTGTGCAGGTGGCCATGTCCACGGCGGGGCGGACGGAAGGGGTCGCACCCGAGGCATCTTTCGCGGATGTGGCGACAGGGCAGGCCTCCGTGTCCGCGTCACCCGCACCCTCTATCGCTAGAGGAGCCCCTCTGGAGGCGCTGCCGTCGCAAGAGAGGTCGGCGCCGCTTGAGGTTGGCGTGGGGACGTCTGGTCTCTGGTCTGGGTGGCTGCCCTCGATGAAGCAGCAAGAGGAGAGGGAATGGGGGAGCGTCCACACGGAGGTTGGGGACGCGGTTTGCGCCCTGACTACCTTGCTGAGCTCGATGCGCGACAGTGTCGTCCTAGATGGCCAGGTATGATATGACCGTGCTTCCGACCCTCATGTTCTCTTTCCGCGCCTCTAAGTCTTGTCTTCTTCGTAGATCCTTATGGCTCGTAGCCGGGAGAAGTCCCGGTTCCTTGCTGAGGAGACGCGGCGGAGTGAGGGGCTGGCCGCACAGCTCGTTGCCGCCCGTCAGGAGGTGGCTGAGCTTGCCCCTGCCGTCCGGGAGGTGGCCGACCTCCGAGTCAGGGAGAAGGACGATCGCGATGACGCCCGCGAGGTCGAGGAGAAGCTCGCGGCCCTGATTGAGATGGTGCGCACGGACGTCGTGGAGGCCGAGCGGCTACGGAAGGAGCGGGACGATTTGCTCCGAGCCGTAGAGGAGCTCCGCACGGGGATTGACCTGGCTCGCCAGGAACGCGCCGACGCTCAGCAGCGGATCGACCACCTCGAGGATGAGCTTCAGGGGAAAGGGACCTGAAGGTTGCAGCCGAGGGCGTGTCCGCCGGACTCGCCGCGGAGGTCGGTCAGCGCCAAGAGGAGGTCCGGCGCCTGGAGGCAGAGGTGACCCGGCATTGCGATGAGGTGCGCGCGCTTCGGGCGGACATGACCGGTAAGTCTCCGGTTTCCCTTGTTGTCATTCTCCCTGGAAATCCGTGGTAAGCCTTTTGACACGGTCGGTACGTGACTTGGGCAGGTCTCGACGACAAACTCGGGGCAGAGGTGGTGAAGAGCCGCGGCGTGGCGAAGGAGCTCAGTGAGGTGAAGGACACCCTCCAGAAGGAGAGCGACGAACACGACAACCTGCGCGTCGTCGTCGAGCTGGTCTGCGACGAGCTCGAGCTAGCCCCGGAGCACGAGACAAGCTCGCTCGCTGTTCGCGCCACCCGGATCACGAACCGGGCACGTGATATGGCAAGGGGCGTGCTTCGCTTTGGCGTTCACCTATTGTTCGCGATCGCCCGTTCTCATTATGAGAACATCGATCTGGCGACGATGAGCTAAGGCTTCGCGCCCGTCTATACCGACGTCGAGTTGGACGACATCGAGAAGGAGGTGGCCTCCCTGGCGCATGACCTTTCTGCCAAGATAGAAGATGAAATCATCCCCCCGAGGGGTTAGTTTAGTCAGATAGGTCAGGCGGTGCATTTGTAATAAGCGGACAAGGTCCAACTCTTTTGGTTCGTTTAAACAAGCTTGTTCTTTTATTTTGTTTGAACAAATTTGTTCTTTCTCCCTTTTTATGTGTAAAAAGGGTTAATGCGTTCCGACCCTTCCTGTTAAGACTATAGAGCTCGAGGTGTGGGCGAAAAACTCTGATCACGCTGGTAAGCGAGAGTGCCGTAGCCGCTGGGGCGTAGGTTTCTTGTAGTCCAACCAGTTTTACTTAGTGTTCGTTTCCGCAAACCTTGCCTCTAGGTTTTTAACGTGAGAAAGGGTTGGGCACGACGACTGTTTCAGAGAGGATATATGACCCCTTGCCGTTGCCGGGGTCAGGTTTCACTAAAGATCGAGGAGACGATAGCGGAACTGGTAAGAGAAAACGTTTTTTTGTTTTAAAAACGTTATTCTTAGTTTTTGTACGTACCCCACCATAGGATTCGAGCCATCATCCTGCGACCGCGTATTCGGTCTCCTTGCGAGTCCAACTTACCTCGAGCTCCCGTGCATGGCAGGAGTCCGGTCGAGGGGTCAGCTCGTCTTTGTGATTATCATCCCTCAAGCGTTTTTTTCGATAAAACGGAGGGGTTGAGCCATGCCACGTTTTTCCTCGATGGACGAAACATGGTGCTCGGTGAGCTGTTGCCCCGGCTTCCCGTTCGCGGGGGTCCGGCATGGGTCAGCTGGTGATCGACTCCAGATTCGCAGTGGCCAATCCATATAGTTCTCGGGTCCGTTCGACCGGTCCCAAGGGCTCGTTGCCTTTCTTCGAGGAAAAACCATGGACTGAGAACCGATCAAGACTCGAATGTGGGCTTGGATGCCTGCGGCGCTCGTGCGCCCGGGTACTGGCCGCTATTGGGCCCATCCCTTTCCACCCCTCACTCTAAGGTCGTCCTGGAGCGGTTATGAACCCGACAGAGGGCCAACCTTCGAACTATTGGGCCTGAACGGGCCGTAGGAGCGTTTTCAGCTCCGTATCTCTTCTTACCTGTGACGGTTCTCGCGCCTGTCTACTCCGACGCCGAGCTGGACGACATTGAGAAGGAGGTGGCCCATCTGGCACAGGACTTAACTAGCGAGATAGAGGATGAGATCATCCCCAAAAAATTAGTTAGGTAGATAAGCCAGGCGACGAACTTGTAATAAGTGGACAAGCTCTTAAATTTAGTTATGGCCAAACAAATTTTTAGCTCTTCTCCCATTTTTTTATAAAAAGGTTAATGCGTTCC
This sequence comes from Miscanthus floridulus, assembly GCF_019320115.1. Lineage (NCBI taxonomy): Eukaryota > Viridiplantae > Streptophyta > Magnoliopsida > Poales > Poaceae > Miscanthus > Miscanthus floridulus. Next base: position 97,351,472 of record NC_089585.1, read on the forward strand.
GACCCTTTCCGTCGTTAAGGCTGTAAAGCTCGGGGTGCGGATGAAAAAACTCTGATTATGCTAGTGAGCAAAATCGTCGTATCCGCTGGGGCGTAGGTTTCTTGTAGTCTGACCAGTTTTACTCAGCGTTTGTTTCCGTAACTCTTGCTTCTAAATCTTAACGTGATTAAGGGTCGGGCATAGATAATGTCTGCCGGATAGATATACTCTTTAATGCGTTCTGACTCTTTCCGTAGTTAAGGCTAAAAAGATCGGGGTGCGGGCAACGAACTCTGATCACGCTGGTGAACAAAAACGCCGTAGCCGCTGAGGCGTAGGTTTCTTGCGGTCTGATCAGTTTTACTCAGCGTTTGTTTCCGCAACCCTTGCTTCTAGATCTTAACGTGAGAAAGGGTCGGACATAGAGAATGTCTACCGGATAGATATGCTCTTATCAGCCCCCGAGTGAGGCCCGACCCCTTGCCGTTGCTGGGGTCGGATGTCACTAAAGATCGAGGAGTCGATAGCGAAACCGATAAGAGAAAGCGTGCGTAGATTAAGGATAAAAGCGACGTAGATGTTCGATGTTCCAGGCGTTGACGAAGACTACGCCGTCGATGGTCTTGAGCTTATAGGTGCCTGGTCGGAGCACCTCCGCGACTGACATACGAGTCCTCCCACGGCGGAGAGAGCTTGTGGCGGTTCTTGTTGCTCTGGACGAGGCGGAGCACAGGTCCCCGACGTTGAAGGCCCTGACCCCGTACTCGACGGCTGTGGTACCGGCGTAAGCGCTTGCTGGTACTTGGCCGAGCGGAGGAGGGCTAACGTCGCGTGCTTCATCTAGCTGGTCCATGGCCTCCTCGAGGGACTGCCTCAGCTCCCTGTTCGTCATACACCCTGACCCTCGGCGCTCCATAATCGAGGTCGGTCGGGAGGATAGCCTCGGAACCGTAGACCATGAAGAATGGCGTGTAGCGGGGGGCCCTGCTGGGGTCGTCCTCATGCTCCAGGCCCTGCTGGGTGCGCTCGACTTGCTCGTTTGTGCGGGGGTGCGCCACGGCGGCCCAATCGACGCGGATGTGGTATTCATCGCAGAATCGGAGGAACTTTTTCTCGGTGAACTGCGTGCCGTCCGTGATAATGGATGGAGTTCGGGACTTCAAAGCGATGGACGATGTCAAGGAAGAACAGCATGGCTTGCTCGGACGTGATCGCGGAGATCGGTCGAGCCTCTATCCACTTTGTAAACTTGTCTACGGCGACAAGCAAGTGCGTATAGCCCCCAGACGTCCTCTTGAGAGGTCCGACCAGATCGAGCCCCCAGATCGCGAACGGTCACGTGATGGGGATCGTTTGGAGTGCTTGGACCGGCAGGTGGGTCTGCCGAGCGTAGTATAGACACCCATCACAGGTGCGCACAATCTGTTCAGCGTCGGCCACTGCGGTCGTCCGGTAGAAGCCTTATCGGAACGTGTTTCCGACCAGGGTCCTAGGTGCGGCATGGTGCCCGCAGCCTTCACCGTAGATATCACTCAGCAACTGCTTCCCTTGTTCGATGGGGATGCAGCGCTGTAGGATCCCGGTGTGGCTTCACCTGTAGAGGTCGCCCTCAATAACGACAAAGAACTTGGCGCGACGCGCGAGCCGTCGACCCTCCGTTTTGTCCGTCGGCAACGCCTCACAGAGGAGGTAGTCGAGGTAAGGCGTCCTCTAGTCAGCCAGAGGGTCGGGCTCTGTTGTTGGATCCTCGTCAAGCTCCGTGACTTCGGGGTCGTATGGAGCTGCTGGCTGGTTAGCCCTCGAGCCCAGGGCAGGCGCCCCGTCACCGGTCTGTTCCGGCTCCTCGTAGTGGACCGAGGGCTTGTACTGATCACTGGCAAAGACGTCCGTCGAAACCGGCTCTTGGCCGGACGCCGTTTTCGTCAGCGTGTCGGCCGTCTCGTTGAGACGCCTCAGGATGTGATTGAGCTCGAGACCGTCGAACTTGTCCTCCAGCTGGCGGACTTCTCGGCAATACGTAGTCATCTTGGCGTTGTGGCAGCTTGATTTCTTCATGACTTGGTCGATGACCAGCTGGGAGTCGCCCCGGACGTCAAGCCATCGGATACCCAACTTGATGGCGATGCACAGGCCGTTGATGAGTGCCTCATACTCGGCCACATTGTTGGAGGAGGGGAAATGGATGCGAACCATGTACCTCATGTGTACCCCGAGGGGCGAAACAAAGACCAGCCCTGCGCCGGCGCATTTCTTCATCAGCGACCCATTGAGTACATCGTTCAGTACTCTTGGTCGACGACTGCTGGCGGCATTTCGATCTCGGTCCACTCTGCAACGAAATCAGCCAGCACTTGGGACTTGATGGCCGTCTGAGGGGCATATGAAATGCCTTGGCCCATCAGCTCGAGTGCCCACTTCACGATTCTTCCTGTGGCATCCCGGTTTTGGACGACCTCACCGAGAGGGAAGGACGTCACGACCATCACCGGATGCGACTCGAAGTAGTGACGCAACTTCCTCTTGGCGATAAGGACGGTGTATAAGAGTTTCTTGATTTGAGGGTAGCGAGTCTTGGAATCGGACAAGACCTCGCTAATGAAGTACATGGGACGCTGCACTTTGAGGGCGTGTCCCTCTTCTTCTTGCTTTACCACCAGGGCGGCGTTGACCACTTGCGTGGTGGCCGCAATGTAGAGTAGAAGCGGTTCCCCGTCGGTTGGAGGGCCCAAGATCGGGGCCTTCGTTAGGAGTTGCCTGACCTTGTCAAGTGCCTCCTGGGCCTTGGGGGTCCATTCGAAGCGGTCGGCCTTCTTCAGAAGCCGATAGAGGGGGAGATCTCGTTCGCCGAATCGTGAGATAAAGTGGCTGAGCGCGGCGAGGCACCCTGTAACTCGCTGTACCCCCTTTATGTTCTGGATCAGGCCCATCCTCGTGATGGCCGAGATCTTCTCCGGGTTGGTTTCGAGACCGCACTTGGAGATGATAAAACCCAGCAGCATATCCCTTGGGACCCGGAAAACGCACTTCTCGGGGTTGAGTTTGATACCGTTTGTTCAAAGTTTCGCGAAGGTCTACTCTAGGTCGGCTACGACCTGGTCAGTCAGTTTGGATTTGACCACGATGTCGTCGACGTAGGCCTCGACGGTCTGCCCGATGAGATCCCCAAAACACTTGAGCATTCAGCGTTGGTACGTAGCCTCCGCGTTCTTTAGGCCGAACGACATTGTGATGTAGCAGAACGATCCGAACGGGGTGATGAAAGATATCGCGAGCTGGTCGGACACTTTCATCGCGATTTGATGGTACCCGGAGTACGCATCAAGGAAGCAAAGAGTTTCGCACCCTGAGGTCGAGTCGACTACTTGGTCTATGCGTGGCAAATGAAACGGATCCTTTGGACACGCTTTGTTGAGATCCGTGTAGTTAATACTCATTCTTCATTTCTCACAATTTTTTCATACAAGAACGGGATTGGCTAACCACTCGGGGTTGTATACTTCCTTGATGAACTCGGCCACCAAAAGCTTCGCAATCTCCTCGTCGAAGCGACGCAGGCGCTGCTTCATCGGCTTGAAGCCTGGCCTGATCTTCAAGACGTGCTCGGCGACTGCTCTCAGAATGCCTGCCATGTCCGAGGGTCTCCACGCAAAGATGTCTCTGATTGGCGCGGAGGAAGTCGGCGAGCCGCACTTTCTTATTTGGAGGAAGCGTGGTGCTGATGCGCACCACTTTGTCCTCGGAGCCGATGGGGTCTATGAGGACCTCCGTGGCGCCCTCTACCGGCTCGAAAGACCCGGCCGACCGCTTGGGTCGGGCGCTTCTTCGACGACCTCCTCCCTGATGGCCGCAAGCTCTTTGGAGGCGATAATTGCTGCGGCGTGTTCGCAGCACTCGACCTCGCACTCGTAGGCCTGCTGGAAGGAGGTGCTGATGGTGATGACCCCGCATGGACCTGACATCTTAAACTTCAGATCGGTGTAGTTGGGGACGGCCATGAACTTCGCATAGCATGGACGTCCCAGGATGGCGTGGTAGGTCCCGTGGAACCCGACCACCTCGAAGGTAAGGGTCTCCGTCCTATGATTGGTCGGATTCCCGAAGATGACGGGCAGATCGATCTACCCAAGTGGCATGGCCTGCTTTCCAGGCACGATGCCGTGGAAAGGCGCCCCGGTCGGCCAGATGCGCGATCGGTCGATGCCCATGGCGTCGAGCGTTTCAGCGTACATGATGTTGAGGCCGCTGCCTCCATCCATCAGCACCTTGGTGAGCCGCTTCATGCCGATGATCGGGTCGACCACGAGCGGGTATCTTCCCGGCTGCGGGATGCTTTTCGGGTGGTTGGTCCGATCAAAAAGGTTATGGCGAACTCTGACCATCGGAGGAAGAAGGCTCGGCCGGCTCGGCCATATAGAACTCGCGGTGCGCAAGCTTTTGACGGCGCTTGGAGTCGTAGGTCGCCGACCCTCCGAAGATCATGAGGCAGTCATCCAGCGTCGGAAATCCGCCGTCCTTCCCCTCGGCATCGTCGGCGGCTGGCTTGGGCTCCTTCCTATGCTCCCCCTTGTTGGAGCCTTCAGACAGGAACCGCTTCATGAGGACGCCGTCCTTGTATAGGTGCTTGACGGGGAAACCATGGTTTGGGTATGGCCCTTCGAGTAGCTTCTCGAAGTGATCTGGGGTACCATCGGCGGGCTTCTGACCCAATTTGCGGTCGGCAGTGGCCACGAGCGAGCCCTCATCGCCACGGGCACGCCTGCGGGCATCTAGGGTATTGCGCGTGTCACGGTGGAGGCCGAGACGCTCATGCACCGGGGCCGCGGCGCGCGGCCTGCTGCCTCGTTGCGCCTAGTGGACTGACACATCCCTGTCGGGTCGCTCTGAGGCCACGTGCTGGCTGGCGTCGAGCTCGCATCATCGGGACAGCGAGCTCTCGGCCTGCTGCACCGCCGCACGCACGCGATGGGCCCGACGATCCTCGGGTGTCGCGGGCCCCGGAAGCCTCCGGAGCAAGGCCGCCGCAGCAACGATGTTTTGGCTTGCCCTAGTGAAGTGAGGGTGGGTTTCGTCGTCCTCGATGATCCTCCGGTTCACATCGCGGGCCACGGCGCACGCACCCCCACTGTCTCCGTGGCGCTCGAGCTCCGCGCGTTCCTGCTCGAGCTGGAGTCGTGCTTCTTCGAGCTCTTGGCGCCGCGCCCTCAGCTGCTCTACCCGCAGGCGAGGTGGGGGCCCTGCATCCCCCTTGACCTCGTTGTCGAGGTTGTCTGTTGGAGTAGCCCCTCCCTCGTGGATGCTTTCGATGTATCCCTCGGGGATACCTGCCATGAAACATTATCGCGAGGGGTGATGGCTCCCCCTGCTGGAGTCAGAGTCGAAGGGCGACTTCGATTCTTCCGCGAGAAGGTCGTGGAAAGATTCCGCGACGTATTCGGTCATCCCCACGAACTCGTCATTCGTAGGGGATGGGGGCGTGCGCTGCGCCACAAGGTGGCCAACGGTCTCTGCGGCGTTGCGCAGACCAAACGGGAACGCTGTCGGGGCGCTCCGGATGAGATATTCCGGGGAGAGCGGTTCTCCTCCGGCAAGCTACGTCATGACGTTGGCGAACGAGAAGGTGAGGCGGCGTAGGTCCTCCCGGGACGGTCGGGGTCCCAGAAAGGCGCCGAGCTGGCGCTCTAGCCTCCTGTAATCGAAGCCAAGGAGCTGGTCGCTCCCGGGGGCGCGGGCCTCCGGTGCGTGCAGCTGCAGCTCCTCAAGCGCCTTGGCGATCCCGTCGAGGCTGGCGGAGTGGAGAGGCTGGACGGCGGCGGGAACCTGCGCCAACTCTCCCTCTGTCGTAACGATGAAGTCTAGGTTTCCGAAGCGCACGTGCGCGCCCGGGACCTAGCTGACGCCGTGACTAGCCATCCGAAGCCAGATGTGGACGTCGAGACGCGCAAAAAGCCCCTACCTAGCATGCCAACTGTCGGTGTTTTTGTACCACCGGCAAGTAAATTTGTATTTGCGCATCTGGCTCGGATGATGTGCTTGGAGGACACAAGGGTTTATGCTGGCTCGGGCGGAACGTCCTTACGTCTTGTTCGCTGCTGCTCGTGTTACCGGCACTTGGTTTGCAGTAGGGGTTACAAACAGGCGAGAGAGTTAGAGGATCCCAAGTCTCAGGTGGAAGGAGTGAACGGGTGCTGAGAGCTCGCTTGCCGCTTAGCCATGTGCTCGTGTCGTGCTCTTGTGTCAAGATCTCTCTCCTTTCATGGGGCGCTCTGCTTCCCCTTTTATAGGCGAAGGGAAAGCGCGGGTTACCGAGGAGGAAAATGAGAAGAATGAGAGAGAAGAAGGCTTCCAGCGTTGCCGGGACCTTCTTCTCCTTCATGCGGGTCCCGCCGATCCTGTAGATGTCAATAGGGATGGCTCCATGTCGCGGCCCTGTTCATCACTGGCGCCATGCACAGGCGTCATCTGCCGGTCATGGTGTTCCACTCCATCCCGGCGGACGTCGTGGTGAACTGACGCTCCTGTCAGCGTCCGTACGAGGATTAGGCAGAACAGCACCGGCACGCCTGACACTGTTCTTGATGTGAATCCTCAGGTATGGCCCGTCATGACCACGGGTTACATCGAGGCGTGCCAGCCTCTTCCCTGGCGTCAGAGGTTTGACCTAGGCCCATACGCTTGGACCTGGAGTGGTTGGCGGCGGTATAGGTCCCCGTCGGACAAGGCGGAACCCGCGTCCTCGAAGTCGGACGAGATGGAGCCCGCGGCCTTGGGCGAGACGGAACCCGCGTCCTTGGGGTCGGGCGAGATGGAGCCCGCACCCAAGGGGTCGGGCGAGACGTAGCTCGCGGCCTCGAGGTCGGACGAAACAAGCCCATGGCCTTGGGGTCGAGCGAGACGGAGCCCGCACCCAAGGGGTCGGCCGAGACGGAGCCCGTGGCCTCGAGGTCGGGCGAGACGGAGCCCGCGGCCTTAGGGTCGGGCGAGACGGAGCCCGCGGCCTTGGGGTCGGGCGAGACCTTTTAATACGTCTCGAGCCATCTGGGGAAGTCAGTGTGGGCGCTAACTTCCTTTGCTTTGGGCATCCCTAATATCGATACTCAACAGTATGGGTGTGATGCAGCATTCTGTTCAGTTCAAGTATCACTGGAATATGTGCCCATTGATTATGCAAATGACAAATGATGACTCACTTAAACCTCACAGACAAACTTCTGTCGCGAAAGTAGTATCCTGTGTTACTAAGTGATGTAGTGTTCGCACTGGGCTAGAACAGCTTGTTGTGCATAAGTGAAGACTAGTTCCCCTCGTCACAGTGACGACATTTCAATTTTTCATGCTATTAGAAAGACCACTTTGATCAAGGTTTTAGGGAAAGAAGAGACTAGGAATGGTGGAAGACAGAATGCGCTTCGGTACAAAGTGTTGTTCTTAAGCATCATAATCAAATGCATTATTACCAGAATTATAAAAAAGTTGGTGTGTCCTATTATTAATTGGTACTCCTGTGGGGACTTTGTTATTTGCACTGTGGATAATCGCGGGACACCTTTTCAGATCAGACTAAATGGGATGCTACATAATGACGACAACTGTGCTATGAAGGTTAGCATTTTTGGAAGCTATAACACATTTTATAGTTGGTTTAATTTCTGTTGCCGACATATTCTTCCTGTCTTCCAACCTTGCCTTATGCCTTTCCAAATTCTAAGTCTTTTCCTTAACAAACTGAGTCCATTGTGGACCTCTTTCTTGTGAATAAGTCTGTAAGTCCCTAGCATGCTAATATTTTCTCCTTTTTGTAGGAAATTGCCAGGCAGCTTTGTTTGGAGCATCAGTTATCATTTTCAAAAATGGTACATTTCCTGCCTAGTTATTATTCTCTCTATTTTTGTAGGAAATTTCATTGTAGATAGGCAGCTCTGATCTCTTCTCTTTTAGGCTTCTTCAGATGACAACACTGAGTTCATGATTGACATGTTACGGTAAGCTTTTACTGAAATAATGCGATAATGGATATTTGTATATTGAGCCATAGTCTTTACTCTCTCCATTTTATTTTATGAGGCACAGCTTGACATGACATGGTCTCCTAAATTATACTTTGACCATCTATTTATTTTATATTATATTGTTTATACTTATAAACTTATTATAATTGGATAGTAGATTTAGTTACAAATCTATCCATATCAAGTTTGTGTTATCATAATTAAAAAGTGTTAGTCAAATTATATTGGTCAAAGGTTTTGACGTTTGAATCTTGATATGCTTGTGCGCCTTATAAAAGAGAATGGAGGTAGTAGTTCATAAGTTTTTAAAGACATTTTTATATTCTCTTCTGCAGGGAGTGCGGACTAGCTCACAAAACAATCCTATTTGTTCTAGAAGAGTTTGACCTCTTTGCTCAGGTTGAGATAAATAGCTGCCTTTTATGCTTTAACTAAACTGAGTTTGTTTCATTCCCTTTTTCATCTATGTCAGCAACCTAAATTTCAATAAAACCATTGTTCATGGCACATATGGCTAATGGCATAACATGACTATTGCTACGGTCAGTTTTGACATGAGAAAAATACTTATGTTCATGATGTTCTTTACAGGGTAAACAGAGGTTGCTTTACAGCTTGCTTGATGCAATGCAGTCTCTAACATCACAAGCTGTTGTCATTGGTGTGAGTTGCCGCTTGGTATGAACTAAGCCTTCATATTTACTTGTATTTACCAATAATATAAACTTCAAGCCTGTCAGTTGTATATAACTCGTTTTGTGTTGAATGCCACTTGATTTGTATGTCTCTGTCAGATGTCACTCTTGATTGGTCTTTCAAAAAAAAAAGATGTCACTCTTGATTATGTAATAGTGATCATGCAGTAACATATAAAGTAGTCATATTGCAGTAGCATCACTTATTATAATATTTTCTTAACAGTGGCATTTCATTTTTTAGGATGCAGATCAACTCCTAGAGAAAAGGGTTAGATCCCGGTTCTCTCATAGGAAGCTTTTATTTATTTCTCCTTCACTGGTTGATATACAACGGTATATGCTTTCTCCAGACCCTTTAGATAAAAAACATGAAATGCTCTCGAATTCCCTTATCCAAGCCATCTTTTGTTAACTAACAAAATGCAGGTTGGTGGAACATTTGCTTATACTGGCCAAAGACTCAGGTTTACCAGCAAAGTATATCACCGATTATAACTCAAGACTTACTGTATCCTTTCTGAAACCTGACTGTTATGGGGCATTTTGTTTAACCTTTTTCCTTTATCTCATCTTAGTTGAATACTTAGTTGTTAATGACATATAATCTTGTTAAATGAAACAAAAGTGTTTGCTTGCTGATACGGAAACATGGTAGAATTTAGCCAAGAGCATAATAGATCTGTATTGTATTTTTTTCAATCAGTTCCCTAGGATTTTTTTGTTCCATAGTGGAGAAACAAAAGGGTGAACAAATTAACCAGCACAGCTGCAAAAGATTGCACAATAGAATTCTCTTATCCTATACACTGCAGAGCATTTTTAGTGATAAGAAATTCAAAGGATGTCTCAACTACCTCATGGATGCTGATGCAACAACAAGCAACATTATAAGATTTCTGTAGGTTTGCAGCAGCTTTTTGGTTCTTTCTTCATAACATCAATAATTAATCATCAATATAGCTCAGCTGAATATTTACAAGCAATTCTTTCAGTTTCAGAGCTGTGTCATATATGGACATGGAATCTGGATTCCTGCCAATAGAAAGCTTCCTAAAGGCCCTTTCTTCCATGCAGAGGCAACCCAAGATGGACAGCCTACAAGGTATATTTTGTTGGCTAGCCTTAAGTTTTATAGTGTGTGTGTGTTCACTAAATGCAAAAGATGTGGATTTTCTTTGTCCACCTATTCTCTCCATTTCTCTTCTGCACAGCACAATAGCGACCAACATGATTTGCTTGTTTTCACACAAACTTACTCGTCTGTCATTCTGTGTTAGCAAATCACATTGCAATGTAGTGATGACATTTTAATGGAATGAAAACTTTGAAGCAGACCTCTCGATTTTGGAATTGTACATTCTTGTGTGCATGCACAGACTAGAAGATAAGGAGCAAAGCTCATACAACTTCACCAGCATAATGAAAGGTAGAGACTGGTCCCCTCCCTCCTCTAGTCCCCTTGTTGGACAGAAAAGTGAACTGAGGTGAACTATTTGTCAGAATACAGATCCATACAAGACGCATATAAGACTTCTGATAAATATGCAAGCACTGTTTGTTTTAGGGTAAGCACTACCATCACCGACATTCAGTGGGCCTCCTATCACATTAGATATTCAAAACTTATACACTTGTTTGTCGCAGGCCTTTGAGCATCTTTTGGATCGAGAGCTGATCAGTTTTGGTGACAATAGAGGGAGAAACCAGGCGCTTGAATACCGACCTGTTAAGCTCCTCATATCCTCCCGCGAGCTTGCTCAGTCCCTCAAGTTGAATACCACCTGCCCTGTGAGTCACTGTCCATGTGATTGGACGTTAGCGATTTCTTCTATTACTGTCTGTCATTGTTGTTCTTTAATATCGTTTCCGTAATACAGTGACTGTCATCGTGTTACAACTTCCTGCTAATGGATATCGTTGTTTTGCTTTTTGTAGGCTGTACTACAGAAGCTGTTTGATCGTGAAAGATACATGTAGAATCTCTTCTCAGCTAGCCGCGCTTCACCGACTTGAGTCGTTGCTTTCCTGTTTCATCACTGGGCTAATTTCGCTGTCAAGTTCATGTATGTGGACTCGTTGTCAAGTTCTGTAAAACAGCGATGGTATTGGTATCTGTCCACTGTTCGTTGGAAAGGTGTGGGTCGTGTGGCCAACTGCCTAGGTTGATGCGTTGTCTTGTAAAACGGCGATGGTATTTTGTTTTGCTTAAATTTCTGAACTATGAAATTATAGATAGATGTTTGATACCATGTTATATTTTGCTCCACGCAATACAAGCAAATGTGATGAAATTTGTCACTGGACAGTTTACAAGCCTATTCAATTTAGATGAATTAAAAGTAAAAGGTAAACCTGTCTAGTTCGGATGAATAAATACAAGTGAGGAGACTCATCACTCGACGTCAACCAAACAAGACTACATACAGAACTGAAAGTTACCAAAATATTGCCCGTTTCTTCACTGTGCAAATCTGAAGTATAATAAAAAGAGAAAAGATAGCTTTGATGACATGCTAGATTCACAATGGATCTACTAGTAATCTGAAAGGACTAAGCTTTTACACTCGACATAGATGCTCAGCAATCTACAGCTGAAGCTCCATGATCATAAACACCAATGTACATGTGTACATATATAGAATATGGTAGAAATGCTCTGCTAGAATAGTTTAATGGTTCCATTGAACAAAATGCAAGTTATTTAAGAACGGCCCGTAAACCCTTCAAATTATTGGGGTACTAATGGGCAGACTAAACTTTCATGGCAGACAATAGGAAAGAAATGCACATCTGGCGGAGTGTCAATGCGCATGGTGTAGATGGTCTCAAACGCTGTAGTCTTAGGGTTATAGTAGCCCAATGACCGACCTGTGTTGAGCAAAATCCGTCCATCTTTTGGATTATCAACCAATGGCGTAGTGTCCGCTGATAAATTGTCAAGCAATATATGATACTTCATCGACCAGATGCCAAAATCTTTCATCATCCACATGTCAATCATCTTCCTGCTTTGGTCTGAACAAGCAACACAAAGTGCACCTTGAAGCTGGAGAATGGTCGTTATGTCCTCCACTGCCGTGACTGCATGGTGGACCCTGCAACACTTTTCTTTTCGCGAGCGTGTCCTCGTGGCACGTATTTCATTAAACAGAAGCAGAGTTTGACTGGTTACAACATCCTAAAAAATCCATAGATTACCGTGGAAGGATGGAAGCCAACACGACCCAAATAAACCTAACTTAAATTATATTACATGAAAGTTATGCAACCAATTGGTCAGGTACCAACGAGACTAGCAAGCCTCCTCGAACATACACTGGAACCTCGCCACGTCAAACTTCATAAGCGCGCGAAGTGCGGCCCTTTTTGCGGAGTCGAGCGGGCCCTGGAAAGATCGCTGAAAGTCTGCCACTACCTGGTTATCCGACGGCTATGAGGCGGTGGGTTCCCACTTGGACACAAGCACCTTCTGCACTTGAAGGGCGGCGTTAGGGGCCCGAGAGGCACACTTTGCTGCCAGACGCGTGCTACGACGGACGGTGACCGACGACGGAGAGCGACAGGTTCGATGTCGGGGTGGCGCCTTGAGGATAGGAGTCTTCGGCGGGGCGGAGATGCGCCTAGCAAACTCCCTGGCGAGGGCCAAAGAAGAAGTCAGCATAGAGGTAGGTGGCCGATCATCACCATCCACCCCCGGCGCCTCAGCATCCGCGAAGCTGAGCTGAACCATCCGTGGTGGTGAATGGGTGTCCGCCAACAATGCCTGAACCTCCAGAGAGGCCGCAGTCGGAGTAGACGGGCGCCCAAGCGCTGAAGCACCCGCTGATCGACTGACGACAAGCGAGGCAGCGAGCTCATCGAGCAGCGGGTCGACCCAAACAGGAGGCGCAGCGCCCTCGCACACCGTGAGCGGATCAGACTCATGGGAGCAGCGTGCGACAGTAGAAGTAGTGACGTTGCCAGTCGAGGCAATGTTGATCTCCCTCGGCAGCTTGCTCCGGTGCCGCCGGCGTCGACGACGGAAACCGTTGGTGTTAGAGATTAATCTTGTCATTAGAGCATTGCATGTTTACGTTGTCAGTTGCATTTAGAAAATAATTGTCTGTGTGTAGTTCTCTGCATGTTTACATAGGAGTATACACGTTTGGTGAGAAGCCATGCCATGTGAAGTGGCAGTGCATGCTCGTGATAATTGTTGTAACATGTTTAGGCTGCACGAGAGATTAATTAGGAACTAGCCATGCATAGGATTCTATTCTGGGTCAAAGCCACGAAGTGTTTTCATGGCGGAAGAATAGGACGGCGTCCAGGGACTGGGCACTTGCATGCTGCTAGCATGTTTCCACGGTTGCACGTTGCGAGATGCAGCGTGAGTCTCGGCTGAGTGATTTTGGCTGGCCGTTTATTTCATGCATGTACTTGAGTTTATATATGAATGAAAAGCGACGGGAGTTGTGTGGCTTGCGTCAACAAAAGAAAACTGCTAGCTTGTGCCATTCTGTACGTGTGCGTGTATCTACCAAAGAGAGCAGGCGAGTGTTTGCGATAAACACTTGCTGGTGAGGGAGAGATTCCCAACATCAGTGAGGGAGAGAATTCCAACAGTTGGTGCCCCCCACAGCCACCTGCGCGGCTCCATCAGAACCACCATGTGGCGTGTGTAGGGACGGCCATGAGCTGCCACCCCTGCCTCCGACGCTGTCGCCGCGGCACGCCTGGGCCACTTGCAGTCCCTAGCGAGGTGACGGTAGCCGTGATAGCGCAAATAACGCCGTGGCAATCGGCAGGTCACTACTCGGTGTGAGTAGGAAAGGCAGTTGAAACATCTGTCGTGTAGCTCTGCTAGGATCTTCCGGGCCTGCGGAAGCTGCTTCACGGTCGAGACGGCCACAGGTCGTGTCTCCTGCCGTTGGAGAATCTCATGCCACCCATCAGCGTCGGGGTCGGAGACCCGACCACGCCGGCCAAGGGGTTGGCAGGCCGGGACGCGGCCCTCCATTGGCCGAGGAGGTAGGCCGCGTACCAGCTGTGGACCGTCTTCGTCCATGTCCCTGCCGTCCGGTGCCCGCTCCGCCACGACCCGAAATCACAGTTGAGACCCTGCAACACTTCAAATCCGTCGGTCTTGACGTTGAATGCCACGACCTCGCAACCCGCAAGAACTGGTCCGAGGTTAGGATCTACCATCCAGTAGATCTTGCCATCGACGAACGTGGGTGACGTGCCAGCAATTGGTCTAGAAGGAGGGTCTATTGGGCGCCATAGCTTTTCATTCACATAACGTGCTGTGCATTCCAGTTCATAATGCCTTGTTTCCAGGTTCTTCTCTTTATAGATGATACGCACCAAGATATGCTTGTTGATCTCCGTGTCGAACCCCAAACCAATGCGACCAGCAAAGAAGGTACCGTCGTTTCCTTCAAGTGGCATATCTTCATAATAACCTATAGTAGGATTGGATACAAAGTCCCAGAAATTGCTGCTCCCCACATTAAGGCCGTGGCAAGGCTGGGAGCATACAACACCATCTTCCGGCTGTAGTGCATCTTCGTCCTTGCATTTATCCATATCCAGATAGAAGCCGAAGCGAGGATCAATAGCGAACTTGATCCGCGGGCTCCTTTTCATGTTTGCATGGATAGCATGTGACCGGATAAAGCAGTCACTCATGATCATTCCGTGCCACTCCCTGCAAACCAATCTCAACTCCATAACAGAGTGTGTTGGCAGCCACTTGAGGATGTCGAACCAAGCTTTAGCTCTTAGAGATGAGAAGAGCGTGTCCTCTATTGCGCAGCCCACGGGCACGAGGTGTTAGGTTACAGTGTACCTCTCAGACGTAGATCAGGGGTAGGCTTCTTTCTTAGATGAGAAAACCGTTGATGTACCTTGGTCTATTCTGTCCATGGACGTCGGTGTCGTGGCAGCTCCAGCGTAGTGGTGGCGAGGCAGCGACGACGACAGAGTCGGTGGGGCTTTCCGTCGCTGGCAGCACTCTTCTTTAGATCGGGTTAGGTTTACTCTGTAGGTGGATCACGGCGGCTCCGTTCAACCTCGTAGTCCGAGCCGTGATCCCCACTTATCCTTTTATAGTGCTATGCGATAGGGGCCCACCAATCATATTAGGGTTGGACGCCCCCGATTAGGGCGCAGAGACAAGGGTCCAATAGGCCGTTGGGCCTATTGGTGGAGATCAACTAACATTCTCCCCATTGATCTTACTATCATCTTTCAATTTCATATCATTTACTTTTGTTCATTCCATTACAAATTAGCGCATAGAGCATGTTTCATCGTCACGGTCCATTACCGATAGATTTAACAGCTACAACACACCACTCTATTCTGAAATAGATACTTATCTTTGAGCCTTCTTTTGTCCAGAAATTATAGGTTTTCCCTTAAACCCATGCCAGCTACATGTTCTCTGAACACGTTGGATGGTAAGCCTTTTGTAAGCGGATCCGCGAGCATCTTTTCAGTACTTATATACTCAAGACTTATGACTTGATCCCGGACTTTATCTTTCACAACATAATACTTTATGTCAATATGTTTGGCAGCACCACTTGACTTATTGTTGTGAGCATATTGTACTGCCGGATTATTATCGCAGTATAACTTAAGTAGTCTATAGATGTCGTCAACCACCTTTAAATCGGGTATGAACTTCTTTAGCCAATTCACCTGCCCCGTTGCCTCATAACACGCTATAAACTCGACATACATTGTGGACGATGTAGTGACGGTTTGCTTTGAACTTTTCCATGAAATAGCTCCCCCTGCGAGAGTGAATACATATCCAGACATGGATTTTCTATCATCTCCCGCATAATCAGAATCTGAATATCCCACTATATGGAGTGAATCAGATCTTCTATACGTCATCATGAGGCCTTTCGTTCCTTGCAAATAACGCAAGACTTTCTTTACTAATTTCTAGTGTTCTGTTTCAGGATTGCTCTGGAATCTACCAAGTAACCCGGTAACAAATGCCAAGTCAGAGCGTGTACATACTTGAGCATATTGCAAGCTTCCAACAGCTGAAGCATATAGAACCGCTTTCATTTGATCGATCTCATATTGGTTTCTAGGGTATTGAAAATCCCTATATCTGTCGCCCTTGACTATAGGAGCAGGTGAGGCACTACATTTGTGCATACTGATTTTTTTAAGATTTTCTCTATGTATGTCTTTTGTGACAGTCTTAATACCCCTTTACTTCTATCTTGGTGAATCTCGATCCCTAGAACGAACGAAACTTCACCAAGATCTTTCATATCAAATTTTGAGGAAAAAACTTCTTTGTCTCTAGTAGTAGATTGACATCACTACTAGCAAGTAAGATATCATCCACATACAGGACAAGGAAGATAAACTTTCTATTCTTAAACTTTGTATAGACACAATTGTCCTCTACATTCTCTTTAAATCCAAAATTCCTTATTGTCTGATCAAACTTCAAGTACCACTGTCTTGAAGCTTGTTTTAATCCATAAATGGATTTCTTTAGGTGACATCCCATTCGTTCTTTTTTTTCCATGACAAAACCT
The DNA here is from genome assembly GCF_019320115.1 of Miscanthus floridulus. Taxonomy (NCBI): domain Eukaryota; kingdom Viridiplantae; phylum Streptophyta; class Magnoliopsida; order Poales; family Poaceae; genus Miscanthus; species Miscanthus floridulus. The sequence goes on from NC_089585.1 coordinate 97,367,708, forward strand.
TTTGGTTGTGCCATGTAAACACTTTCCTCCAAGTCACCATTAAGAAATGCCGTCTTTACATCCATCTGATGTAATTCTAAATCGTAATGTGCCACGAATGTCATTATGATTCTGAAGGAATACTTATATGAGACTGGAGAAAATGTCTCATTGTAATCAATCCCTTCTCTTTGCATAAAGCCTTTTGCCATAAGTCGCGCTTTATATCTCTCTATATTCTCTTGAGAGTCAAGTTTTGTTTTGTAGACACATTTACAGCCTACTATTTTGGCTCCTTTAGGAATTATCTCCAAATCCTAAATTTTATTGGCCTTCATAGATTTTATTTCATCTTCTATGGCCTCAAGCCACTTTGATGAATGATCACTTCTCATGGCTTCTTCAAATGAGGTGGGATCATCCTCTATTTGAAATTCCTCAGTGTTGTGCACTTCATAATCAGCAGGAATAGCTGATTTTCTAACTCTTTGGGACCTTCTAGGGGCCTCCACATTTGGCACATCTTCTGTTTGAGGCTATTGTTGCACTCCCTCATGTGTGGCAATTGGTTCTATAGGATCCTGAAAAACAGGTTCCTCATCATCATTCATTGTTGCCACAGGTGGTGTCGGGTACCTTAGAACGGGGTACCCCAAGCAAACATTGAATGGGTCGCTGAAATCCCCTCTAAAAAATAAAAAGCTAGAAGGTAAGCCGTGGGCCCCTCACTTGCCACGACCGAGCCTACTGGGCCCTCCCTCACCTCGCCTCGAGCCTTGAGCAGGAGGCCTCGGCATCCTGGAACAAACTTCGTCTCGCGCGAGGCTCCCCAGGGAAGGCCTCGGCAGGGGGCGCCGTCTCCGTCTTGCTCGAGGCTCTCCAGGGAAGGCCTCGGCAGGGGGTAACGCACGAGGCGTCTCACGCGAAGCCTCGGCAAGGAGCCCGATCTCCGTCTCGCGCGAGGCCTCCTTCTCCGTGTCGCTCGAGGCCGGCTCGTCCGCAGCCCGTCGCCCCCCGCCTCGGTCAAACCTCCCGACAGCACGTCACGTCTCATTAATACTTCAACCACTCCCGCAATCTCAGCCAGACGGTAGTTCAACGCCATAGAATGGCCGACGCGACCCGAGGTCGCATCAGCGCCATATCGGCCGGGACAGGGCACGGCGGGGACTACCGGCCACTGTGTCCTAGCACTGTGTCCACGATCCGCACCATACTGGCTGGGGCAGGGTACGACGGGGATTACCGACCACTGTGTCCTAACGCTGTACCCACGATCAACCGCCCGCTCAAGGCCTCAGCACTGTACACCAGGGCCTCGGCGATCTTGGGGTTCGTGCCTGCCGAGACCTCCCCACCGCAGTACAAGCCTCGGCACTAACTAAGTCCCGGTCTCGCGCACAGTCCGTCCACAGTGGCTCGCACGTTCGCCACCGCGTCCACTACGAGGCATTCCCGGGGCTCCCACAACGCACAGGATCTGATGGGAGAACCACGCCGCCCCAGTACTCCAAGGACGGACCACTCCTACGACCACGCCGCTACAGGAACAGGCCACAGGGCTCGGACGTGCCACCCCTATTAGCACGACGCCACATAGTAATACATGTACGGTCCTTGTCCTCCCTACAACTATAAAAGGAGAGGACTTGGGCCATTTAGGGGGGGAAACACCTGGTAACAGACACACGGGCATATCCCTGTCGCCTGAGAGCAACACCTTAAGCGGCCCGCACTACACCCTGCCGAGACCTAGGACCAGCTCCCTCTCTCCTTTAGCTTGTAACCCCCTACTATGAGCACTTCAGTGCAAGGAATACAAGATCGACCTCTCGGACTGGACGTAGGGCCTCGATTGCCTGAACCAGTATAAACCTTGTGTCTCTTTGCATCACCATTCGGAATCGGGAACACACAGAACAAATTCACTAGTCGGTTGAGGACCCCCCGATCCGAAACACCGACAGTTGGCGCGCTAGGTAGGGGGCGCTGCGTGTCAGTTTCCTCATCCCAGCAGGTTTCGGATGGCAGACCCCGTACGACCATTGCGTCTTGGCACCGTAGTTTGGTTCGGGAGCCTAGAGTTCATGTCTCTAGGGCATGAGTACGACATGGCACTCCTCACACCTCAAGCTCCACCATCCGGCGATGAAGTTACGCACCGGCAGCCCATGCGCAGACGGCGCCTGGGCAGCCGCTCTCGCCGCGCTCGCCAGACACGACGCGAGCAAGGCCACCCCGACGTTACGCGAACTTGGGGCGGCACGCCACTCCCCGCCGATATCCCGCGACTAGCTGTTGGCACAGGGTCCCTGGCTAGGGACCTGTCTAGCCTGAGCTTAGACAAAGGAAAATCGCTGGTGACATGCGGCGATGCCCGGTCATCAAGCTCCGCTCCACCACTCCCTGAAGAACCAACCCCGGTGGAGTAGAATCAGGCAATGACACCATCCCCATACCCCTTTGGGTTGAGAAATGCCGCCGCCTCTTACGCCTACTCTTACACTGCCGCTCACGAGGATCCCTCAGAACGTCGACTGCGCTTCGCTCTCGACCTGGGCACCCACACCGACTCCTCGGATGAGGACGAGGCATGGCCCAGAGTGGATCTCTCCAGACTCCACGGTCCTGGGGCTTTGCACCAGTTCTTGGCCGCAAGTGACTACTGCCTCGGCTACTCCGACTCCGACGACGAAGGCACTTATGACCCCACTCGCGAGTGCTTTCACGTCGGGCTCGGGATGCCGAGGGCCGGCGAAGAGGATGAGGGGGCAGGTAGCCGTTCCCCGCTTTGTCCAGGGGCGGGCGCTGCCACGCCCCCACGTGATGTCCTGCCGGCCGCACGAAATGAGGACGTCGCTCTTGCGAGACCTCAGTGCCTAGACCTAGAACAGCTCCGTGAGCTCCAGGCCAAGGTTGAGCAAGACCAACTTCTTCTGCAGCAGCTTTGAGACTCTCTCGAACAGGAACAGCGAGGTCGCGGCGAAGGCGGGGAGCCCGATGGAGGGCCCTCGACGTACATCACCGCATCCATAACGACGAAGGGAGTGAGCAACCTCCGGTCTTCAATCACGCTAGCCAGAACGTCGCGGCTGCGGCAATGCTGGTTCGCACAATGCCCGAGCCTTCTACCATGGCGAGCTCCGAGATCTCCTAGAGACCGCCGCGGTTTAGCAGGCCGAGAGTTCCGCCTCCCGACGGCATGGGGGCGTCTCGAACCTGCCCGCAGCACCGCCTCGGCAGGGCAGGGAAGCCTCAGCTCGTCCCGAACCTGCTCGAGGACCGATGGCCCACAGGGTCCCCGTGCCTCTTGACCGCCTCGACAATCGACACGAGGTGCAGGGAGACCACGAGGTGATCGGCCGACGACGACGCCACGATGGTGAAGGGCCCGCCCGAGGCTACCATGTGCACCGAGGTGGCCGCTACGACAGCGGGGAGGACCGCAGTCCTTCCCCTGAACCGCCAGGCCCTCAGGTCTTCAGCAGGGCCATCCGCACAGCTCCTTTCCCCGCCCGGTTCCGACAGCCGGCCAATCTCACGGAGTACAGCGGCGAGACCAACCCGGAGCTCTGGCTTGCCGATTACCGCCTGGCCTGCCAGCTAGGTGGCGCGGACGATGACCTGCTCATCATCCGCAATCTCTCCTTGCTCTTGTCGGACTCGGTGCGAGCCTGGCTCGAGCACCTTCCTCCCTCGCAAATCCACGACCGGCGCGACTTGGTTAGGATCTTCGTCGGGAACTTCCAGGGCACATACGTGCGCCCTAGGAACTCCTGGGATCTTAAGAGCTGTCGCTAGAAGCTGGACGAGTCTCTCCGAGACTTCATCCGGCGCTTCTCCAAACAGTGCACCGAATTGCCCAGCGTCGGCGATTCGGAGATCGTCCAAGCTTTCCTCTCCGGCACCACTTGTCGGGACTTGGTTCGAGAGTTAGGTCAGAACATGCCACGCTCTGCCGCCGCGCTTCTCGACATCGCCACCAGCTTCGCCTCGAGTGAAGAGGCTATCGGAGCCATCTTTCCCGACACCGACACCAAGGGTAAGCGGAGGGACGAGGCCCCCGAGGCCTCAGCCTCCCACCTCCCTAAAAGAAAGAAAAAGGGGCGCTTGGGGAAGCAGGAGGTCCTGAAGGCTGACCTGGTCGCAGCCGCGGAATGCCAGAACCCCCGAGGCATCAAAGGCCCTAGACCCTTCGACGACATGCTAAAAAAACCCTGCCCTTACCACCAAGGCCCGGTCAAGCACGCCCTCGAGGATTGCTCCATGCTGCGGCGTTACTACACTAGGCTCGGGCTCCCCGACGACGACGCCAAGCAAAAGGGCGCCGGCGACTGGGACAAAGGCAAGGACGACGGGTTCCCTAAGGTACACAACGCCTTCATGATCTTCGGTGGGCCCTCGGCATGCCTTACGGCGCGACAGCGCAAGAGGGAACACCGAGAGGTCTTCTCGATCAAGGTGGCCACCCCCCAGTACCTTGACTGGTCTCGAGAGGCGATCACCTTTGATCAAGATGACCACCCTGACCATATTTCGAATCCCGGGCAGTACCCACTAGTCGTCGACCCGATCATCGGCAACACCCGACTCTCCAAGGTGTTGATGGACGGAGGCAGCGGCCTCAACATCCTCTACGCCAACACCCTGGAGCTCTTGGAGATCGACTGGTCGAGGCTCCGAGGCAACATCGCACCCTTCCACGGCATCGTGCTAGGGAAGCGCACGTGACCCCTCGGGCGCATCGACCTCCCTGTCTGCTTCGGCACCCCCTCCAACTACCATAAGGAAGTCCTCACCTTCGAGGTAGTTGGGTTCAGGGGAGCCTACCACGCCATTCTAGGGCGGCCGTGCTACGCCAAGTTCATGGCAGTGCCCAACTATACTTACCTCAAGCTCAAGATGCCAGGCCCTAGCGGTGTCATCATGATTGAGTCCACGTACGAACATGCATACGACTGCGACGTCGAATGCATCGAGTACGCCGAGGCTCTTGCAGAGGCCGAGACCCTCATCGCCCACCTCGACCAACTTAGTGGCAAGGTGCCTGACTCCAAGCGTCGCACGGGGGCGTTCGAGCCCGCTGAAACCATTAAACTCATCCTGGTCGACCCCGCCTGCCCCGACGACCGAGCGCTGAGGGTCAGCGCCACCCTCGACATCAAATAGGAAGATGTGCTCGTCGACTTTCTCCGTGCGAACACTGACATATTCGCATGGAGTCCCTCGGACATGCCGGGCATACCAAGGGAGGTCGCCGAGCACGCCCTAGACATCTGGGCTGGATCTAGACCGGCGAGGCAACGCCTGCGCCGCTTCGACGAGGAGAAGCGTAGGGCCATCGGTGAGGAGATACAAAAACTCTTGGCGGCTGGGTTCATCAAGGAAGTGTCCCACCTAGAGTGGTTGGCTAACCCCGTGTTGGTCAAGAAGAAAAATGGGAAATGGAGGATGTGCGTAGACTACACCGGTTTGAACAAAGCCTGTCCAAAGGTCCCCTTCCCATTACCTCGAATCGATCAAATCATTGATTCCACCGCAGGGTGCGAGACCTTGTCTTTCCTCGATGCGTATTCTAGTTACCATCAGATCAAGATGAAAGAGTCCAACCAGCTCGCGACTTCTTTCATCACACCATTCGGCATGTACTGCTACGTGACGATGCCCTTCGGCCTCAGAAACGCAGGTGCCATGTACCAATGATGCATGACCTAGGTCTTTGGCGACAACATTGGGCGGACCGTCGAGGCCTACGTAGATGACATCATGGTCAAGACCAGAAAAGCCGAGGGTCTCATCGATGACTTAAGGATAACCTTCAAATGCCTTAGAGAGAAGGGCATCAAGCTCAATCCTGAGAAGTGTGTGTTTGGGGTCCCCCGAGGCATGCTCTTGGGATTCATAGTCTCGGAATGCGGCATTGAAGCCAACCCAGAGAAGGTCTCAGCCATCACCAGCATGGGACCAATCAGAGACCTCAAGGGAGTGCAGAGGGTCATGGGATGCCTTGCGGCCCTGAGCCGCTTCATCTCGCGCCTCGGCGAAAAAGGGTTGCCTCTGTACCAACTCTTGAGAAAGTCTGAGCGTTTTTCTTGGACCCCCGAGGCCGAGGAAGCCCTCGACAGACTCAAGAAGCTGCTCACCAATCCTCCCGTCCTGATACCCCTGGCCATGGATGAGGCCCTCTTACTCTACGTCGCCGCAACGACCCAAGTGGTCAGCGCCGCCGTAGTGGTAGAGAGGCAGGAAGAAGGGCATACTTTGCCCACCCAATGACCTATTTATTTCATCAGCGAGGTGCTCTCCGAGACCAAAGCACGCTACCCCCACATCCAAAAGCTGGTCTATGCCGTGGTCCTGGCCCGGCGCAAACTACGCCACTATTTCGAGTCGCACCCAGTGACTGTGGTATCATCCTTCCCCCTGGGCGAGATAGTTCATAACCAAGAGGCCTCGGGTAGGATAGCCAAGTGGGTTGTCGATCTTATGGGGGAAACCTTGACCTTTGCGCCTCGAAAAGCGATCAAGTCTCAGGTCTTGGCCGATTTTATGGCTGAATGGACAGATACCCAACTGCCACCTGCTCAAATTCAGATGGAGTGCTGGACCCTGTACTTCGACGGATCCCTGATGAAGACCGGGGCAGGCATGGGCCTGCTCTTCATTTCGCCCCTCAGAGTACACATGCGCTACATGGTGCGGCTCCACTTCACCGCCTCCAACAACGTGGCAGAATACGAGGCCCTCATCAATGGCTTGCAGGTCGCCATTGAGCTTGGGGCACGGTGCCTCGATGTCCGAGGCGACTCGCAGCTCGTCATAGATCAAGTGATGAAGGAGTCAAACTGCCTCGACCCCAAAATGGAGGCTTACTGCAAGATGGTACGACGCCTAGAGGACAAGTTCGACGGTCTCGAACTAAATCACGTCGCGTGGAAGTACAACGAGGCCACCGACGAGCTAGCAAAGATGGCCTCGGCACGAGCCTCGGTCCCCCCGAACGTCTTCGCCAGAGACCTCCACAAACCTTCCATCGGCTGCATCTCGACAACAGAGGAGGGCCCACCTGTGGAACCCATGGCAAAGCCCGACGCCCCCTCTGCTGCCAAAACCCCCTCGACCGAGCCCGAGGTCATGGAAGTCAATGCCAAGCCTCCACAGACCGATCAGGACGCGGATTGGTGAGTCCCGTTCCTCGATTGGCTTGATCGGGGGGAGCTTCCTGACGACAGAACCGAAGCACGACGGCTCGTGCGCCGAGCCAAGACCTACGCCCTCTACAATGGAGAATTGTATAGGCGGAGTCCCTCAGGTGTCCTCCAACGTTGTATCAGTTCCGAGGCGGGCCAAGCCCTGCTTTGGAACTTACACGCAGGCGCCTGCGGGCACCACGCGGCGCCTCGGACGCTCGTAGGGAACGCTTTCCGCCAAATGTTCTACTGGCCGATGGCGGTCGCTGAGGCTACCAAGCTAGTATGCTCCTGCGAAGGATGCCAGTACTACGCTCGGCAGACACATTTCCCGGCACTGGCCCTGCAAACCATCCCCATCACATGGCCGTTCGCCGTGTGGGGGCTCGACATGGTTGGGCCTCTGCAAAGGGCCCCCGAGGGCTACACCCATCTACTGGTATCAATCGACAAGTTCTCCAAATGGATCGAGGCTCGTCCAATCAATCGAATCAAATCTGAGCAGGCGGTGCTGTTCTTCACTGACATTATCCACCGGTTTGGGGTCCCCAACACTATCATCACCGACAATGGGACGCAGTTCACCGGCAAAAAGTTCCTGACGTTTTGCGACGACCACCACATTCGAGTGGCCTGGTCGGCCGTAGGACACCCAAGGACCAACGGCCAAGTGGAGCGTGCCAACGGCATGATCCTACAAGGCCTCAAGCCAAGGATTCACAACCGGTTGAAAAAGTTTGGCAAGAAATGGCTCGCTGAACTCCCGTCGGTCATCTGGAGCCTGAGGAACACTCCAAGTCGAGCCACGGGATTCACGCCTTTCTTCCTAGTCTATGGGGCCGAGGCCATCCTCCCCACCGACCTGGAATATGGTTCCCCGAGGCTGCAAGCCTATAACGAACAAAGTAACCGCACCACCCGAGAGGACGCCCTTGATCAGCTGGAAGAAGCCCAAGACGTTGCGCTACTACACTCGGCCAAATACCAGCAGAGCCTGCGGCGCTATCAGGCCCGACACGTCCGAGGTCGAGACTTGAAGGTAGGCGACCTAGTGTTGAGGCTAGCACAGAGCAACAAGGGTCGCCACAAGCTGACCCCGCCATGGGAAGGACCGTACATCATCGCCCAAGTACTAAAGCCCGGGACCTACAAGCTGGCCAACGAGAAGGGCGAAATCTTCACCAACGCTTGGAACATAGAACAGCTACATCACTTTTATCCCTAAATTTCCAAGCATTGTATATGTCATTTCCCAAAATTCAATTAAAAAGCGCTCTTTAGTTGGTCTTATTTTTCGAGAAACCCCCCGAGCCCATCGTAGGTCTCGGCAGTACAATCAACACAACAAGGGAGACTCGGCTCTGCCTCGGCAGAACCAAGCCTCCCTCGAGGGCTAGATGGGGGACTCCCCCCAGGTCCCACGCACTATTCTTTAGTTGTTTTTCGCAAAAATTCCTACGCCAAGACTCTAGCAGGCTCTGACGAATCATTTGTAAAGACTCCTCGGACCAAGGTCTGTTTCCTAAGTAAGAGGCCGGTAGAGTCACGAGATGGCCTATGCCCCTGGGCTACGGCACTCCCTCACCACCTCTTGCTCAAGGGACGGCTTAGGCCCCAAAGGGGTGTTTTGCAAACGAAATCTGATCAGAAGCAATAGAGGACAAAGGCTCGGAAGCATGAGAAAAACAACTAAGAAACATAAATACTTCTAAAATAGGGGCCTCGACGGCCACAAACGTTATGATACAAAAATAACCCCTGTTCTATCTTTACATAGCCCCCGGGGCCCAGATTAAGGCTCGGGGCCTTCAGCACCAGCAGATGGTAGGGGAGGAACCACCTCCTCTTCGAAGAGCGTCGCTAGCGCCGTGCCGGGGCCTTCTGCCGCCTCCATCAGCTTCGCAACCACCGCGTTGGCCTCCTCGTCATCATCAGGTAGAACATAGCCATCACTGATGGCCGGGAGGTCGACGTCGAGGTAGTGAGAGGAGATGACGGCCATCGCCCGCTTGACACCCGTGTGCAGCGCCCCTCGGAGTCGCTCGCGCATCTGGCTGCTCAGCGCAATCAAGCGACTCCCAAGGGAGCTACCAGACTGAACCCCCTCGACCTCCAAGGCCTCGCAGGCGGAAAGGGCGGCACGCTTTAGTGCCTTGTGCTCCTCGATCTTGGTGTTGAGCACTGTCTGCACCGCGCTGGAAGCCTCGGCGGCTCGAGCGAACTCCGCCTCTGACTCTGCACCGCGGAAAATGGGATGAGGATGAGACAGAGAGAAAAAACAATCCAAGTTAGGGATGGAAGCCCACGGAACTCACCCTTGGCCTTCTGCTCCCAGCGTCGGGTCTCGGCCTGACAGGCCTTGGCTTTCTCCTTCAACCGCTGGGCCTCAACCCGGGAGGCCTCGGCCGCCCTGGAAGCTTCACTCCCTAGCTCTGCGTCATACAAAGAAGTTAGGGAGCGAACATAAGGAGAAGGAAACAAAATAAGGGGACTGGAACTCACCCTCGACCGTCCCCCTCAAAACCATAGCCTCGATTTGCGAGGCCTCAACCGAAGCAAGGGCCTCGTTCAGAGCGCCTTTGGTCAGCTGGTGCGCACTCTCCTCTGCCCCCAGCTGCCCGGCGAGGGCCTTGCCTGAGGCCGTCGCTTCTTCGGCCCAGAATCTAAAGGCATCCCAATCGCCGGCGGCACGGGTAAGTTCCTCCTCCAGCTCCTTGATCCGCGCCGCCAAGGGGGCGAGTTGCATCTGGGCTGTGGCCGCCTCGACCTTCGCATCAGTACAGCGAAGGCAGAGGTCCTCCACCTCCGCGCTTCATGCCGACAGAAGCTCGTTAGCATCGGCAAGAAGGCCCCTCTGCTGCTGAAGCTGGTCCTAGATTCCCCTCTCCCGCCGGAGGAAGACCGACTTCTCGAGGGACCGGGTCTCGAGCTCCTGAGGAGGCAGAACAAAGGTCGTCGATTGTGACAAAACCAAGAAAAGAACAACGTCACGAGAGAAAGGAAAACACGAACCTGGGCGACTCCAGGCAGTTCGTCGACCACCACGGACAGCGCCGTCCGTAGCGACCGCTCCGCCAGCTCGTGGTACTGCTCGAAGGTGCTCCAGCGCCCGCCCTCGGCCGCGTCCTCAAGGGTGAACAGAGGCTCCCCCTCAGGGTCGTCCCGGCTCCACCACAGTACCCTCGGGTGATCCCACCTGTGGGGCTCGGGTCGCATCCGCACGAGGGCCGAGCTTCCCTCATCCAAGAGCGGCGCCGGCCGCTCCACGGCATCGGTCTCTTCGGCGTCAACCACCTCCCATGCCCGGGAAGTATCGTCGGAGGAAATCGAATAGACCTCTGTCTCCCGGGCGCTCTCCCGCAACAGCGGCGGGCCCTGAACCGAGGGCACGACCGAGGCCTCCGCCGCCTGCATCCCCACCTCATGCACAGACGGCCTCGCCTCCATCACGACGGCCTTGTCGACCTCGGAGGCTCCGGCCTCTGCAATCACGGCCTCGGCGGTCTCGGGGGCCCCGACCCCCGCCATCGTGGCCTCGGCAGACGCAGAGACGCCGACTACGGCCACTGTAGTCTCGGCGGTCGAGGGCGCCGTGGCCTCCATCGCCCCAGCCTCGGAGGCCCCGAAAGCCTCGGCAACAAAGGGCATGACGGCCCCATCTGACTGCGTAGGGGCCACCTTGGCAACCCCTCCTTGGGCGGCCGGTCCCTTCGGGTCGACCCTCGCCGACGCCGCGCCACGTTGGATAGCGGCTTGGGCCTCCGCCACCCAGTGGGCGGAAGAGCCGGGGCTCGCCTTAAGCGCCTTAAGGGGCGCCAAGGGGAGGTCGTCCGCAGGCCGCTTCCGACTAAAGAAAAGTAACCTACAGGGTCAGCGCGAGACCAAAAAAGCGAACGGAAGACACTATGACCCTGCCAAAAATACACTTACTTTGAACGGGGCGGCCCCCGCTTCGCCACAGCAAACCTCATCCGCAACGGCGGAGGCGGCGGCAGTGGCGTCGCATCCGTATCCATCGACGCCGGTTGATCCTCAGCGGACCCCGGTGCCCCTTCGGTCCTCTACGGGGGCGGTGGCGTTGCCTCCACCGCCACCGGCTTCACCACGGCCACCGAGCCTACCGGGCTGACGGTGCGTTTGCCTAACGCCCGCGCCTCGGGCGTGTCGGCCTCGGCCCTGGAGCGAGCAACCGCTGGCCCCGGGTCCGCTTCTCCTCCCCTTCCCGGGGGTGCCGGGCTACTTGCCGATACCCCGGGCGCCACCTCCACGACATCAGGAAGGTGGTCTAGGGGACCTTGCCCCCCCTCGATTTTGTCGTCCCCGTCCGAGGCCTCCGTCGACAATGACGTCGACGAGGATTCCTCCAGTGGAAGACCATCCTTTCGTTGTTGACGGTGGCGCTTATCCAGCTCCTCGCGTGCAAGGATGTGCTTCGTGCGCTTCGCCGCCTTGGTGTCCTTTCGCCTCTTCTGTGCATCGGCGTGAGTGCGGTTGGCCACCCACTGCCCCGCGTCCTCGGGAATGGGTGGTGGAGAGGAACGCACGTCCCTCATCACCTGAAGGAACGACAAACGCACATGACGGAACAAGAGATAAGGGGAGACTGAGGAGGTTCAGAGGCTACAGCGGCGCACGACTTACCAGCGAAAGGAACCCCCGCGACGGCCGCATCGTGATAGGGGCTAAGTTGCCACCCCTCAGCTTCGCCTCTACCGTCTCCCCCACCCGACGAAGGATCTCCTCCTCGGAAAGGGCAAAGGAGGACATCCGGGTGCCCTCAATGGGCTCACTCGGCTTCATCTCGAACAGCCGCCACCGTCGAGCCATCAGCGGCAGCACCCTCCGGCGATGGAACGCGGCCACAACCACAGCCACGGTGAGGCCATGGCCCCGCAGCCTCGCCAGCCCCTCTAGGAGCGGCTCCAGCTTGGGCTGGTCGACCTTAGGGACGCCCCACTTCCACTTCTCAGGGCAACTCCCCACAATCCACCCAGTGTAGGGGGGAAGCCCTCCGTCGTCGTTACAACGGTAAAACCAACTCGTGTACCACCGGCGGTTGGAGGACGCGAGTTGGGCCGGGATGTAGAGGTGCAGGCGGTCCTGACGCACTTGGAGAGTGCAGCCTCTGGCCCTCGATGCCTTCCTCTTACCCGACGTGCCCGTCGGCTTGGTAGTATGCCCCGCCCGGAACAGGTGGAGCCACAACTCCCAATGGGGAGCGATCCCCAAATACCCCTCACAGACGGCAACAACGATAGCCGCCTGAGCGATGGAGTTGGGATTAAAATTGTGGAGCTCCACGCCGTAGTAGTGCGTGAGCGCCCGCATGAACCGGTTCACAGGGACACCGAGGCCACGCTCGTGGAAGGAAACGAAGCTCACGACGTAGCCTTTGTGGGGCCTCGGCTCTAGCTCGCCGTACGGGGCAATCCACTCTGACCTACTAGGGTCTGTCACCGGGCGGAGGAGCCCACCGTCGACAAGCGACTGGAGCATCTCCTCGGTGACGTCCGACGGATCCCAAGGGTCTGCCTCGACAACGACGATGTTGCTGGCCATAGGTGCGACGGAGGAATCAGGGGTGGCGGTGAGTTTTCTCTCTCTCCCTCCTACGATCTCGCTTTTTTCTCGCTTTCTCCCTAGGCTCGCTCTTCTCTCCTCTTCTTCCCGGCACCCGCTGCTCTGGCGACGGCTAGACAGAGGCGGTGCTAATACGGGCAAGGTAAGACGAGGAGGGGCGAGATTCCTCGAGTATTTATGCAGGGGGGAGGCGAAATGAACGGGTGATGAAATCGGGGAGGTTTTCCCCCGTCCGGCGCGGTTAACCATGAGCCGATTTCGGCGCCCCACGCGCCCACGTCTCCCGCATTTAATGCGAGGACAGTTACGTCCCGTCCATCACGTTGCACTCGGCCACAATGGCAGCAGGCGTCGTTTCGCTTCCCCATGAAACCGCCTCAAAAGGCGCGCCACCCGTTACCGAGCCAATAGGGAAGATTTTCCCCGTGGCCTGTTCCTTTCATAGGAAGGAACCGGGCTCTGAGCCTATTACGATCCAGGGGTTCGAAGGCTGGACCCCAAAGGGTTTCGACAGCCGCCCCAGGATAATAGAGTTAGGGGCGACTGCGGGCGAGCCTATACGGGGCCAAGGCCCAAGCAAGCAAAACACTTGGGACGCCCAAAGTCGTGTCCGAGATCGACAGGAAAGTATCCGAATGGGATCCCACCGTAGGGAGGCACCGAGCCACCAAGGCCCAACAAACGGCCTCGGCACCCACTAGAGAAATCCTCTGGTACTCTTGGAGTGTGTCTCTGGACTGCTAGCCATCCCCTAACGAACGGGGTTCGGGCCTCCACTCGGACTACCCGATAACAGCTCACCGGAAGTGCCACCGCTCGTGCCCATCGAGAGTAGCGAGGCACATTCCACCCCTCCTTCCGAGCGAAAAGGAAGCGCGAGGGTCGCATAAAAAGTCAGGGGAACCCCCGACGGCCTTCTCGCCCTATGCAGAGGCTAGGGGGCTCCTCCTGCAAATATGCCGAGACCCCACGACCCGGGCTCGCACCCAAAGGGGCCTCGGCAAACAAACCCTCACGCGCGAGGGGCGTATAAAAAGTCAGGAGAACTCCCGACGACCCTCTCACGCAGAGGCAAGGGGCTCTTCCTACAACCTTGCCGAGACCAGAATGGGCTCGGCAAACTAACCCTCCGTCCGAACGAAAAGGACATGTGAAGATCAGATGAAAGGGCCAGAACACCCCAGACAAAGACAAACAGTCCAAAACCACGCTAGAGGTTTCGCTACAAACACGATAAAGGGCACCGAGCCCGTTATGGTCCAGGGGTTCGAAGGCTGGGCCTCCAAAAGGTTTCGACAGCTGCCCCAGGGCAATAGAGTCAGGGACGACATTGGGGCGAGCCTACGAATGGCCCAGGCCCGAGCGAATGGTCGCTCGGGGCGTCCTAAGTCATGTCCGAGACCGGCGGGGAAGTATCCGAATGGGATCCCACCGTAGGGAGGCACCGAGCCACCGAGGCCCGCGAACGGCCTTGGCACCCACTAGAGAAACCCCCTGGTACTCTTGGAGTGCGTCTATGGACCACTAGCCGTCCCCCAGCGAACGGGGCTCGGGCCTCCACTCGGACTACCCGCTAACAGCTCACCGGAAGTGTCCAGGCTCATGCCCATCGAGGGTAGCCTGGCACATCCCACCCCTCCTTCCGAGCCAAAGGAAGCGTGAGGGTCATACCCAAAGTCAGGGGGGCCCCTGACAAACCTCTCGCTTCGTGCGGAGGCTAGAGGGTTTTTTTCCTACAGCCTCGCCGAGACCCCCGCAACCCGAACTTGCGCTTATGGGCTCGGCAAATGCAGTAAGAACTACTCGCTCAAACGCGAAAGGGGACAAAGCCCCCGGAGGAGTAACTTCACTCCCCCAGGGGCTCGGGGGCTACACCCGGCGGGTGCGCTCGCGCGCACCCACCAGAACCTCAAAAAACAAACCCTAATTCCTACAGGGCAGGTATGAAACAAGCCTCGGCAAGCCCTCAAGGGGAGTGCACGCACTCCCCCCGAGGCTCGAGGGCTACTGTCGGGTACCTTAGAACGGGGTACCCCAAGCAAACATCGAATGGGTCGTTGAAATCCCCTCTAAAAAATAAAAAGCTAGAAGGTAAGCCGTGGGCCCCTCACTTGCCACGACCGAGCCTACTAGGCCCTCCCCCACCTCGCCTCGAGCCTCGAGCAGGAGGCCTCGGCATTCTAGAACAAACTCCGTCTCGCGCGAGGCTCCCCAGGGAAGGCCTCGGCAGGGGGCGCCGTCTCCGTCTCGCCCAAGGCTCTCTAGGGAAGGCCTCGGCAGGGGGTAACGCGCGAGGCGTCTCACGCGAAGCCTCGGCAAGGAGCCCAATCTCCGTCTCGTGCGAGGCCTCCTTCTCCGTGTCGCTCGAGGCCGGCTCGTCTGCAGCCCGTCACCCCCCGCCTCGGTCAAACCTCCCAACAGCACGTCACATCTCATTAATACTTCAACCACTCCCACAATCTCAGCCGGACGGTAGTTCAACGCCACAGAATGGCCGACGCGACCTGAGGTCGCATCAGCGCCATACCGGCCAGGACAGGGCACGGCGGGGACTACCGGCCACTGTGTCCTAGCACTGTGTCCACGATCTGTGCCATACTAGCTGGGGTAGGGTACGACGGGGATTACCGGCCACTGTGTCCTAACGCTGTACCCACAATCAACCGCCCGCTCAAGGCCTTGGCACTGTACACCAGGGCCTCGGCGATCTTGGGGTTCATGCCTGCCGAGACCTCCCCACCGCAGTACAAGCCTCGGCACTAACTAAGTCCCGGTCTCGCGCACAGTCCGTCCATAGTGGCTCGCACGTTCACCGCCGCGTCCACTACGAGGCATTCCCGGGGCTCCCACGACGCACATGATCTGATGGGACAACCACGCCGCCCCAGTACTCCAAGGACGGACCACTCCTACGACCACGCCGCTACAGGAATAGGCCACAGGGCTCGAACGTGCCACCCCTATTGGCACGACGCCGCATAGTAATACATGTACGGTCCTTGTCCTCCCTACAACTATAAAAGGAGAGGACTTGGGCCATTTAGGGGGGGAAACACCTAGTAACAGACACACGGGCATATCCCTGTCGCCTGAGAGCAACGCCTCAAGCAGCCCGCACTACACCCTGCCGAGACCTGGGACTAGCTCCCTCTCTCCTTTAGCTTGTAACCCCCTACTACGAGCACTTCGGTGCAAGGAATACAAGATCGACCTCTCAGACTGGACGTAGGGCCTCGATTGCCTGAACCAGTATAAACCTTGTGTCTCTTTGCATCACCATCCAGAATCGGGAACACGCAGAACAAATTCACTAGTCGGTTGAGGACCCCCCGATCCGAAACACCGACAGGTGGAATAACAACAGGTGCTGACACCATAATATCTTGTACTGTCGGTGTAGCGACAGCAGATAGTGAGAAAAATGGCTCATGAATCATCGGAGTGGGTGCATACACCCGCTTCTCTTCAAGGTCAATTTCTTGAGCTACCATGCTCCCCCTCATTATTTCATCCTCTAGGAAGATAGCGTGTGTGTTTCCACAAACTTTGTATGTCTATCTGGACAGTAGAAACGAAAACATTTTGACTTTTCTAGGTACCCAATGAAATGACAACTCACTGTTTTGGGATCTAGCTTCCTAATATTTGGGTTAAATACTTTAGCCTCAACAGGACTCCCCCCATATCTAAGTGGTTTAGTGAGGGTACTCTTCCTGTCCATAACTCATACGGTGTTTTGGGCACCGACTTACTTGGTACTCTATTGAGAATATAAATGGCGGTTTTTAACGCCTCCATCCACAGGCTCATCGGTAGGGTAGAGTAACTTATCATACTGCGCACCATATCTATCAGGGTACGATTGCGCCTTTTAGCTACTCTATTTTGCTGAGGCTCGTCCAGTGTAGAATACTAGGCTACTATGCCATTCTCCTGTAAGAACCTTGCAAAAGGTTCAGGAACTTGGTCATATGGGGTATGCCGACCGTAGTACTCCCCCAACGGTCGGACCTGACTATCTTAATCTTTAATATCTTAAATTTATCCAATTCTTCTGTTTTTTATTGGATAAATATAGCTATAATAGGAGTAATCATCTGTGAATGTTATGAACGAATCATAACGATCCACACTCTTTATAGGAAATTAACCATAGATGTCTGTGTGAATAATCTATAAAATTCCTGCGCTTCATTTGACATCTTTCTTAATTTTCTTTACATACTTTTCTTTTATGCATTCTCTGCATTGTTCTAAATCTGAGGGCTCTAATGGAGGAAGAATATTATTAGTCTTTCTATTCTCCCCCTCGAAATATGACCTAAACGACAGTGCCATAATTTTGACGACGCATCGTGAGCTCTCTTATGCCACCATTTTCAGAGTAACTCTCTGTCACCAGCTGCTTTATCAGCTAGATAGCATATGTTTTTGAAGAGCCAGTGAACTGACTCTTTATTCTATCGAGGTACTCGACGACCGTGTCACACTCTGGGATTGAGTCCACAATCGCAGGCTCAATCATGTTATTTATCACAGCAAAAAAAAATTTGTTGGCAGTGACCCACTTCCTATGCTCAAGGTCATAGGACATCTTTTGGGATTCAAAATCCCCCTCTTTAGTTGCCCAAGCGGCATCAGTCTCGTTTGTCTCCATAACCGGTGCCACAGGATCAGTGAGACACGGTGAGGTGACTACCCAGTCCACCTCAGCCAAGATGAAGACCATGTCAATCTTTATCTTCCACTCCATGTAGTGGAGATCTCTAACAATTGCATGTCTTGATTTCAACATTGGTCAAAATTAAAACATACAACTGTTCTTATACACTAATTCTACATCACCGTTGGACAGAAATAGAATTAATGCATAAAATCATCAAAATTTACAGCTGTTCTTATAAACTAATTCTACATCATCGTTGAATAGAAATAGAATTAATGCATAAAATCATTAAAATTATGATATTGTTATTAAAATGTTGGTCAGAAAATAACAGCATCATAATCATGTCAAAATCTCTTTTCCTCCAATTAAATATCACGTTGGTTCAAAATAACTGGAGAATAAACAATTTCTTTAGCAGCGAAAAACTCTCTTTTTCTTGAATTTTACCTACAGGGAAAAAATCTCTTTTCTATTTTCTTTAAGCCATTAATTAATTTCCAGGAAATAAACATTTACTTGAAAAAGAAAAAAGGAAAACCGATTCATTTCTGTCACTGTTTTCGGCCCAACCGGCAAAGCGGCCCACGGCCCACGCCCGCGCGCGCGCTGTCCCGCGCCCTCCCCCGCGCCCAGGCCTCAACCTAGGCCTAGGCCGAGAAAATGGGCCGGCGCTTGCGCCCGCCTGGGCTGAAAGCCAGCCCAATCAACCGGCGCCGTTGGATTCAATCGGACGGTTGAGCGGTGAGACCGGGTGAGTAAAAACCGTTGACGTCGGCCTCCTCCCGAAACCCTAACATCACTTTCTCCTTTGCTCTCTCTCTCTTCGCCGCTCTGGTTTCTCTCCTCAGTGCAGCGCAGCCGCAACCGTGCGAAGCGAGCAGGCGAAACGGTGGAGCGATGGCGCCGTCGCCGGCCCCCTCGCTGGCGTGCGCGCTCCCCAGTCGCCCCCTCGGTCGAGCCCGACGAGCAGCTCCCTGGCTTGGCCCTTTCTTCTCCTCGCGCGCCAACGATGCAGCAGCACTGTGCTGCGGCGAGGTAAGCCCAAACGGCTCTTCCTCTTTTCCCTTTCCCCTTTCCCCTTCTTTCTTTTGGGATTAACCCGATTTAGGAATGGGGTCAAAATTAGGGCTAGGGTTTCGGGATGGGCACTTCTTCTTCCCCAGAGGGACTATGGATTTTAGGGTTCGGCATCGCGTGCTGAGCCCTCTTTGTCTTCTTTCTTTCACCCAATTAGGGTTAGGGTTTCACCGAACCCTCTATTCTTCTTGGATCCGAAGGGATCTAATTCGATTCTTTTCTTTTCTAGTCTGTTTCTTCTTGGTTCTTTGCCGATTGGGGATTAGGGTTGTGTACTGTTCTTCATCCCCGAGCTGTTTGCGCGGGTTAGGGTTAGGGCTTGACTCACTGGAGTCACTATTAATCTTCCCCAGCGAGTTCTTCGTGGGGTTGAGCTCGGATTCGGGTTCTTCTTGCAACCGAGTACTTCTTCTTCTTCTTACTCCTTTCCTTAGATCCGAACTGGGTCATTTCTTTTCTTGCCGTGCGCCGGCAAAGACGGCGGTGCAACATCTTTCCCCGCTCGGTGGCGGTGGTGACCTAGAGTTCAGTGACGTTCGCCACCCCCTCCCCCCGGTCTCTTTTTCAATTTACTTTTACCCGGTTAGGGTTAGGGTTTCGATCCGAAACGGATCGAACCCTTGTGATTTCTTTGATTTCTTTCAATGCTTTACCCCATACTAGATCTACACATTAGGCAAAACCTATCCCTGATACCATTGTTAGGTTACAGTGTACCTCTCAGACGTAGATCAGGGGTAGGCTTCTTTCTTAGATGAGAAAACCGTTGATGTACCTTGGTCTATTCTGTCCATGGACGCCGGTGTCGTGGCAGCTCCAGCGTAGTGGTGGCGAGGCGGCGACGACGGCGGAGTCGGTGGGGCTTTCCGTCGCTGGCAGCACTCTTCTTTACATCGGGTTAGGTTTACTCTGTAGGTGGATCACGGCGGCTCCGTTCAACCTCGTAGTCCGAGCCGTGATCCCCACTTATCCTTTTATAGTGCTGTACGACAGGGGCCCACCAACCATATTAGGGTTGGACGTCTCCGATCAGGACACAGAGACAAGGGCCCAGGCCTATTGGTGGAGATCAACTAACACGAGGCTCTCCTCAAATAGTCCTATTGCGGCTATGCCGTTATCCTCACAGCTTCCAATGATTGTATCATGCGGTGTGAATAAAATCTCTGGGTCGCCGCCATCCTGCAGGTCTACTACCAAACCTTGCAAGCGCCTGTCCCAAACATGATCTTTTTCCCACCATTGTTGTTTGAGGAATATACACATAGTGGGGCAAACCAAAGTGACTCCAGCAGCTTGCGTTCAGATTTCGGCCAAGCTGTTCCATCAATGCAACACAATTTCATCCACCGCTCTTTGTTGCGATCTCTCAAAACCCAGATGTGGTAAAGATCTTCACTGTCTGGACGATCTCTGTAGCATAAACACAAATACCTGTTTAGCTCAGTCAGCAAGGGTTCTGTCTTATTCTCGAATCCAGGCGGTGGCGGCAACGAACCGAAGGTCTCCTCGCTGATGTTGATGGTAGTGATGCCACCATCACAACATAAGAAGTGCAGATACCCGTTTAAGAAGACAGCTGTGTTCTTCTCCTTCACTGAGCACAAGGGAGGTGAGTTTTCAGCACTAGCAGCCCGTTCGTTTCGGCTTATTCGTTTGTATCTGGCTTATTATTCACGGCTTGAACAATGTTTTTCTCTCACACCAAACCAGCCAGCAGTACTTTCAGCCATGGTTTATAAGCCAATTCAGCCGAAACGAACAGACTGTAGGTCTCCAATAACTAGGTGTGCCGAGGACCAAGACCTCACAGCCTGTCGGCGTGTACTTGCCATCCCAGTTGGAGAACAAGCGCACTACTTTATATACCTTGCTCATTGCACAGTAACCAAGGCCATATCCCTTCGGTAGAAGGGTAATTCTAGGCCGTCTCTTCGAAAAGTCATCTTCAACGGCGCCTTGCTGTCAGGGAGAGCGAGGGACTCGCCCGTGGAAGGGTTTTAGACGAAGTAACCACCACCGTCAGTGGCCCGGATGCCCGGCAGGGCTTGGGGAGGGGCACGGTCTCCCCAACCCCCCCCCCCCCCCCCCCCCCCCCCCCCCCCCCAAAAAAAAATCATCGCGCATGAGCTTCTCGACCGCGCCACTGCCACTGGGCCTCCATGAATAGATGTAGCCGTCGTAGGAGGACCCTACTGGGGAGAGGAGCAGCTGAGGGTGTCCCGGCTTGTTGGCATGCCGCGCGTGCAGGTCCACGACGTAGTCCGATGAGAGCATGGCGCGCCACGCGCGGGACAAGCAGCGGCAGTGGCCCACGGACTTGGCCGGCAGCCGGGCCAGGATCTCCATGAGGACCTCGTCGGGAAGCGTCGGGTTGTCCTGACTGCTGCTAGCTGCCATGGCCGGGTCCCCGCTGATACCTCCACGATACCAGTCTCCCGCTTGCCGAACAGCGGAATAATTAACGGCGCTTGATAAGGAAGGAGACACGGCCGGCGGTGGGGCTCCAAATAAGACAGGAAACAATATCGAGTCCGACACGGTAATATAATGGACTTCGATCAGGTCTTCAATGATCAGTACGTACCTGAAAACTAGTTGACGCAACAGGCCCATGTTTAAATTGAGGTTAGGAATCAATATTCGGCACTGTAGCACTTTCGTTTGTATTTAACAATTATTGTCTAATTATGGCCTAACTAAGCTCAAAAGATTCGTCTCGTAATTTACAATCAAACTATGTAATTAGTTATTTTTTTATCTACATTTAATACTCCATGTATGTGTCAAAGATTTGATGTGATGGAGAGAAAGTGAAAAAACTTGCAATCTAAACAAGGCTCAGGCAAGCAAGTCACGTCTGCAATTCTTCTGGAAATATGAATTGAAGGTCAAGACAAAAATCCGACTATTGTGACGCTTATTATCAGGTCTCATTTTCCAGAAGAAAATTACACTCGTAATGCTTCCTGTAGGGGGCCGAACGCTGCCAACAGAAAACCGGCCTGCTCAACTATTCTCTCGTCTCTACCACTGATAACTTTTCCACTCCACCTGTTGCGGTGTTCACCGCGCCATCCGCCCCTCCGCCTCCGGTCACGACGTCCACTCGTGACCATGCCAGGCGGCGCGAAATCCAGGCCGTCTTAGATCCCATCCCATCCAAGCTTCCTGTTCTAGCACCCACCCATCCTCTACGTCATCGTCACTGCTGCACCGTACCTCATCGACCAAAGCGACCTGCCACGGTCTGCTCATGTCGCTGCTCCGCATGCTCGCCCTGCTACCGTTGCTCCTGCTCCACCGCCTGCCCCACCCAATGACGCCGACAGGCGCCGCCAGCGCAAGGAGAAGTGCCGAGCCCTGGCGCGGAAGCCCATTCGGCCTCGCCTCCTGCTACGGCTGTGGCGCCCCGATGGCAATGCAGACGGTGGAGGAGGCTGCACCGAGATATGATGCATGTTGCAAGTGTATATTTTAAATATTTCAAATGTTCTAGAGGTATATTTTAAGTGTTTCACACGTGTCGGTGTTTCGAGTTACCAACTAGTAAATTTCTAGTATTGCGCGTCTGGTTCGGATGGTGTGCTTAGAGGACACGAGGTTTATACTGGTTCGGGAAGAAAGTCCCTACGTCCAATTCATCGCTGCTGCTCGTGTTACTAGCACTAAAAATTTGTAGCAAGGGTTACAAACGAGCGAGAGAGGGACATGTCCCAAGTCTCTGATGTTGTGTTAGGGCGTGTGTTTTGATGTCCACAACCATATAGAGTAGTCAACTGCCCCCTTCCTGGGAGGTCATGCTTTCCATTTTATAGACGAAGGGGAAGAGCGGGTTACACAGAGAGAAAGAGGGAGAAGAGGCAAGGAGAGGAAGGCTTCTAGGACCCCGGGCCTTTCTTTTCCTTCGTGCGAGTCCCACCGACATTACAGATGGTGATAGGGACGGCTCCACGTGGGGCGCCTGTCCGTCGCTGATGCCACGCCCTGGCGTTGTTAGCGGGTCGTGACGTCCCATTTTGCCCCGGCGGGCGACGCGGCGAACCAGCGTGCTGGTCAGCGGCCGTACAGGGAGTAGGCAACATAGTGACCACGCGTCCATCACTGTTGGTGATGTGAGTTCCCTGGAATGACATGTCGCGGGCATGGGTCGTGTTGAGATGTGCCCGCTCCCTGCACGATACCAGAAGTTTGACCTTGGGTTGTATTTTCTGGCCCGTAGTGGTTGGCGGCGGTATGGGCTTTCGTCAGGAGCCTCGCCTGAGGGGTCGGGAGAGGCGGAGCCCCTGACCCAGAGGCTGGGCGAGGCGGAGCTCGTGGCCTTGGGGTCGGGCGAGGCGGAGCCTGCGCACCTAGGGGTCGGTTGGAGCTATAGTCGCGCTCTTGACTGCTCGGATGAATCGATGTTGATGACCATTAGCTTCTCCTCTTCGGAAGAGTAGAATACTCCTTCGGAGGCTTTTTCGAACGGGGGGACTCTGAGGGCCTCGGCCTTCTTTTGTTGCCCATGGCGTGTCCTGAGGACGGTGATTCTCTTTCATCGTAATCGGACCCTTCGGGGGTATAGCCGTGAGATTTTGTGGGTCAGAAAAGGTCTTTCCTGATTTCGACCCCTACAGGGGTTTG
Organism: Miscanthus floridulus; assembly: GCF_019320115.1. NCBI lineage: Eukaryota > Viridiplantae > Streptophyta > Magnoliopsida > Poales > Poaceae > Miscanthus > Miscanthus floridulus. The sequence goes on from NC_089585.1 coordinate 97,390,829, forward strand.
TCGTTCTGCGACCGCGCGTTCGGTCTCCTTGCGAGTCCAACTTTCCTCGAGCCCCCGCCCGTAGCAGTGGTCCGGTCGAGGGTCGGCTCATCTTTGTGATCGTCTTTCCTCAAGCGTTTCTTCCGATAAAAACGAAGGGGCTGAGCCGTGCCATTATTTTCCTCTTTGGATGAATCATGGTGCTTGGTGAGTTGTTAACGGGCTAGTCTGAGTGGGGCTGTAGTCGCGCTCTTGACTGTTCAGATGAATCGATGTTGATGACCATTAGCCCCTCCTCTTCGGGTACCCTAGTATTGGTCCCCGACAACACGGATGTTGCAAAAGTAGATTTGGATGTTGCAACGGTTGTATATGTATTTTGCAAGCGTCCGTCCCTAATGTTTGATCTGTTTTTTCAGACGTATTTTTGCAAGTGTGTTTATCTAGATGTTGCTTATGTTTTACATGTATGTTGAAAGTGTTTTATCTGGATGTTGCGTATGTTTACAATGAGTTTTCAATTGTTTTTGCAGGCGTTTCTGATGCATGTTTCAAGTGTTTTATCTATTTGTTTTTTTGCATGTTGCAAGTGTTACATCGGTATATTTTAAAAGTAGATCGGCTGTTGTACATGTGATGCGCATGAGAAGCGGGAAAGGGCGCGGGCGGTCCTCATGCGGGCGACGTTGGGCAACATGGGTTACACAGTCGCGGTCGAGTGACGTCCGGGCAGCACGGGTCCACGTGTTGACGCACGAAACGGAGGGAGAATTGACTGCAGCCGCGTGCGTCCGTTCGGACGTCCGGACGCTAGCATTACCTAAATTACACAGGACTGGTCCTTTTTATCCTGCTAATGATGGCGAAACTCCACTAATTGGTACCACTAATCTGGATGAAACAAGGATAATTACTAAATGACATATCTGCAAGTTCCACTCCAGCATCCTGCTCATCGTAAAATCATAAGAACGTTGTTTATTCACGATAGTATAAAAAATTGTTTATGCCACCAAAGGCCAGTGCTCCCCTGCGAGGCTGCGAGGATCCTCGCTTGCAGTACGCGGCCGCCGGCCAGCAGACAATCTGGAGCACGGCAAAAGTTGTCCGTGCACCATATTTCCTCAGATGCTAATTTTCAGACGTCCATTTGTTCATCCCCAGGGAGACCAAATATCCGTAGGTTATAGTCCATCGATCCTACAACAATGTACTTGGCGTCGGCTCCAAACTTCAGGGAAGTTACTTTCCCTGTAGAAGTACAAATGTCACAACACTGTGCCAAGTAAAAATGGCAATCAAAGAGACCTGGCAGTCTAACAGACCTGTTCCTGATAGGTCTGGCAGTGTCCTGATAATGTTCCATTCAGCCTTGTCTGCTTGGTAAACCCTACAAAAACAGACAGAAGGTCAAGCGGATTTAAGAGCACCTGTGCCAGCAAGAAATAAAAAATCATGCATATACTTTGCAGGAAATTAACGTAAAACACTGCATTCACAGCATAGTAACTAGTAACTTTGATAATCAATAATGTCCAAACATTGTTAAGGAATAATGCCAGAATGAATGCAATGTACGACAACCATTTTATTCTCAATATCTAAAGGATATTCTCAATGACTAACAGGAACTAGTCTCAATTCAGCTCTTTTTATTTGTCCGATTAAACATGGGATCCCTACTTTACAACAGTGCCAGGAAATCAAGAAATCTCATAAAATAGTCATTACATTATACTTATAGGTTACAAGATCATACCTTGCATCTGAACCACCAATGCCAAGATAGCTTCCACTTGAATCAAATTCCACTGAAGGTCAAAGGAGAGATATGCATCATATTGTTACATTCAACCCATTTCAAAGAACGGTCCAGGAAGCAGGCACGAATAGTTATGCATGAGTTAATGGTGAATTTTATAAACCAAGTTATCCTGTCCCGTTAGCTGTCAATATGAATATAAAAAGCATGTGCAAAAATAGAGGTTCACAATCCAGTAAGCTCCTTACCCGCATTGGTTGGAGTGCCTGAATCATAAGGAGAAATAGTCCTCAGATTTGTTAATTTACGAACATCCCAAAGCCGGACACCATCACGAGCTGCAGTCTGCAAAGTCATGGTAAAATATCAGAAATAAAAAGAATAAAGATTGTGCATGTTATTTATGGAAATCTACATACCGCTAAGAGGTAACCATTTTCAGAGAAAGACATGGCTGTGACAGGTCCAACGTGGCCCTTTAAATTTGCAACATGTGACTACAGATAATAAATTGTTCATTAGCAAAGGTTGTTCAAGGTAAGATCACATAAACAGTAGTAGCAGCAGCAAAAGTAACAACATCACAAGCAAGCTAGAGATGAAACCCATAATATGAAAACAGGAAGAAAGAGTCTTCTGGGTTCCATCTCCGTTAGATTGGGACCAATTATGTTGAGACGATGTTCCAGCTATGTTCAAAACAATATAGGTGTAGTGATCACCTAAAAATATTTATGAAAAGTTGATGCAATAATAACCACACCTGAGTTTTCATATCCCAAATTTTGACAACAGCAGTAGTCATTCCTGTTCCAAGCAAAAGACCATGTGGATGGAATGATGCCGATGTGTAACCATCTTGTTCAGAAGCCTCACCAACCTGGAAAACAATCATGCATATCATATACACATTCATGGTGTAGTAATAGTATACATATAAGAGGGGGAAGGAGGGAACCTTTGACTTGCAAGATCCAGTTAAAATATCATAGAGGCACCATGAGTTATCCTTGGAAGCAGACACAAAACATTTCTCACACTCTTGGACAGTAACAGCCGCAACCTAATAAATTTCAAAAAGGAACCTGGGCTTCGGGTAATAAAATTACTAAGAAAAGAAGCGATAGAGACAAAGTGCCAAGGACTGCTATCTTATCACTTCTGCAGAAGAACAAAGGGAGGATTATCAAAAACATTTATTTGATTAACAATTAATAATGTACACGAACAGAACAGAGAACAGCTCAATGAAATGAAACAAACAAAAAGACTGGATGGTTGAAAATCATGTGACTTTTGAGACAAGCGTATATCAGAGTTCAGCATAAAAAAAATTATTGCAAATCCTAACTTACAAACTTTTATCTCAAATCACTGATTCTTACCTCAAAATCAGACTTGGTCAATCAATAAATCAATAAAATTTCTAAACATCCATAAATTTACATTTACAGCAGCAAAAATTTGAATGCACTTGGAGAGGAATGATGAATTGAAAGCATAGGAAGGATGTCAGTTATGCAAACAATAGTTCTGAAGACAGGAAGCATCATCGCAGCAGCATCCACTTAAATACCTCAGCAGTATGATCTTTTAATGTATGTACACAGCTATAGTTTCCATACTCGCTCCCACACCAAATGCGAACAGTCTGCAAGGTTCGCAAATATATGGGCCAACAATAATAAACTAATAAAACAGATTCACTCAAATAACTGAAATACAACAAAGTTGAAGCTTTTTAATCAATTGCATTAGGTGAAAAATGTCTTGGCTGCTCTACATCACTATTTCATCACTGGTAATTTATGCAAATCAATGGTGTGGAAATCACTGGCCAAGATAAACTGTCAACAAAGTTCTATTTTGAATTTGATAAAAAATCTTCTCAGTTGACTAATTGAGAACCTTGATTAAACAGAACGCATTCAATACTCAGGAGACGGAACTTCATCACTGACAATTAAGGTAAAACTACAACTATGTTCCACTTATATTTTGATTTGAAACTAGCATGATGCCCGTGTGTTGCTACGGCAAAATTCTGACCAACCTAATATCAAAATCCTCCATTGCGTTGCACGTCATTGACAATTATTAATTAGTGTAATCTAAAGGTTATGTTATAAGTAAAAGGTAAAACATAAGGTGAAAGGGTAAAAAATCTAAACTATCATCTTACGAATGTACGTGACCTCAAAAGTGGTCAATTCGACTATGTGGAAGGTCGGTTCCAAAACTCCATATACTGACCAAAGGTTTGCAAGAAGCAAATCATTTTAGCAACCCATCGCCCAACCATCTTTATATTTGCGTACACAACCAATTACCTAAAACCTACAGTGAATCCTGCCGTAACAATGCAAATCTTAACCCAGGAAAATGATTTGCCAAATCTCATAAAAAGAAAAAAATGGCATTGCCCCTAAGTTCTATGCCTATATGGAGTTAAGTTGAGGGAAATAACTAATTAGTCAACTGCTGGTAGTTTTGAAGCTGGAAGACTTGCTGCCTGTGTGCAGGGAAGCTTACTTAAGGCGATCTCCAGTTGGAGACGGAGGTGCCTGGAGAAGAGAAATCTGGCAATGTTGGAGGGCGTGAAGGATGGAGTGCACTCAACACTGGCCCAGATAAAAAACCCCCTCCTAATCCAGTCACACAACATATCCATTGTTTCCCTACGTTCTCATTTTAATTTGGTGCATAAAGTTGTAGCAAAGTCAGAGTTGCAGAGGCTTGGAAAGAAAATGTACGTTTACATGTATAAATTGGTGTCCGATTGGAAGCTTTCTCAGAGTACATTCAGCTTGGAAAGAAACTTAATGCGAAACAAAAACAGATGCAACAAGCGGAGACAACGGAGGAGGCAGAAAATCAAGTTTAGTAAACATTATAGGTAGTAGAGATCTTTTCAGTTAATTAACTGCGAACCTTGATTCAACAGAACACACTCAACAATCAGGTAATAGGGGACCTCAAGACAATACATAAAAAAAACATTACTACAAGTATGCTCAACATACAGCATGTAATAAAATTCTTCTTAATCTACGTTGAGGCTTCTCAAGAAATAAAGGTATCCACATACGGCGTATGCATATCACTCCGATACTATAACTCATATCCGTGCGATCTAGGAGCTTAAGACTTTTTGTTGTTTCGAAGCGAAAACATAAGAAGTTCAGTTGGTCTAGAAAGGCAGAAGATATTGATGACATAATATTCATGTGATTATTTAAGGTTGTAAAAAAAAAAACCATACATACCTTATCTGCTGATCCAGTTATGAAGAGTTCATCCCCATTAACAAATTTCAAAGTGGTTATCTGTGTAATTGAATGTTCTTATGTTACAATATACTTTCGAAGCATACAAAAGTACACCAAAAGCACATGGGGAAAATACCTTCTTTGAGTGACCAGTAAGCGTGCACAAAATTTGACCGGACGGCCGATCAAAGAGTACTGCATTGGTATCAATACCCCCAGTGGCAACAACGTCCTGTTCATCCATGATAAGAATCAAGTAAAAGAACACATCAAAAATCTCCTGCAGATTCTCACCACAAAAGTTGAAACTCGCAGAGATTCCAGAAAAAAAACTATATCAATACTCAGGTCATGATGATAATTTAAACTAGTGCATATTCAAGTAGAACTCAGCATTTTCTGACAAGGGTTCAGCCTCAAGATTCAGGCATAAGCACAGGCCTTCCTTAACATGGGGAATACCACCAAGTAACAAGATGACAACCATAATCCAAATTTGACCTAAGGGTGGCAAATAAGATGACAAGATAGGTGCTGTTAGAACACCCACGTAGAGCAATTTCTTGTCAAAATGTGTTTATTTATAGAGGGTGCCACGTGAGACATCAAGCTGTCCAAGCCTCATGGAATAAGCAACGACAACAAAACCTTCAGACAATAAGAAAATGTCAAAAATGTTTGAAGACCAAGGTATAGCACCGAAATGAGTGACAGATAAGCCTAGTGCTCGGCAGCACTTGTATCTTACTTTTCTGCATATTACTTTCTTTGGCTCACAAGCCTTTGTAATAGGAATATGCTCATCATCCACTTTAGTAGTTAGAAAATATGCTGGAGCAGGTAGAAAGTAGATGTTGCCCTCTGCCCATAAAAACAGGGGCACACCCTTGTATCAATATAAGCCATTGCATTTTCTTTCAATCCAAGCAGCCAAGGGTCAAGCTGCCCTTTGGTAGTTCTCAAATCTGAATCTGAGATCTATTTGGTCCAACAACTGGTATCAGAGTCTTAGGGTTCTTGAGTGAGCGAGCGCCATGTCCATCGAGAGCCAGATCACGAAAGCGCGTGCCGCCACCGGTGCGGTGATCAACCCCGGCAGTGACACAGCGGGAGCCAGAGCCGGAGACCACGCGACGCGCCTTGCTGCCGCAGAGCCAGCGACTGCGGTGGAGGCCGAGATGGCCAGGCGGGCAGCGGCTGCAGCACAGGCCGCGGTGGCTACTGCTTCGACACTGCGCGCCGAGATGGAGCTAGAGCTAGAGCCCGCTGGAGGATCACGTAGCCCGGACGGGCGCTGCCGCAGTCGCCGTCACCAGAGCGGTGTCGTGGTTGCCACGGGCGCTCCCCGGTGCTGTAGACGGTCTACCGTGACTACGGAGCGGGAACGCCATGGTCGATGCTCATCAAGTCGAACTACCATGAGTGGAGCCTGCTAGTGAAGGTCAAGCTACAGGGCCAGCGGTTGTGGGAGGCGGTACACATCGGTGGTGTTAGGTACGACGATGATCGCCGGGCGCTGGAGGCCCTGTGCGCCGCCGTCTCCATCGAGCTCGGCGCCTCCCTTGCCAACAAGACCACGGCAAAGCTGGCAGTGGCGAAGGCAAGAATATTTTGTAGGTGTGGTGGGTTAATAAAGGTCGAACAAGTATAATATAACTATCAATTATGCAAGAACGGACTAAAACATTATCGAAATATGTATATTACTATGTGATCACAGAATCCAAAAGTAAAGTATTGGCACATAAAATACATCACTAAATAAATCTTGTTGTTGGAAATACATACCCATCGTGCAGTTCAAGCAGTTGCAGACTTGTCGTTGCCTACGCTAGGCGGAGCGGAGGCGCGGAGCCATAGCTGCTGTCACCGGTGTGGTGGACTGGCCGCGTTGAACTCGCGCCGTCGTCCGCCGGCCACCGTGTTGAGTTCTCGGCTTCTCGCTCCGACGCCACCGTTCGCCGTCCACCGTCTAGGAACCACCGCATTGATCGATCAGATCAGATACGAAGACGAAGAGTCGAAGAGTGTAGGATCTCTGGTATACCTGAGGGGGGTGAATAGATCTGTAAAAATTCAACTCAAACCAAAGTCAAATTCACCCGTGGCACTGCCGCTCTGTGAGCGCAGCACTGACGCACCTGCAGGAGAGATTAGTTCACAGTTCAAAATCTACCCAACGAAATTTAGATCGGGTAAATTTCTTAGCTTCCTGCAGGGTAGTAGATCACAGATTGACAGCTAAAAGTGGTGGGAACACCACACACAAGTAGATCAGCCTCAAACCCTAGAAATCACCTCAACAACAACAAGAACACAAGTATAGCAACACAAGAACAAGATGACGCCAGGATTTATCCCGTGGTTCAGCTCGCCACCAAGGCTTGCCTAAGTCTACGTTGTTGAGGTATACCACTAAGGCTTAGGGCTTTGCAACCCTACCTCGTTCTCAAGTCAAGAGAGTGAACTCTTGAGATGAGAGGTAATTTTACTCGCTGCAAGAGATGGTTACAAACCTCCCGAGGCTACCACAAACTTGGCAAGCTCACTAGGCGACGCTCTAGCTGGCTAGGAGCCAACGTGAACCAAATGCTCTTTAGGCTTTGGGAATCAGTGGAGCTGCTCTCTAATCACTTTTGGCACCTTTTTCTCTCAAGGATTGATGGGGAAGTCAAAGGGAAAGCTTGAGAGCTTGAAGGGCACCAATAGAGGAGAGAGAGGAGATGAGCACCTGCTGATTTTTGTCGGTCTGAACCATTGGTGAAGAAGAGAGAGATGTTATGGAGGATAGGGAAATGTATAAATACCCCTATGCCTCCCAACGGTTACTTAAGTGCGGCAGTGCCTCTCTCTCCAAGTGCGGCACTACCGCACCCAGCAAGACAACAAGGGTGAAGGAGTTGTTAAGTTGGCTGTCTTGGCTGAGGTATGAGGATGTTTTGTGTAAAGATTGAGCATTTTGTTTAACACTTTTAACCAGTTGTAGTGTCCCCCCTTTATAGTACGGCTTTTTCCATACTCAATTTCAAAAAACAAAAGAATTCAAAACTCCTTTGAGCGTGATGCGGTCCTTATTTGTAATTGGGGGCTCCTCCTTTCCATGTGACATCCTCTATAATAAATTCCCTACTTGTCATCTTAATAAATCTCATTAGTTCTCTAATTAGGTGGTCATCAACACCAAAACCCATATTAGAGCTTGATTGCACTTACAATCTCCCCCTTTTTGGTGATTGATGACAACCAAATTAGAGCTTATAAAAGATATGAAATGAATAACTGAGATTTTTTTTTGAGCCATGGGTGTAAAGCCTCCCCTAAATATGTGAATAGAGAATTGAATTCTCAACTTGGCATAAGAGGCCAAGATTCACGCTTTAGTGAAGTGAAAATTGGGGCTCCTCCTACATCCATGCCTTTGTGGGGTGCTACACACAGTGTCAAGAAAATATATATGTGATGCATATGACAGATCATGCACACATGTGCTTGCTGCTGTAGCTGAGTGCGGCACTGCCGCACTAGGAGTGCGGCACTGCCGCACCTAACTATATGAGCAAGACAGAGTCAAGCACCACACAGCTAGCTCAGATAAAAAAGATATGCAACCAAGCACAATAAGATGACTTCTAATCCACACAAACGATACATGTCCATATCCAATACACAAAGAGTCAAATAGTAGCATTATTTCATAATTTAGAGTTTTGAGCGACTCTCAAACTTTCCACCTAGCGAAGACTAACACTCATCGAATAGGACATGAAGCACAGCTGCTGACTATGGTGTCGAAAAGTTGTTGACCCCTATAATTTTCTCCCCCTTTAGAATAAAGCACCAAAAAGAGAAGAAAAGAAGAAAGATCAACACCTACTTGTCATCTCCCTAGATGTCCGTCCAATCAATATTATCACCTCCTGCAGCCCTAGCACCTCTTACAACAGTCCTAGCACCACCATCACCGTCATCGTCATCGGAGTCGATACATGTATGGCCCTGACGGTGAGTAGTGTCGGTGTAGTGAGTGGAACGAGTGGAACGCCTCGGCTCCTGTCTCTAACGATATCCCTCCAGGGTCTTATCCCAATTTGCTGCTCATCTCTGCTCCTCCTCCTCCTCATCATCATCTGAATCTGTGTTGGAGAGACTCAGAGGGTCATACTGTGGAGGAGGTGGAATAGGAGGAAGTGGTGGAAGGTCCTATCCACGCTGCTAACGCTGCTCAAGCTGTGTCTCATATGCTCTGTCAGCTGCATAGGTGCACTTGCTAAAGATTGCCTTCAACCACTTGCCAAACTTCTTCATCTTACCTCTTCAGCGAGACCTAGAGCGGGAAGACTCAGGGATATCTACATGAGCATGAGAGCTCCCTGCTCTCTGAGTAGCTATAGTTGGCTGGGTCTTCTCAGTTTTGTAGACGATGTGCATCCCATCCTTCAGAAAATAAAATCCAGTGACCCTCTCAATCATGAACATGAGGTAAGGGGCATAGGGCAGCCCCCTCCTCCCATCCTCCACTACAAATCTCAACTCAGTCCACATGAATCTAGGGACATTGAACCTATTCCCACCTAGAGCAAATCTAGCCAACATATTTCTCACATAGCCATTAATATCTGAGGCTGCTCCATCTTTTGGGTTGATGGTGTTCCTGATGAGGTTGTTGAGGATGTAATAGAAGCTACGTAGACCACTCCTCTTGCCATCTGTAATCCTTCTATCTCTCCACATGTAACTGATGTCATGGATCTCAGCTCGAGGCTCATCATAAATGTAAGTGTAACCTCTGTGCTCCTCCGCAAAGCCAAGAATCCAGCTGAAAGTGACAAAGTCAACTCGATAGTGCCGACCATCAGTCATCCAGTGAATCTCATCAGAGGTTTGGTCATAGAAATATGTGGCATGAAACTATGCAAGGACCTCCTCATTCTAGTTATACTGGAAACCCATGATGTCTGAAAGCTGGTACCTGTCACAAATTTTGATTACCTTGTCAAACTCAGGCTCCTCCTTCTCCTGCATCTCATCCCAATCAATATACTGCATCTTGATAATCTTGGTTTTCTTGGATGCAAGAATGGCAGTAACATAAAAGTTGGAATGAAACTCATTCGAGAATCTATAATCAATGCCCAAATCCTTGCGCATCGCATAGGGATTGATCCCCTTGCCTCTTCGACCAGCTTCCAACTCTTAGAATAGTTGGCAACTGCATGCTGGCGGGAGTCATCTAGAGGTCTTATGATGAACTCACCCTCAAAATCTCTCATACATCTACCATCAAACTCAGAGAGATGTTGTGGGGTGTTAGGAATGGCATCAGTGGTACTACCTATCATCTCCAGCCTCTCCTTATCTTCAATGTATTGCTTGCGCCTCCCCCTATCACCAAGTCCCCTTGGAGCTGCATTCCCTCGACACGGCGAGGTGGATCCTTGTCTCTTTGCTCATTCATCTTCCTTTTCCCCTTTCAGTCATTATCTCTGTGCTCCATCTATGCATAGAATGAACTAGATAAGAAATTGTACAAATGGGACATAGAAAATCACTTGAAGAATAGTCTTGATAAGAAAAGGGACTTAGATCATGAACTTGAGAGACACTATGGACAGTGCTGCCTAGGTAGTGCGGCACTGCCGCACCCTTAGAGCGGCACTACCACACTCAGTATCTCCACAAGCCCATGACCTCCTTCTTCATTCTTAGCAGATCCATTTTTCAAATGTCTTCCCACAACACCAAACAATTTCTAGAGCGTAGTTCAAGATAAAGACACATGATGTCATGTAATAGATGGGAATAGTGATAACATTTTGAGTGGGAGAGAGCATGTGGTGAATAAATCCAACCAATACATTGATTCATCTAGGGAAAGTCACAACCAGACGTAGTCTCAAACTATGGGGGCGGTACTGCCACACCTTACCGCGGCACTGCCGCATGTGCTGTGCACCGCCCCAAATGAATCGACCTATTGATTCAATTTGTCCATCAAATCTCCCTCCTACTCGTTCATAGTACCACTAAGAACCCGAATGCATCATAGAAACACTCACATCGCATAGATTGAGTAGGTTTAGGGTTCTACCTTCTCAAACGAGGATTGGAGAGGAGAGGAAAGAAACTGCTTGGGCCAGGGGCGGTAGCAGCCGTCAGCGACGTTGAGGGAGGGCTGGCAGCTGCCGCGGCACTGCCAGAGACTGGCAACACGTGGCCAAGCGACGGTGATGGCGTGGGCATGAGAGGAGAGAGAGGCACGGGCGTCGGCGTCGAGGGAAGAGAGAGGGAAAGAAGTTACTACAGACCTGAGGATAAGAGGAAGAATAAATGGGCCCTATAGTAAAACCGTTTGGGCCAAATCTCAATTTAGATTCAAAGTACGGCACTACCGCATGCCTAGCCCGACACTACCGCACGGCAGGAGTGGCACTACCACACTCCCCAAAATAGTGAGAGTTAGCTATAATCTATATGACTCTCTCTATATAAGGTATGGACACATATCACCTATATACCATGACCAGAAACAAGTAATCAATATAGACCATGATCATAATACATAAGTTGTCTTTTATAAATCATTTTCATGCACAATATGAAAATTTTCAACTCTTTTGCCTAGATACTAGTTTATCAAACAGAGGCATTCTAAAATTCAAACCACGTTACGAGAATCAAGTATATTTAGCTCACTACGCAAAGCACAAAACCTTGACTCGTCGAAGGGCTTTGTGAAGATATCGGCTAGTTGCTTTTCGGTGCTCACATGGCGAATTTCGATATCTCCTTTGATTTCGTAGTCTCTCAAGAAATGATGATGGATGTCTATGTGCTTGGTTCTAAAGTGGCATACGGGATTGTTTGCAAGCTTAATGGCACTCTCATTGTCACATAATAATGGGATTTTGGTAAAATGACATCCAAAATCACAAAGAGTTTGCCTCATCCAAAGTAGTTGGGCACAACATGCACCGGCCACAATGTACTCGGCCTCGGTAGTGGAAAGGGCTACACAATTTTGTTTTTTTAGAACTCCAAGACACTAGGGATCGTCCAAGGAATTGACATGTCCCTGAAGTGCTTTTTCGATCTACTTTACAATCGGCGTAATCGGAATCCGAATACCCAAGTAGATCAAACTTAGAGCTCTTAGGATACCACAAACCAAGGTTAGGAGTGTGTACTAAATATCTTAAGATTCTCTTAACGGACACCAAGTGACACTCTTTCGGGTTAGCTTGAAATCTAGCACACATGCACACACTAAGCATAATATCGGGCCTATATGCGCACAAATAAAGTAGAGAGCCGATCATGGAACGATATACCTTGGTATCCATGGCTTTCCCTTCAATGTTGAGATCAAGATATCCATTGGTTGGCATGGGAGTTTTGATAGGCTTGGCATTCACCATGTCAAACTTCTTGAGCATATCATGGGTGTACTTCGTTTGACTAATAAAAGTTCCATCCTTCACTTGCTTGATTTGAAATCCGAGGAAGAACTTCAACTCATCCATCATGGACATCTCAAATCTCTTTGTCATGATCCTACTAAATTCCTCACAAAAAGTATGATTAGTACTACCAAATATTATGTCATTGACATATATCTGGCACACAAATATATCTTTACCAACTTTACGAGTGAAAAGGGTAGGGTTGGTTTTATCTATTTCAAAGCTTTGTTTAAGCAAGAATTCCTTATGGCATTCATACCATGCTCTTGGTGCTTGCTTAAGCCCATAGAGTGCATTTTGGAGTTTATAGACGTGGTTGGGGAACTTGGGATCTTCAAAACTCGGTGGTTGCTCAACATAGACAAGTTCTTGAATGGGGCTATTGATGAATGCACTCTTCACATCCATTTGATATAGCTTGAAATTGTGATGAGCGGCATAGGCTAGAAGCATTCGGATTGCTTCAAGTCTTGCCACTGGTGTATATGTTTCTTCAAAGTCCAAGCCTTCTACTTGAGTGAAACCTTGAGCAACCAATCTTGCCTTGTTTCTTGTCACCATGCCATTCTCATCTTGCTTGTTGTGGAAGACCCACTTGGTGCCAATAATATTGGTGTTGGCTCTCTCCACCAAGGTCCACACTTGATTTCTTTTGAAAGTGTTGAGCTCATCTTGCATGGCCATCACCCAATCCGGATCACCAAGTGCTTGCTCAGCCTTAAGAGGTTCCAAAGAGGAAACAAATGAGTAATATTGGCAAAAGTTTGCTAAATATGAACGAGTTGTTACCCCCTTTCGAAGACTCCCAAGGATGTTGTCAACGGGATGATCCCGTTGTATTATTTGCCTTAGCCTTTGATGATCAATGGCCTCTTGTCCATCTTCTGGATCTTCATTATCTTCTTGCTTGAATATGGGTTGTAGGTTCTGTCCTTGAATTGGAGTTAGACTTGCTGCTGCTGTCAGAGGGACTGTGGCACTGCTGCTCTTATGTGTGGCACTATCGCTCTGCTGATTTGCAGCAGGGGTCTGCTCTGCCTCAGCATCAGGTACGTCAGTAGAACTTTGTTCATCAACAGCTTGAGGAACATCCACTTTAGTGACTTCATCTTCTTGTGGTCTTATATCACCAATAGCCAATTGCTTGATTGCTTCACATGGTGGATCTTCCTTTCCTGCAACACTTGAATCAACTTGCTCCACTTGAGAGCCATTAGATTTATCAAATGTCATGTATACCGTTATTTCAACTCTCACAGAGGTTTTGTTGAAAACACAATAGGCATGCTCATTTGATCCATAACCAAGAGAAAACCTTCATCAACTTTAGGTGCAAACTTAGAGGTTTTGGGTTTCTTATTAAGTGTGAAACACTTGCACCCAAACACTCTAAAGTAGGACACCTTTGGTTTGTTACTGGTTAGAAGCTCATATGAAGTTTTCTTCAGCTTCTTGTGCAGGTAGAGGCGGTTGATGGCATGACAAGCGGTGTTGATAGCTTCACACCAAAAGAGGTCCAGCATCTTGTACTCATCTAACATTGTCCTTGCTATGTCAATTAGTGTACAATTCTTCCTCTCTACTACACTATTTTGTTGAGGGGTGTATGGAGTTGAGAACTCATGCTTGATGCCTTCTTCATCAAGAAACTCCTCAACTTGGGTGTTCTTGAATTCGGTCCCATTGTCGCTTCTCATTTTCTTGATGGGGAGACCGAACTCCTTTTGAGCTCTTCTAACAAAAGTCTTCACTTTGTCTCTAACTTGACACTTATCAAACAAGAAAAATACCGAAGTGAAACAGGAATAATCATCAATAATAACAAGACCATATTTATTACCCCTAATACTTAGGTAGATGGCCGGTCCAAAGAGATCCATGTGTATGAGCTCCAATGGTTGAGTCGTGGTCATGATGCTCTTTGGTGGGTGAGGTACGCCAACTTGCTTTCTGGCTTGACAAGCACTACATATCCTATCTTTCTCAAAGTGAACATTTGTTAGACCAAGGATGTGTTTGTCCTTTTGAAGTTTGGCCAAGTTCCTCATCCCAACATGGGCTAGTCGGCGATGCCAAAGCCACCCCATGCTAGATTTTGCCACTAAACAAGTCTCAAGATTAGTTTTACTTTTGTTGAAATCAACTAGGTAAAGCTTGTTCTTTAAATGACCCATAAAGATAATAGAGAAATCCTCCCTTCTAAAGACTTCCACACCCTTATCCATAAAGAGACAATTGAAGCCCATCTCGCATAATTGAGAGACGGACAATAAATTGTAACATAATGAATCAACATGTAAAACATTTATAATTGAATGCTCAAGGGTTATAGCAACTTTACCGAGACCAATCACACCCCCTTAGAGTTGTCTCTAAAGAGAATATTTTCATTTGAGTCCATCTTTGGGGTATATGATGAGAACATACTCCTTTCTTTGGTCATATGATTTGTACATCCACTATCAAGCACCCAACTTGACCCACCGGAGGAGTATGCCTGCAAAACAAATTTAGTTGCTTGATTTAGGTCCCCAATTAGACTTGGGGCCTTGCATGTTAGTCACAAGAAATTTAGGAACCCAAATAGAAGTATTCATATATGTGTTGGCTTCCTTTCCAACATATTTAGCAACCACTTTTCCACTGTTGTTGTTCCTTAAAACAAACATGAAGTCAAGCTTTGTCGAGGTGGTTGAAACTTTGGTTGGTAGGCATACTTGTTCATAGTGCCCCACACTGATTTCTTTGGCTTCTGCTAAACCTATTTCTACTGGGATACCTTCTTCTTGGGCTTAGTTTTATCAAGAGCAAAATTGGTAGCCTTCCCATTTTTGCAGGGAGTGGCACAACCGGCCTTCACTGTGGCACTGCCATGGTGTGGCACTGCCGCTGTCTATGCAAACTAATCTGTACCAACTCTTTCATTTCTCTCAAACTTGACACACTCATTGCCATTTATGATCTTTCTTCCATTTGTCTTGGCTATTGCAGTGTGCCCAAGGCCATGCTTGATTTAGGGGTGTCGCCCTTGCTTGAATTGAGGCACTTTTGAGTCATTTGCCTTCTTGTCACTTACTTGAGCCTTACCACTCAAGCAGCCCTTGCTAATGATCTCATTAAGTGTAGCAATTTCTTTTCTCATTGCCTCTATGTTTGCAAGGTTAGTGGAATAAGCATTCAAATCAATATTATAACATTTTCCACAACCTTAACTAGTGGAGGTAGTAGAGGCATCCTTTGCATTAGAGGGATGTGACTTGCTATCCTAAAGAATGTTATATTGCAGCTCAAGTTCTTTGTGCTTTTCATCTAAGTTCTTAGTTAATTTATCAATTTCTTCATCACTAGAGCTATCACTAATATCACTCTTAGAGATATCACTGGGAGGTGGAGGTGGAGGAGCTTTGGCCTTGGATTTAGATTTTACCTTCTCACCCTTTGCCATAAGACAAATGTGAGGGGAGTAGTAGTTATCATCGGACATGTTGGTGAAGAGTCTCGGTGAAGAAGATGGCTCATGGATAGCAATGGTTGCACTTCCTCATCTTCTTCACTTGAGCTTTCAATAGATAAATCCCATTCATGCCCAATATGAGCTTCTCCCATGTTTTCTTGCTCTTTCTCCGGTTAGCCTTGTCCTCCTTCTCTTTCTTATACTTGTTCTCCTTGATCTCATGTGGGCACTTGGCAATGAAGTGATCGGTGCTTCCACAATTGTAGCATGTCCTCTTCTTCTTGTTTGGAAACTTCCTCTTTACTACCGTGTACCCTTACTTCTTTAACCCTTTGTGAAACCTCCTCATAAAGAGAGCAACATCATCCACTTTCTCATATTAGTCATCATCATGTTGACTCTCACTAGAGGATGAGGTGGTCTCTACTCTTTCTTGAACTTGCTTGATTGCTTTAGGCTTGCTAATTGAAGCTTGCTTGTTGGTCTTGGACTTGCTAGTAGAGCCTTGCTTGCTTTATTTGTTGGACTTGAGAGCTACATCCTTGTTGATCTTAATGCCTTCTAGCTTTGCTTGCAATTCTCTAAGCTTCTTCCTCTCATTTACTTCTTCTCTTTGCATGTCAAAGGTCAAGATCCTCCCAAGTACATCATTTGGTGTGAAGTACTCAAACTTCTTCTTGTCTCTAATTAGAGTTACTACGGTCTCATTTCTTGGTGAATAAGCTTCCAACATAATCTTGACAACTTTGTGATCATCTAGCTCATCACAACCATAGCCTCTAATCTTGCCCACCATGGTCATCAACCTATCAAACATCTCTTGTGGCCCTTCTCCATCCAAGATAACAAATCGGTTGAGCTTGGACATCAACAAATCAATTCTTGCCTTTCTCACTTTGTCAACCCCTTCATGTGCAAGATGTGAAGTATCCCAAATTTGCTTGGCAATATCCACACCAATCACTCTATTGTACTAATCACCATCCAAGGCACTAAGTAGCACACTAGTAGCTTGACCGTTGAGGTGGATGATTCTCATTTCTTCCATGGTTGGATTCTTGGGATCAACCGGTGGCTCGAATCCATTACAAACAACCTCCCAAATGCTAGGATGAAGACCTATAAGATAGGCTCTCATCAAGTGCTTTCACTTGGCAAAGTTAGTCCCATCGAAATGAGGTAACTTGCCCGCAGGCACATTGATGAAAGACTTGCGATCATGGTTAATCATAGACATAGAAGAATAGTTAAAGGATACAACAACAACAACAACAAAGCCTTTAAGTCTCAAACAAGTTGGGGTAGGCTAGAGTTGAAACCCAGCAGAAGCAATCAAGGTTTAGGCACGTGAATAACTGTTTTCCAAGCACTCCTATCTAAGGCTAAGCCTTTAGGTATATTCCATCCTTTCAAGTCTCCTTTTATTGCCTCTACCCAAGTCAACTTTGGTTTTCCTCTACCTCTCTTCACGTTACTATCCTGGCTTAGGATTCCACTACGCACCGATGCCTCTAGAGGTCTCCGTTGGACACATCCAAATCATCCCAACCAGTGTTGGACAAGCTTTTTTTCAATTGGTGCTACCCCTAATCTATCACGTATATCATCGTTCTGAACTCGATCCCTTCTTGTATGACCGCAAATCCAACGCAACATACGTATTTCCATGACACTTATCTATTGAACATGTCATCTTTTTGTAGGCCAACATTCTATACCATACAACATAGCAGGTCTAATCGCCGTCCTATAAAACTTGCTTTTTAGCTTCTGTGGTACCCTTTTGTCACATAGGACACCAGATGCTTGGCGCCACTTCATCCACCCTGCTTTGATTCTATGGCTAACATCTTCATCAATATCCCCATCTCTCTATAGCATTGATCCTAAATATCAAAAGGTATCCTTCCTAGGCACTACTTGACCTTCCAAACTAATATCTTCCTCCTCCCAAGTAGTAGTGTCGAAGTCACATCTCATATACTTAGTTTTAGTAAGAATAGTTAAAGGATACGACGGCATATTTGTTGTCGTCATTCTTCTTGCCCTTTCCTTTCTTGTCCTTCTTGCTATGCACTTGGTAGGACTCATCATCATCACCATCTTCGAAGCTGCTAGATAGCTCACTTAAAGATATATTGGAGGCTTTTGCTTCTTGTTCCTTCTTCTTTCTTGCTTCTCTTCTTTTTCTTCTAGCTTTTCTCTTGAGTCTTCTTTCTTCTTTTCTTGCTTTCACCTCTTCTAAAGCTGCTGCTCCTTCTTCTTATTCTCTCTTGCTTCTCTTTTCTCTTTTCTAGCTGCCCTTCTTCTTCTTCTTCTTTCTTCTTCATTTTGAGCTTTTTTGGCATCGGTTGCCTCTAGCTGCGGGAGCATGGAGTTGCTCGCTGTAGAGACACTAAGCTCACTGTTGTCGGTGTCATGCAGCCCAACGTCCACCGGATCAACGTTGATGGGCTTCACAACACCGGATCCTCCCTCGGGCTCCATACCTCACATGGCAAAGTGCACACGAGGTATTCAGGCTCTGATACCACTTGTAGGATCTCTGGTATGCCTAGAGGGGGTGAATAGGCCTGTAAAAATTCAACTCAAACCGAAGTCAAATTCACCCGTAGCACTGCCGCTCTGTGAGCGCGGCACTGCCTCCCACCGGTTACTTAAGTGCAGCAGTGCCGCGGTGCGGCAGTACCTCTCTCTAGGTGTGGCACCGCCACACCCAGCAAGACAGCAAGGGTGAAGGAGTTGTTAAGTTGGCTGTCTTGGCTAAGGTGTGAGGATGTTTTGTGTAAAGATTGAGCATTTGGTTGCACACTTTTAACCAGTTATAGTGTCCCCCTTTATAGTACAACTTTTCCCATACTCAATTTTAAAAGACAAAAGAATTCAAAACTCCTTTGAGCACGATGTCGTCCTTATTTGTAATTGGGGGTTCCTTTCCATGTGACATGCTCTATAATGAATTCCCTGCTTATCATCTTTATAAATCTCATTAGTTCTCTAATTAGGTGGTCATCAACACCAAAACCCACATTAGGGCTTGATTGCACTTACAAAGAGACACAAGCAGACGAGGCCTAGGCTAGCTTCCCTTTTCCTCCGTGCCTTCTGCTAATTGACGCCATGAGCCCATGAGGCCCATTAAGCTAGCGGAGGCGGAGCCCATCAGGCCTATCTAGCTTCAAATATAGTACATATATTTAGTATTTTTTATTTTTTAGGTATAGCAGCCACCAAGGCTCGCCAGATACCTGCCTCCACCACTGGAAGCTGGCGTGGGAATCGATTGTAGCGGCGCGTGTCGGTAGAGATCGCGTGCGCCGGGTGACATTGTAACGCCTCTGAGGGGAGTGGGAAGGCCTTGCCTTTTAGCCAGGTGAGCAAGTCGAGGACTTTGCCCTTTGCCTGACCAACCTGATGGAGCAGATGGCGCGCAATGATGACCCTGTCCTCCCAGAGGAGCGTAGTGGAGAAATTCCTCCGCTGCATGCCGAAGAAGTATGCACAAATCGTCATGTCAATCCAGATGCTCCTTGACTTCAAGTAGCTCACCATCGAGGACGTGACTGGGAGGCTCAAGGCGGTGTAGGACTGTGAAGAGGGGCCTCACACCGAGCCGAGCACCCCTGAAGGCAAGCTATTGTTCACGATAGAGCAGTGGCACGCCTTCGAGAAGAAGGAGGAAGGATCCGGACCATTGGCTCCTCCAAGGAGCATCGATAGTGACCACGCGGCGGCAAGAAGGAGGAGGAGAAGGGGCCCTAGGGCCAGCCAGGCGCTAATGGCAGTGCCTTTGGCGAGCGCAAGGCGACCTGGGATGACACCTGCAACAATTGCGGCAGGTCTGGCATGTAACACCCTCGGTGTTACGCCCTAAATAAACTACTAAATCATGTCATGAGCATTATGTTTATGTAATAATGCATGTGATAGAAGGTGTTGAAAAATTTCTTATAGCCTAAAATAACCAATAAAAATGTTAAATAGAATTTTATTCAATAACTCATGTTATGTCAAGTAGGGTGGAAAACCATTTTTATTGAGCAAAAGTATTATAGAACATGTGTGTGACACCTAAATAAGGTTTCAAGTACAAACTTTGTAGATGACAGTGCAACTCTTGTTGTAGAAAAATAATACGACTAGCTAGTATTTCTAATGGCTTAGAAATGAAACTTGAAGTCAAATTCA
Source organism: Miscanthus floridulus (assembly GCF_019320115.1). NCBI lineage: Eukaryota > Viridiplantae > Streptophyta > Magnoliopsida > Poales > Poaceae > Miscanthus > Miscanthus floridulus. Next base: position 97,410,941 of record NC_089585.1, read on the forward strand.
GCTCAAGACTTTGAAGAAATTTTAATTTTGAAAAGTGTGACAATGCCATGTTAGTGAATTAATTCTAGAAAATCTAGCTAAAGGTCAATGCTATGTTTTTGCTCCTTATGGTAGACTGATGTACCCTCATTAGTATGGTCGAGGTAGTTTAGTTTCAACTATGTTGGTTAGTTTTTAGATGCGCTTTAAAATTCGTGCTTAGCACGTGTCTGGCCGTTCGGGCGGGAGTGCGTGGTCACCGCATTCGGTGCATGTCGTGGCTGCCTCTGGCCACGCGCGTGCATGGGTAGGATGATGGTGTCTACCCTCGGCCTAGCTATGGTGTGGCTGTGGCTTGGACACCTTAGGCTACGACGCGTGCTGCTGGCCGATGGCCTCGGCACTCGCCCCTTGGCTGCCGCTGCCGCCCTGCTGCGTGGCTGCCCCACCTACTGCCCTCCTTGTCTCGAGCCATGCCATTGCTCATGGCGCTATCCCATGCCCTCTGACTCACCTAGCTGATGTAGCATTTGTTCCCAGCTGCACAACCCACCTACCAAGCCTGAGCTCGACGTCGTACGTAGTCTACTACATCACGATGCCATGCTACTGTGTGCGCGTGGCCACATGTGGGCACACCTTCAATGGCTTCGTCCATGTGCTAACTGATCCCTGCCAATCCCTCGCTCGTGTGGTCATATCCCCATGCAGTCATGCCTCATTGGGTCGGGGCTAGGCCACCTCTGTCGTGGCCACATCCCACGACATGGCGATGGTAGCGCACCACTCTCCCTTCCCCTTTCTTAATCACCAGCCTAACGCTTCCTAGTCCAATTCCTCACATCAGCGAGTAGCAGAGGAAGTTAGCTAGACACCCCACTCTCGTCGGGTCCAGCGGTGGTCTGGCCACGGCCAATTATAGATTTTGCTCATCGCCGGTCATGTGCGCCATCGAGCCGGTAGGTTTGGGGGTAAGGCCCATAAGGTTAATAGCAGTTCAATTGCTCGTAACCCTGAACTCATCTTGACTCCCTCCATCGAATGCTCGCGCTATCTTGGCCAGGGAACTCATCGGTGATGTGGTGATGCATGGGTGTCCATCCCGAAGCACCTCCGCCCTGGTGGTTCACACGTGGCTAGACCATCACAACGCTGCCCTGCTTCAACCACCAGTAGGGCATACACCACGGTGAGCTACTAATGTATCTCTGCCATCTCTACCTTTTTGTGAGGGTGTAGGCTTACCGAAACACTCGTACCACCACCACAGGTAGTTGCTCGCCGCTATAGCCCATGACAGTGCGCCTCCGAGTCCCTAACCGCCACCCATCCTTGCGCGTTTAGCTATAGATGGTGGTCGGCCCCTTAATTCCATCATAGCAAGCCTAGTTTGCTTGGTGTAACCACCTTATGTCATCGGCCGCTGCGCCGGTGCGCGCGGGGGTTTCCAAGGACCTGCCCATGGTGAGGACAAAAACAACCGAGGGCTTGGTCACAAAGCCACTACCGATAGGAATAGTACACATGGTAGTCATACTATTACCTCAAAGCATCAGATTAGGCTGTTTTGCCATAGGTGGTATCAGAGCATAAATAAGGAAATAAAGCTTCAAAATCCTTTTCTAAACTAAAATTTGACAACCTATTTTTGCAAAAAGTTAGGGCGTTAACTACGAAATATATAAGTAGCCCTATTGCTATGGTTAATCATCCGGAATAGATTTAACTAGGCTTTCTCCAATGGACTGACTCTCGTATAGTATACGATCTTTAAGTCAGTCATGCTGGTACTGCTTTAGTCATTGTGACCGTATTGCTGGTAGATGCATCCTTCATAGATGTCATGCGAGTTGTGTTGTGCATGACTGACTGGCCGTTGTTCGAGAATTACTGCTGAACGGTGGCTTAAGAAGTATGATCGGCAAGCCTCAGAGCTAAGGAAGTGCCTCTGGCAAGCCAAGGAAGCTGAGATCTTCTCTAGGATGCTCTAGGTGTAGCTCACCGAAGAGCATGCCAGTGTGGTAGCCGTAGAGAGTCATAAGATTGCCATGTCAGAAGCCCTAAAGGAGGCCAAAGATCAGCATGCCCATCAGTTGGGAGAGGCCTACCTTATCACCAGGGCTAAGCATAGGATGCTAGCCACTAAAAGGTAGGATCCCTTGATCTTGGAGGGGATCCCTATCCACCCATCGGAAAGAAGGATAACCGGTGTTGCAGTACCACCAGCACCCCCACCCTCGGAAGTGTCAGAAGTAGAGTCCTAACTTTCCCTCACTCAGCCACTACCAAGAGAGGAGGCGAATCCATAGCCAGGGTGGTAAAATAATCCACCGAGCCTAGGAATGAAGATGTGTGGTCTGACAAAGTAGATTAGTTGCCTTGGGAAGATGTACCTATAGTTAGTGATGTCTTTCGTCGCTGTCCTCTAGTATTGTAATCTTTCCATTGTATTTTGTCTGTGGTTGTTGAGATCGTCTGGTCGTAGGGAAGGTGAAGATGTGTCGATAATGGGAGAGTGAGTGTCTGTATGTTGTATTGGCATAAGGACATTTGGAATGTGTATTTTATTTATTTTGTTGTGTTTATTGCATCCATCTAAACTTAGGTCTCGTTAGACGTGCTTAGGGCTTTTCAAGGATGACGTTAAGTGGGTTACAAGATAAGTTTTTATTCAGGTGCGAGCAGACCAGCCATGATGGGATAACGTAGGACACTATATCAACTAATTGTGGATGTCCCAGCAGAACACTTGAATCTCTTTAAATTAAATCAGTTGTGGGATTTGAATTCCTTGTCCCTTGTTGCGAAAGGAACCCTTGTTGTCTGAATCTTGTCTGAATCTTCCCTTGTAATACTCCTATGATTCTGTGGTCTATGACCCTACCGCCTTCATTACGTGTAAGTTGGTAATAGTTGCCTGGTTAATAGCTTATGGTACCACGACAAAATTGAGGGCCCCTATGGAATAGCTGCCATATGGTAACACTGCTCGACACACGCTGGTATCAAGGTTGTTGACCAAGCACCTTTACCAAGTTACACCGCCATATCACTCTTGCAACGAATATTCTCCTTGGGAAAATATCTTTGTGTTTTAATGGGAAATCCACAACGAGTTGATGAAATAGTGTTCCCTCAAAGTAAACAAGAGAATGTGGTTTTGGAGGAAGCATGTATGTCGCAATCTCAGGTTGGTGCATATTGTGGTCAAGGAAGGGAAGGAAAAGAAAAGCAACAAGGAAAAGTTAGCCTTCGGGTAGTCGGGAGTGATTGGAAAAGCCTAAGTGGATGTCATATCCCAAGCCCTATGTCCAGCTCACCCGCACTATGCACGCTAGGTCACTATTGCTGCATGCCCTGCAGACGCCGTCGGTGTCAGGGTCCACTAGTACCCCGTTCTTGTGTGACCACAGCATTATGCCGCATCCACCGTACTCATGTACTGTGCGCTTCCCTTTTTCTCGGCACCCTATCGTCTCTCGATCCCCATCCTCACTATCGTACTAGACCCGCCCTTCCCCTCTCCTTTTCCTTCTTTTGGGAACATGAATGCCCGCACGCCTCCCTCGCCAAGCGAATCTCCTCCCCTCTCCCTTATCCTCCCTTCGCTCAAGCTCACGCAGGGAGCACATCATGGCCGACTTTTTCCCCACCTCGTGAACCGTCAGTGTCACCCATCCACGCTGCCTCCACTCTCGGTGCGTTGCACCCTCCATCTCTATTCGCCACTATAAGATGCCCTTGCTCTCCTCCTTCATCCCCATCCTCCTCGAATCCAAAGCAGAGCTACAAGATTCAGTCGTCATTCGTGGAACTAGGGTCATCAGTCAGAGGTGATTGTGTAATCTGAGAAGAAGACGGGATCTGGTTTTTGTCGAAGAAGTTCAAGCCCACCTTTGGTTAGTTTGGTCTTAGGGTTCACGATGTTTGAGTTCTTAGTCTCCTGTTTCTGGATCTGTTGGACATACTCCATGTTTTGCATAATCATTTTCTTGTTGTTTCTCTATTATCCTCATCTATCTCGACTTCTGGATTAAGCTTTTGGTTGTACTAGGTGTGTTCTTAATCTTGTATCTCTAAATTCTTGAGTGGTTTAGTATTCGAAGCCGTGTGATCTCCCGTGTAATTTCAGATCTACGAAGTGTAATCGTATTTTTTTGCTTTTCTAGCTACTGCTTTGAATCTCGGAACGAGATTTTGTTTTAGGGGGTAGAGCTATAACACCCTCAGTGTTACGTCCTAAACAAACTACTAAATCATGTCATGAGCATTATATTTATATAATAATGCATGTGATAGAAGGTGTTGATAAATTTCTTATAGCCTAAAATAACCAATAAAAATGTTAAATAGAAATTTATTCAATAACTCATGTTATGTCAAGTAGGGTGGAAACCCAATTTTTATTGAGCAAAAGTATTATAGAACATGTGTGTGACACCTAAATAAGGTTTGAAGTACAAACTTTGTAGATGACAATGCAACTCTTACTATTGAAAAATAATATGACTAGCTAGTATTTCTAATGGCTTGGAAATAAAACTTGAAGTCAATTTTAGCTCAAGACTTGCAAGAAATTTTAAGTTTGAAAATAGTGTGACAATGCCGTATTGGTGAATTAATTCTGAAAAATCTAGCTAAAGGTCAATGTTGTGTTTTTGCTCCTTATGGTAGACTGATGTACGCTCATTAGTATGGTCGAGGTAGTTTAGTTTCAATTGTGTTAGGTTAGTTTTTAGACGCGCTTTAAAATTCGTGCTTAGCACGTGTCTGGCCGTTCGCCCGGGAGTGCGTGGTCACCACGTTCGGTCCACGCCATGGTGCCTCTAGCCGCACGCGTGCATGGGCAGGCTGATGGTGGCAGCCCTCGACCTGGCTGAGGCGTGGACATGGCTTGGCCATCTTCGGCTGCGACACCTGCTGCTGGCGATGGCCTCGACACTTGCCCCTCGGCCGCCGCTGCCGCCCTTGTCTCGAGCTTGGCCACTGCTCATGGCACTGTCCCACGCCCTTCGACTCACTTGAGCACTGTAGCATTTGTTCCCAGCTGCACAATCCACCTACCAAGCCCAAGCTCGACGTCGTACGTAGTCTACTGCATCGCGATGTTGTGCTGCTGCGTGCGCGTGGCCGCATGCAGGCACACCTTCAATGGCTTTGTCCAAGCGCTAATCGATGTGTCACCTGTCCCTCGCTCGTGCAGTCATATCCCCATGCTGTCGTGCCTTGTCAGGTCATGGCCGGGCCACCTTTGCCGGGGCCGCTTCCCACGACATGGTGGTGGCAGTGCACCACTCTCCCTTCCCCTTTCTTAATCACCAGCCCGAGGCTTCCTAGTCCAATTCCTCGCGTCAGCGAGTAGCAGAGGAAGTTAGCTAGATGCCCCACTCTTGTTGGGTCTAGTGGTGGTCTGGCCATGGCCAATTTCAGATTTTGCTCACCGCCGATCATGTGCGCCATCAAGCCGGTAGGTTTGGGGGTACGGCCCATAGGGTTAATAGCAGTTCAATTGCTCATAACCCCAAACTCTCCTTGACTCCCTCCATCTGGTGCTCGCGTTATCTTGGCTAGGGAACTCATCGGTGATGTGGTGACTCAAGGGTGTCCATCCCAGAGCACCGCCGCACTAGCGGGTTGCACATGGCTAGACCATCGCAGCGCTCCCTTGCTTCAACCGTCAGTAGGGCGTAAACCATGGTGAGCTACTGATGCATCTCCTCCATCTCTACCTTTTCCATGAGGGTGTAGGCTCACCAAAACACTCGCACCACCGCCACAGATAGCCGCTCACCGCTGCAGCCCATGATAGTGCGCCTCTGAGAACCTCACCGCCACCCATCCTTGCGCATTTAGCTATAGATGGTGGTCAGCCCCTTAATTCCATCATAGCGAGCCTAGTTTGCCTGACATAACCGCCTTATGTCATCGGCTGCCGCGTCGGCATGCGCGGGGGTTTCTAGGGACCTACTCGTGGTTAGGACGAAAATAACCAAGGGCTTGGTCGCAAAAGCCACTATCGATAGGAACAATACACATGGTAGTCGTACTATTACTTCGAAGCTCGGGGGCTTCTCTACAAAATTGTCGTCGCGTGCGGGCTCCTCATCCTTGGACCACGTTGGGCCATTGCAACGCGCACGTAGCCACGCCTACACTGGGCTACTAGGGTGAATCGATGGCCACCGGCCCTTTTCTTTTTCTAAAGCGTTTTCTAATTTAGTTTTTAAGGTAAAATTGTAAATTCAAAATAAATTTGGGTAGTTAACCAAAAATTGTGAAATTTTTTTTGTTAAGTTCCTAAAATCATGATCTATCTGCTAGTATGTTTTGTTCACATAGTTTTATAATATTTTTAGGAGTTATAAGATGTTTAATATTGTAAGATATAAACTTGTAGGAATTGTTGTGATAAATTAGTGATAGTGTTGGCTCTAAAACTTTCACAGTAAATTCCTAACATTATTAGGTGTTCACTGTAATTTTTGGTTATATCTTACTCAAGCAAGCCCTAGTGCATAACCCCTATTATTCTACACTTTATTTTATGCTTGTGCATTAAGTTTTAAGGAGTTGAATGAAAACCACTTGCATATATATATATATATATATATATATATATATATATATATCCTTATCCTATGAGTCCTACTTGTATGTCAGGATCATGTAGATTGCTATGCTATAGGATCCAGTAGAAGTCGAGTGATTACCTATCACTCACGAGAGATAGGAAATATATTATTGTTGTTATTATATTACTATCACATGGAATATATATGGAGGATAATTGGAGACCGGACGGGACTGTGCTTTGGATTTGGACTTGGTTAGGCAACCGAGTGAGGCTCAGATTGCATCTGTTCCGCTTGTGTCGATTGAGGACCATCAGTTGCTATGGATGGTAGTTAGGTCATAGACTTATTATCCTAAGCACATACTTGCTTATAGGAGCGGGAAGGCTCATTACGCTCTTGTCGTGGGTTCTGGCTCTTTCTAGACCGATTGATTGGAGGCGGGGAAAGGTGGAGGTATAAGCACCATGTTGAGACCGGGTCTCAAGTGTGGGGGCTTGGAGTCCAAGTTTAGATAGGACCTGGACCCTGTGATAGGAGTGGAATGGGTTGGTCTTATTTGTGCCTAGGGTACAAATAGGGCGTGTGTTTTGGGGTACCCAGCTGGGATACATTGATTCATGAATCGCCGTTTCTGTGAGATGATATCGACTTGGCTATGGTCTAGCACTGTAGTAAGAAATGGAACTTGAAAGGTGATAAAATGGTTCTGATTGCTTACCACCTGCTTGAAAGTAGCATATGTGCTTACATAGAATGGTTAGTTAATGAACTAATGATGACTGCTAATAAAATTTAATATAAGAATACACGTTTAGTAATGCTTCCGCAGATGCAAAAACCCACAAGCAAATAAGCCTTGCATATCCTTGGAGTCTTTTATTTTCCTCATGTCGGGTAAGTCTCGCTGAGTATAATCAAGTACTTAGGGTTTTATTTCCCCTGTTGCAGGTGATCGGAGCATACATAGAGCTGACTCTTGTGTGTGGAAACCTCCTGGTGGGCTCAGAGAGGATTCTTTTCACGCTATGACCGTAGTGATTATTTATAACCCTCACTAAAGGTTTTTATAAGAAAAGATGTAAAAATCTGCTAGCATCTCTCGTATATAAATGTCCACTATGTTAATACTCCACCATGTCATTAAACTAATGTTTGTTTCCTCTGTAACTTTGATAACATTGTTATATTCCACTGTTATAATCAATTGAGGTAATATTCGGTTACTATAATAAAGTGATGTAAGAAATGGCTTAAGAATATTGTAAGCTGTATTCTCTTATTTATAATCCTGATGAAAAAATGTAGACTTTTTAGTTCTCCCTTGGGGTGTGCTCGATGGAACTATGTAGTTTAGTATCCTCTCATGAGTACTTAGTGTCTAATGGAAGACAAGTACTCCTAGGAGGCATTAGATTAGGTAGTTCAACCACACGACCACTGGGCCAAGGACTGTCGCCTTCCTCCATGTCGCGGTCTGTAGGCTCATGTCGCGCAAGCAGGGGAGGAGGATGCTTCTCTATTCCTGGTGCACGGGTGCATCGAGCTACAGCAAGAAGCAGGCGAGGGGGTCAAAGGTCCAAGCTTTCCCCTTTCCATGTCGTCTAGCTCCACACACCTCTAGCTCAACCAAGCTTGCGCCCATGCCTTCCTCGTCAAAGGCACCGATGATGACAAGATCGACGGCTGGTACCTTGACACCGGTGCCATGCACCACATGACTAGTCGGTAAGAGTTCTTCTCCAACCTAGACTCCGGTGTGAAGGGCTCCATCAAGTTCAGTGATGCCTCTGCCATTGAGATCAAGGGAGTTGGCTCGATCATCTTCAAGGCCAAGACGGGGCAACACCGCCTCCTCACTAGCGTGTACTACATCCTGGCATTAAGGAACTCCATCATCAGCGTCGGGCAGCTAGATGGGAATGGCTCATAGGTGGAGATCAAGGACGGCGTGTTGCGCATCTACGATAGAAGCTGCCGCCTTCTCGTCAAGGTGAACCAGGGAAGCAACCGCCTTTATGTGCTCCATGTGCAGGTGACGCAACCCCTCTGCCTTGCCATGCACCGGGACGATGAGGCATGGCACTGGCATGAGCACTTCGGGCATCTTCACTTCGAGGCCTCGAAGCAGCACGACAAGGAGGAGATGGTTCGCGACATGCCCTGTGTCAACCACATTGAGCATCTCTATGACACTTGTGTGGTGACCAAGCTGAAGTGCCAGCCCTTCCTAGATCGAGCCTCCTACCGTGCCATTGAGTAGCTCAAGCTGGTGCACGGTGACCTCTGCGGTCTAGTGTCACTGGCCACTCCTAGAGGTCGGCGCTACTTCCTACTACTCGTTGACGATGCCACCTGCTATATGTGGGCCATGCTGCTCGATTCTAAGGCGGCCGTGTAGATGCCATCAAGCGCCATCAGGCAGCCGCAGAAAAGGAGTGTGGCCATAAGCTCTGGGTGCTCCGCACAGACAACGACGACCGAGGGGATTTAGCGCCGCTACTCCGCACCCTACTCACTAGAGCAGAATGGCATGGTTGAGCACCACAATCAAATGGTGGTGGCTGCGACACGCGCCCTCCTTAAGCAGCATAGCATGTCGGCATTCTACTGGGATGAGGCTGTAATCTGTGTCTTCAGCTACCTCACCTTCGTCAAGGAGCTAAACCACATCGGCAAGCTTGACGATCACAGCTTGTCTGGGGTCTTCATCGGCTACATAGAAGGGGCTAAGGCCTACCACGTGCTCAACCCAGCAACACGGCATGTGCGCATGGCATGCGATGTTGTGTTCGACGAAGGACATGACTAGGCATGGGACAAGGCGGTGGACGATGGGTCGGCGGCCATGCTCCCTGACTTCACCATTGAGTATGCATAGGTGGGTGATGTTGAGGGAGCGCAAGGTGCATCCTCATCGATGTCTAGGTCTTCATCACTAGCGTCGACCTCTTCATCAACCCCACCGCGAGCGCCATCACCAAATCTGGGGGATCTCGGTAGCCCATCGACGATGGTCGGTAGCCCATCGGCGACGATCGAGGGCTCATCAGCAGCAGCGCCGACCTCTCTAGAACCACAGCCAACCTCTCTAGCACCAGCCAACCTCCTTGGCATCTTCTACCTCGTCCGCTGCGACACCAGGGCACGCAGGGCAACCGAGGGTCGAGTACGCGATGCCACTGGAGGATGATGAAGACCGCCTGGATGCCTACTACGACAATGAACCCCTCCGATACCGCACAATTGCAAACATCCTTAGAGAGCAGTCTCTACTGGACTAGCCCAAGAGGCTCTTTGCTCAGCTACATCTGATGCACGCCGGTGAGCCGACCACTTATGCTGAGGTGCAGGGTGATCTGGCGTGGTAGGCAGCGATGGAGCAGGAGCTCAAGTCCATCAAGCAAAACCGCACCTGGGAGCTGGTGACACTGGCGAATGGCCATCGCCCCATCATCCTGAAGTGGGTGTTCAAGCTCAAGAAGGATGAGTTGGGCACGGTGACCAAGCACAAGGCGTGGCTGGTAGCATGCGGCTTCGTCCAATAGGAGGGGATCGACTACGACGACGCCTTCGCCACTATGGTGTGCATGGAGTCAGTCCATGTCCTCCTCACGCTGGCGGCTCAAGAGGGGTGGCAAGTCCACCACATGGACAAGAAGTTCACCTTCCTCAATGGTGACCTCAAGGAGGATGTCTACATGCGCCAGCCACCTGGCTACGCTGTCGCCGGAGAAGAGGGGAAGGTGTACCGCATGTGCAAGTCACTCTATGGCCTACGCTAGGCACCGTGTGCCTAGAATGCGAGGCTCGATGACACACTCAAGAAGATGGGCTTCAAGCAGAGCGTGCATGAGGCGGTGGTGTACCGATGGGGCAGCGGACGCAATGTTCTACTGGTCGGCGTCTACGTCGATGACCTCATCATCATCAGCGCTGAAGAGAAGAAGGTAGAGGTGTTCAAGACACAGATGAAGAAGGCATTCAACATGAGCAACCTTGGCCTCCTCTGCTTCTACCTCGGTGTCGAAGTGCGTCAGGACGCCAGCGGGATTGCCCTCTGCCAAACCCACTACGCCAAGCGCATCCTCGAGCTCAGCAGCATGATAGGCTGCAATCTAGCCCACACCCCCATAGAGGAGAAGCTCAAGCTAAGTCGAGAGAGCATGGCGGTGGAGGTCGATCCAACCCATTACCGGTGGTTGATCGGGAGCTTGCTCTACCTAGTCCATAATTGGCTGGACATCGCGTTCACCATCGGGTACATGAGCCAGTTCATGGAGTGGCCGACGATGGAGCATCTATAGGCCATCAAGAGAATCCTACGCTATGTGGCGGGCACCATTGACTACGGTCTCCACTACAAAAGGGCCCCCGACACGGCGTGGTTCGTCGGCTACTACGACAGCAACCTCGCCGGCGATGTGGATACTAGCAAGAGCACAACCGGGACAATGTTCTTCCTTGGTGATTGCTTGGTCAGTTGGCAGTTCCTCAAGCAGAAGGTGGTGGCCCTCTCGAGCTATGAAGCAGAGTACATCGCCCCACCACTGTAGCAACTCAGGCACTATGACTATCAAGGATGCTGGCAGAGCTCCTTGGCAGGAAGGTGGATGTGGTTGAGCTGAAGGTGGACAACAAGTCTGCTCTAGCTCTGGCCAAGAACCTTGTCTTCTATGAGAGAAGCAAGCAAATCCGCATCAAGTACCACTTCATCAGAGATGAGGGAGAGGATTGGGCTACAACAGATCGCTTCTAGTGCTCGGCACAAGGCTTAAGGGGAGAATGACAAATAAGCCTAGTGCTCGGCAACACTTGTATCTTACTTTTCTGTATTTTACTTTCCATGGCTTCCAAACCTTTGTAACTAGTATAATGCCCGTGCTAACGCCACGGCTTTATCTTGGGGATCCACATAAAAACAACCAAAGATTTTTTTTTCTATAGTTCAACTTTTACACAATTGCATTTGAGCATGTTTACAATTCGAGGAACACTTTTGCATAAGAAGGCATAGTAAAGTTATTTCTCGTATTAACCATCTAAGTTACATTCTGTCTAAGTCCTTAATAATGACTTGGAGATCTTTAGGGAAGCTGTCAAAATATTCGTTTGCACGGCTCTTCAAAATATCCAACAAGAATTCTATCCTCAGTGAAGATAGCTGTACATGGCAGATAATAAGCTAAATTATTAATTTCCTCATCGTAACAGCTCCTGACACCTGCCATTCATAAATCGTACCCATCAGTAAAACTCGCAAAGAGCAAGCAATGGCAGCGGCGATCCTGGTGCTGTAGGCCGGGCATCTAGCAGGCGCCCGCCTCCACCATAAATCAAATAGTGTAGTCCTAAAAATTATGGACCAGTCTAAAAATCATTTTTTCAGTAGTGTATAATGATTATATTAGTATTAGCAATTGTTTATAGCTAAACTCTAAGACAAATAATAGTATATTATCCGTGCTATCGCTACAGACCATATTTTGGAATGTCTGAGATTTCAAGCAAAGATATAATTATTCTTGAGATTAATACACTGGAACTGTTCGTTGATGGCTCGATGCTGCATTGTTAACAAACAATAATCTGAGTATTGCTTCTTTTCAATTTATTTATGAAGTAAAAGAGATTGGTTGCACCTTATATTGTATGGAGGTCATAGCTGATGCAATCTTCAACTTCTTTCCAGTTGAAATCAATTTGCTGGTATTTCTAGACAAAAATAACCCCTGAAATTTTTAAAAAATCAAAATATTTGGAGGGACGATTGTTGAAAGTGAGATGAAGATGAGCACATACTAAATCAGGGAAGAAGTACATCACATACCATGCAGGCTTACCAAAGTTTTTATTTTGAAGATGCAATCCATCCGATTTCCCAAGGATAATGACTGAACTCCAAACCTGAGTAGGTCAGATAGAACGAATGATTAAGGATAAGTGTATCACAATCACAATATACATAAATTGATTGATGTAAAAGAAATGCACTGCATCCTTTTCAAATAGGAAACTCTAGGAAGCACTGCATTAGCATATATTCATTCAATAACCACTGCCATAAATCATGCACCAAAATATGACACCCGAAAAAGAGCTAGCAGAGAAGCACATCTTAGCTAGATAACAATAGTGTGGCCCCCTACTCAAAGCAACCAACAAAATCCATTCTAAAGAAATGACAAAAGAGTGCAGTGCAATTGGACTGGCTAGGGAAAATAAACTTGTGAAATTTCATGCCAGTGCAACAGTACTAATCCTATATGCAAGAAAGTGCCAAAAACTCAAATAGTATTATCCTATAGGGGATTCAGATTGGCAATGCTTTTTTTCTTTTCCATCTAGTAAAACTCAAATATAATTAATCTTTAGTCTCCCTTCTCATTGAATTGATTAGGCAGAGCTCCTACCCTAAGTCTGAAAACATAAATTATTCTTTGCCTAATTTTTTAAAAACCATAAATCTTGGCACCTAGAAAAATATAATTTGGTGATGTAGCATTCAATGATTTTGATAGCAAATGGCTCGACACTACATCTATCAGAGATAGAAAAGGAGCTCCTAAAGCGACGTCAAACAAAGAACAGAGGATGCGGAAGCTCTACTGCTCTCCATGCCAGCAATGGCTTAATAATTGAATATTATAAGGGGATCTAAATTTGGCTTGCATCATTTAAGGACCCACATTAGAAAACCTACACCAAACATTATACTCTTAAACTAAAATATGTGTAACTCTCGCATATGGATGAAGAATGGAAAAGAAAATACCGGCTCCACTGTCCATAGTGCTATGTTGAAGTCCTAGCTCTTTCACTGTTACCATCTTGCACATAGAGAAGAGAAAAGAATACTCACTGTCATGTCCTAGTAATTTGTGAACACAGTAAACCCTCACAAATGTAACACGGTTTCTTTTTGGAGCTTAAATTGACAAGAATCAAAGAATTCTGTTGTTGCCAGGCACCTTGGTGCAGATGCATTGCTTGACCATGAGTGCGCCATTCAACTCTACCATTTGTTGAACATCTTCAGGGCTTAAAAAAGGACGCTTCCCAACATCTTCAGGGAGTACAAATCCATGGCAGAACACAAAGCCTATTGGATTAGGAACCAGTATTGGATTATGAATCAGAAGAGGCTAAGAGAAGGGAGAGGGAAGAACCTGCAGGTGGCGGAGCACAAAGATCCAGTGAGGCCATGAGGGCACCGCCACGTAGCACGGGGCAGGCCGGTGAGTGCGGCTCCAAGCAACTTGGCGAGGACCGCCGCCGTGCGGCCTAGGTCGGGGCTTCGAGCTCGACTCCAGGCAGCCTGGCGAGGGCCACTGTCGTGCGGCCTAGGGTAGGGCGTCGAGCGTAGCTCTGCGCGGTCTGGCGAGGGCCACCGCCATGCGTCCTGGAGCGGGGCGTCAAGGGCGGCGAGTCCTGCCGTCCTAGGGCTTGGCGAATTATGCGTCCCACGAGTCCTGCCGTCCTGTGGCCCCACAGTCCTGGCCCCCGCATGCCTCCGTGTCTCCGCGCGTCCTCGAGCGTCGCCGCGGCCCCATCGCCTCCGTGCACGCCTGCGTGACTAGGCAGCAGCGGTCGGCAGAGGCGCGGCTGTCGGGGCGCACGCGACGACGATGGCGGTTGCAGCCTCCCGTGCTACTGCGGCCGAAGACGACGACCCCTCCCCGGAGGCCGACGGCTGCCCACTCTGTGGCTTCCTCCTCCCCTCCGCGAAGGGCGTGGGCGTGTACATGCACCGTGGCTTCCTCCTCTCCACGAAGGGTGTGGGCGTGGGCGTGGGCGATCGGAATGCTTCAACGTCGAACGGCGCGGCGGCGGCCCGGAAGGTTTTGAACGCGTTTTTTTATTCGGTGATGATTGGCTTCGAGCGTTAAATCGCAGTCGCGGCAGGTCGCGACGTGCGGCGTGCGAGGAGGGCGCGGGGGTGAGAAGCCTGGCATCCCACATCTAATCGTGGTCATCAGATTTGGTTTAGGTGTCTTATTAGCCCTTGATTTTAATGCAGATGAATTACCGTGTGCATTTTTCTGGGTGCACAATAACTGAAGGCTTTCAGCGGAGGACATTTTTCCTAGGGGGACCTAGTACAATTTTAATTGGTCTATTATAGTAGAGATAGAAATATGCTCAGCATCCACTTTAGTGGTTAGAAAATATGTTGGAGCAGGTAGAAAGTAGATGCTGCCCTCTGCCCATAAAAGTATGGACACACCCTTGTATCAGTATAAGCCATTACATTTTCTTTCAATCCAAACGGTCAAGGGCTAAACTGTCCTCTAGTAGTTCCCAAATCTAAATCTGAGATCTATTTGGGCCAACAATAAACTCCTACAAATGTAATGTAGCACAAAAAAATTTATGCTCAGCATCTAACAGACGGACGATGGAGAGGACCAAGTAACCTATGTGGATATAATCTATCACAGAGAGATGAAGTGCTGTGCTATTATAACAATGTGAAGCCTTAGGACCTGTAACAATGCAACAATGTGAAAGCCACGAGTCTAGTAACAACAATGTGCAATCTGGTTAAGCGCAAACTAAAGAATATATTTAAAATAAGGCATAGTATCAAACTAACCTTTGATGGATGGATGTGCGTAGATAAGATGCCTGGTTCATTCGTCCTGTGAAGTTGATGGCTGGAGATACAAGTATATCTCCCGAGCGCATCAGCTGGTGCCAGAGTTGGTGGATTCTGTAACAACAAAAGAACCATTGATTCATTTTTAACAACAAAATGGAACAAAAAAAGGCTAAACTTTCACAGCAAGTAAACGAAACAAGCTAGCTTCAAGACTCTCGAGATGTGTGTACTTATTTCCTTTTCGGTTTAATTGTGTGCCCGACCTGTGGGCCTTTGTTTTTTTTTGGGGGGGGGGGGGGGGGGGGGGGGGGGGGGATACCTGTCTTTTGTTGCATTCTGCCCGAAGACTTTCGTTGCGCTCTGTAAGTTGAACAATGACTTCTTGAATTTTTTTCCCTCTGTTCCAGCAAACGGCTCAATTTTTCAAGCATATTGGATCTAGTACAACGGCCCGGTACATTACATTATACATGACCAAGAGGGGCTCCTTAAATATCTTGCCCTCATATTTAGGTGCATCCTTGCTTAGCTTGACCAAAACTTGTTTTGAAAACAGCTGAGAGAAGGACGCTAGCATTAGTTAAACAATAAACTTCCATCAAAATGCATGCACATTCACAAAAACATTACAGTTTACCAATGGAGCTGCTGGAATTTTTTCTTCAGGGTAACATATCATCTTCAGTGCAGTTGCAAGTTTCATTAAATCCCATTCCTGAGTGTCAATGCCAGATATTCTCTCAGCAGCACTACGCAAGGAGTAATCATGTCTGTTCACACAACGATCACACTCACGCACCACACTTGCCAGGTTAATAATATGTCTAGTAACCTGCCTACAGGGAGTACAGAAAAAAAAATTACAGAAAAAATATAATAGCAAAATTCTGGTAACAATATTACATCAAAATACTTTAGGAAGTGAATTTAAGGCTTGAAGTACACAGGGAGCAAGATAGAAGAAGCCATTTCAACAGACACGTGAGAAAGGATTGGCTCACCTTCAGATCTGGTTTAAATTTAGGGGTGTTTGGTTCTTTAGTCGCTTGTAAAATTTATGTCACATTGAATATTTAGATACTAATAAGGAGCATTAAATATAGATTAATTACAAAATCAATTATATAGATGGAGGCTAATTTCTGAGACGAATTTTTTAAGTCTAATTAATATGTCATTAGCACATGTTTACTGTAGCACCATGTTGTCAAATCATGGACTAATTAGGCTTAAAAGATTCATCTCGTAAATTAGTCGCAAGTTATGTAATTAGTCTATATTTAATACTTCATGCATGTGTCTAAATATTCGATGTGACAGAAATTTTAGGAGTTCATGTAGAAACCGAACAGCTCGTTAAAGCGATAGCTATTTAGGGCAGTCCCAATGAAAGAAACTAGTAGTTTCTATAACATAGGATACCGCACCAAAAAAGTACTGCTTTCCAACCCATGGTTTCTATGAGTAATAACTATTTTCTCTTTCTCTCTCCCAACTCTATCTTTTCCTCCAATGGGAGTGCGACACGAGCTCCCTAGAAACTGGTGGTTTCTCCCCAATGGCGATTTCATGGTTTCTTAGTGCATTGGGTCAAGAGTAGACCTGGTTTCTTCATGAAGAAACCATTTCTATGATTTTTGCTCTCTTTCTTCATTAATTACGTTGCCACATCAGCATTTTGCCTACGTGACAAGTCATTTAATGAGGATAGAAACCATCATCAATGCACCATTGGGACTGCCCTTAGAAGCTGTTTCATTCCTATACTCATTGGGAAGCGATCCTCTTTGTACAACTTTTAATTTTCTTCAGGCACTAAATATGGCATCTGAACCTTCAAGCCCCACATCAACTCCTCCACAGTATCACCACACATGCAAGATATTTCCTGAAAATAGAAAAGGCGGTTCTCAAAATGGTTCATAGAATTAAGCAGATAAGGGAAGAGCTGTACACTAACCATGCTACTTTGAATGACTTCTTTGTAATCCACATTTTCAACAGCTAATTTTTGCCCCGGTTGAATATATTTTCTGATCATAGTAGCAAGCTTAGCATCGACACCATTAGGTTTAATGGCGTTGGCCTTGTCCTAAAAAACAAGAAATTCTGACAGCAAAGCAGTCTGTTAAAGAAACAACAAAGAAAAGCCTGTTAAGGGGCGATACAATTTCTAAAAACTTATGCCACAACTAGGTGTGGGTATTTCAGTAACTACATGCATCAACCATAATGATAAAGTCTTGTTCAAGTGCTCAATAAGAGTGTAAATCAGAATTAAGTTCATGTATACTAAGCTAATGCAATGTATTTTGAAAACTGGCCATCGTGGTAGTATTAATACCATCACGAAGTAAGGTCTCGAAGAACCCCTAGCAATCAGTAAATTGGCATTCGTCAATACCGCCTAGGTATCACCAATTTGTGCACATGTATTGTGGACCTCTTCACACGTAAAGATGGCAACGGGGACCCGATCCCCGATTCCCCGCGGGGAATTCCCCTATTAGGGGACGGGGATGGAGTCAAATATGCCCCCACGGGGATCTAAACGGGGAGAAAACGTCCCCCGTCGGGTTTGGTGGGGACGGGTCTGGGGGAGCATTCCCCGTCCCCGATACCCGCATCCCCGCCCCGTTTATATACAGGCTTTGCTCTCTTTCCTAATGGCCCAACCAGCCCACGAAGGCCCAATGTCTTCTGAGTATATATAACAGCAATAACCCTAGTTCTACACCTTTGTGATGATTAATATCCTGCTTCTTGCTATTTAGCTATTTTTGGATTGTGATTCGTGGTGTACTCTAATATTGTGTCGATGAACTCATGTGAATGATAATGAATTAACCTGAATGGTGATGAACAAATGCGGGGACGGGGATCCCCGATGGGGATTTTTCCCCTCGCGGGGGCGGGGATGGGGGAGAAATCGTCCCCGTGAGCTTTGGCGGGGACGGGGACGGGGATTTTTTCTCCCCGCGGGGACGGGGATGGGGAGACAACCTCCGACGGGGAATTCCCCGTTGCCATCTTTATTCACACGCATCATGGTCTTTTAGCAAAATAGCTTTCGGGAATGCATGCATAGCGAAATAGAATCAAACATACTTCCCTAGAAGCTTTATTGAGGAAAAAAATGGGTTTTGGAATCCATTAAATTAATAAACAGCCAATGACCAAATAGATGCAAAGAATAAATAAAATTGGCAAACATAAATCATGCAACTACCCCATTTCAATCTCTAATTGCGTGCTCGTGTTTTTAATTTTGCACCCTTCCCTTGCCTTTTGAAAAAGAATGGCATGTTTCTCAGAGCAACATGGCATTGCCCCCATCTCGCCTTATGCACGCCTAGGCGGCGCCTAGGCGATTGGAAGGGGGTGGTCAAGCGCCTCGCCTTGCTTGACCGCTTTAAAAACATAGCAAACAACTTTTCAAAACTGGGGCAAAGTGCAATAAGAGATCGGGCAACCATACCCAGCACCTTACTAAAAAAATTAGAATCAGGAGGAAGGGGAACTAACTCTTTTTGCCACTGTATGATCCGCGAAGTCTACCCAAACATTCTACACGCCATAGATAATATTGAAACATTAGCTAGATGAAAATGGCACCAAGAGCAACCAAAGTCATAATATTATAGTCAAGCAGGTACCTGATAGGCATCTTTTACTAAGAGCTTGAGCCCCATCGTACATGAAAATGGCAAAGCAAGTGTACGTCTCAACTAGCGCCCAGATCAACCCACCATTCCCCAACTGGGCAGCTGGTAAAATATAATTCACATAATTTCAGGCAAGTAGAAGGTAAACAAATTGATTCGATATGAAATGTTCGTGGCTTAGGCCAAAGGCTATCTCTCCCCCACCGGATCCAAAACCCTAACCACCTTTCCTACGCTAGCGGTAGCACCTTGGAACGGGGAGAGATGGTTGAGTGGACTAAAGCGACGGATTGCTAATCCGTTGTACAATTTTTTTGTACCGAGGGTTCGAATCCCTCTCTTTCCGCCCCCTCGGATCATTTGGGACTTTCGAATTGTAAGGAATTCTGACCCCCGGATTTTCTCATAAATAAATTATCCTGGAATAAGGCTAAGAGCCATTCCGGCTAATCAATTGTTATACAAATTGTTGCAACCATTCGTAGGGAATCATCTCATGGAATGGTTTCTAGGGAACCGAACGGAGCCCTTGATCAGATCGGCGGCGACAGGGATCCATCCAACCCAGAACAGGATCCCCAAATGTTTTGAAGGGATTTTTTTTTTGAAGGAAACCAAATGTGGGGCTGAGAGAATAGGATGGGTGGCTCACCTAGACCGTTGTTGCACCGCGCCGCCACCTCCTCGTCCGTGTCATCGAACTCAACGACCTCTTCCTCCTCACTCTGCAAGGCCTCTTCCATCCCCTTATCCTCTTTTTGCAACGGCTCCCCCACCTGCTTCGACTTCGGCGCCGTCTCCTTCTGCGCCGCCTTGTATTTTAATTATTCAGTTCAATTAGCCCGATGGCCCAGCCCAAATATCCCAATATTTCTCCTCGGCCGCTCCTCGCATCGCTCTCCCTCCTGGTGCTCCCCCGTAGTCCCATCGGCCGGCTTCTGTTTCTCCCTCCCAATCCAAAATCCCAACCAAACCCTACCGGGCTGCGGCGTGCCGGCGTGCGCAGGGCTAGGTGAGGACGTTGGGCGCGGGCGGCTCAAGGGCGCCAGCTAGGCGGGCCGCGTCGGGGCGCTGCGCCTGCGCTGGGCACGTGGGCGGCCCGTGGCGGGGCCGCAGCTAGCAGCGTGCGTAGGTGCCTGCGCCGCCGGGTTGCCGTTGGCCGGCTGCTCGACCTTCTCAGCGACTGGACACCAGCACCGGCAGCAGCACTTCTGCAACCTACACAGGCACCGAGGCAGGACAATATCTGATCGATTGGAGTCTTCAGCAAGCCACTAACTGTGAATCCAATTTGTCAGCTAGGAGTATTGGTTAGTTGGCTTTCCATTTCAATGTATTATTGATTGCGATCTGTGAATATTTGAGAAACACTGGAACTATGGCAGTAAGGTGGTGTGCATTACTTGAGTTTGATTTACTGATTTTAAATCATCGAGTTGATTTTAGGTCTCAAACATAAAGGCTAAGAAGTGGTACTACTGGTTTTCAGCTCAATTCTTTGAGTGTTTGCTCAATTATGCGTTGTATCTGCTATATATTATACATTTGCTATTATGTGGAGAAGTGGAACTGGTAATTTTTATCTTAATTCTATGAATGTGTGCTCAGCTATGTGTTATATCTGCTATATATTGTACATTTACTCTTATGTTGTATTATCATGCTAAATATTAGGCTTTAGACAAAAATTCCAAACTGCCCTTCACATTTTGAATTCCCAACTTCAAAATCCTAGGCCCGCCCTAGACGCAAATCCTCCGCCACTATGGTGGCAGCGGTGTCCGTGCCGAGCCAAGCACAGGCCGTGCTTCGGGGGCGGCTCTGTGACCCGGCCTTCGTCCACTCCGCCCTCAGGTCCTCCCCGGACACCAACTACAGGTGAGCCGAATAGATACCCGTTCCGCCCGCATGGCTCGCCAGAAATAATTTTGCTAATCCGCCTCCTTTTGTGCTGGACAGCAAGCTGAAGTACCTAGTCTCCAGCTCTGTCTCTGAGGCCTGCAATAACTCCATCCTCCTGCTAGGTCCCCGCGGGTGTGGAAAAGCAGCGGTGAGGTTCCTTCACTGGTTCAGTATCCTTTTCTGCTTGCTGCAGCGCAGCAGTGCTGTTTGATGAAATGTGCATGTCAGCAATTGCACATTTGCACTCTGCAGTGCGGCGTGGGACTGTAGTTTACTTTTTGTTTGAGAGTTCATGTTTTTCCAGGTGGTCGACATGGTTCTTGATGATCTGAAGAAGGAGCACCCTGATGCGATTTCCGTGGTATGGGTGCAATGCAGCATTCTGTTCAGTTCAAGTATCACTAGAAATAGGTGCTAATTAATTATGGAAATGACAAATGATGACTCACTTAAACCTCACAGACAAACTTCTGTTGTGTTACTGATTGATGTAGTGTTCGCACTGGTCTACAACAGCTTGTTGTGCATAAGTGATGATTAGTTACACCCCCCCCCCCCCCCCCCCCCCCCCCCCCCCCCCCCTCTTCTCAGTGACAACATTTCAACTTTTCATGTTATTAGAAAGACCTTTTTGATCAAGGATCTTTAGGGAAAGAAGAGACTAGGAATGGTGGAAGACAGAATGGCCTTTTGGTACAAATGTGTGGTTCTTAAGCATCATACTCAAATGCATTCTTACCAGAATTGGTGTGTCCTATTGTTAATTGGTAATCCTATGGACTTTGTTATTTGCACTTTGAGTGGATAATGGCGGCACACCTTTTCAGATCAGACTAAATGGGATGCTACATAATGACGACAACTGTGCTATGAAGGTTAGCACTTTTGGAAGCTCTAACACATGTTTTATTGTTGGTTTAATTTCTGTTAACATACTCTTCCTGTTCTCCAATCTTGGCTTATGCCTTCCTGTTCTCCATTGTGAACTTTTTTTATTGTGAATAAGTCTGTAAGTCCCTAACATGCTAATATTAATATTTTTCCTTTTTCTAGGAAATTGCCAGGCAGCTTTGTTTGGAGCATCAGTTATCATTTTCAAAAATGGTACATTTGCTGCCTAGTTATTATTCTCTATTTTTGTAGGAAACTTCGTTGTAGACAGGCAGCTCTGATCTCTTCTCTTTTAGGCTTCTTCAGATGACAACACTGAGTTCATGATTGACATGTTACGGTGAGCTTTACTGAAATAATGCCATAATGGATATTTGTATATTGAGCCATAGTCTTTAGTTCACAATTTTTTTTACTTCATTTCTGTTCGTTTTTATATTCTCTTCTGCAGGGAGTGCGGACTAGCACACAAGACAATACTATTTGTTCTAGAAGAGTTTGACCTCTTTGCTCAGGTCGAGATAAATAACCGCCCTTTATGCTTTAACTAAACTGAGTTTGTCTCATTCCCTTTTCATCTATGTCAGCTACTTAAATTCTAATAAAATCATCGTTCATGGCACATATAGCTAATGGCATAACATGCTTTCTACTATTGCTAGTCAGTTTTGACATGAGAAGATTACTTATGTTCATGTTGTTTTGTTACAGGGTAAACAGAGGTTGCTTTACAGCTTGCTTGATGCAATGCAGTCTCTAACATCACAAGCTGTTGTAATTGGTGTGAGTTGCCGCTTGGTATGAACTAAGCTTCATCATATTTACTTGTATTTAACAATAATATAAGCTTCAACCCTGTCAGTTGTATATAACTGATTTCTTTTTTTGTGTTGATGCCATTTGATTGGTATATCTCTGTCAGGTATCACTCTTGATTGGTCTTTCAAAAAAAAGATGCCACCCTTGATTTTGTAGTAGTGATCATGCAGTAGAATATAAAGTAGTCATAATGCAGTAGCATCGCTTAGCGTTGATTATGTTGGCTGGCAATTTGGAATCTGAATGTGCATAACAAATCATTATTTTACTTTAGTTTGCAGCATATTGATGGTGTTATTATAATAATTGTTCAAAGAATTATAAACATTGCTCAAATAATTATAATATTCAGTGGCGTTTCATTTTTTAGGATGCAGATCAACTCCTAGAGAAAAGGGTTAGATCCTGATTCTCATAGGAAGCTTTTATTTATTTCTCCTTCACTGGATGATATACATCGGTATGTACTTTCCCTAGACCCTTTAGATAAAAAAAACATGAAATGCTCCCGAATTCCTTTATCCAAGCAATCTTTTGTTAACAAAATGCAGGTTGGTGGAACATTTGCTTATACTGGCCAAAGACTCAGGTTTACCAGCAAAGTATATCACCGATTATAACTCAAGACTTATTGTATCCTTTCTAAAGCCTGACTGTTATGGGGCATTTTGTTTAACCTTTTTCCTTTATCTCATCTTAGTTGAATACTCCCTCCGTCCCAAAATAAGTGTACTTTTAGCTTTCAAAATGTCCCACAATAAGTACACTTCTAGGTCATAGACCACCTATGACTAGTACTTTTTGCTACTTTCTCCATTCCCAATGTGCAATTATTACGTGTTGCCCTACCTTTTTATAGGGTATATATGTAATTTTGTAGTGGTATTGGTTTCTCCCCTCAATCAATTCTAGAAGTGCAATTATTTTGGGATGGAGGGATGGAGGGAGTACTTAGCTATTAATGGCATATAATCTTGCTAATGAAACAAAAGTGTTTGCTTGCTGAAATGAAAACATGGTAGAATTTAGCCACGTGCAGAATGGAACTGTATTGATATTTTTTTCAATCAGTTCCCTTGGGATTTTTTGTTCCACCGTGGAGAAACAAAAGGGTGAACAATTTAGGCAGCACAACTGCAAAAGTTTGCACAATAGACTTTTCTTATCCTATACACTGCAAGAGCATTTTTAGTGATAAGAAATTCAAAGGATGTCTCAACTCCCTCATGGATGCGGATGCAACAACAAGCCACATTCTACGATTTCTGTAGGTTTTCAGCAGCTTGTTGGTTCTTTCTTCATAACATCAATAATTAATCATGAATATATGCTCAGCTGAATATTTACAAGCAAATCTTTCAGTTTCAGAGCTGTGTCATATATGGACATGGAATCTGGATTCCTGCCAATAGAAAGCTTCCTGAAGGCCCTTTCTTCCATGCAGAGGCAACCCAAGATGGACAGCCTACAAGGTATATTTTGTTGGCTGCCCTTTAGTTTTATAGTGTGTTTGATCACTAAATGCAAAATATGTGGATTTTCTTTGTGCACCTATTCTCTCCATTTCTCTTCTGCACAGCACAATAGCGACCAACAAGATTTGCTTGTTTTCACACAAACTTACTCGTCTGTCATTCTGTGTTAGCAAATCACATTGCAATGTAGTGATGACATTTTCATGCAATGAAAACTTTGAAGCAGACCTCTCGATTTTGGAATTGTACATTCTTGTGTGCATGCACAGACTAGAAGATAAGGAGCAAAGCTCATACAACTTCACCAGCATAATGAAAGGTAGACTGCTCACCTCCCTCCCCTAGTCCCCTTGTTATCAGGGACATAAAAGTGAACTGAGATGAACTGTCTGTCAGAATACAGATCCATACACGACGCCCAGCGGCGGATCCACAGGGGGGGCTGGGGGGGCTCCAGCCCCCCCTAATTTCTTGATTTCAAGCCTAATCACTGTAGCAAAAGCTTGATTTCACCATTAAATTTTCATGCAAATCAACATCTCCATTGTTTTAGCCCCCCCTTATCCCGCATCGTGCATCCGCCACTGACGACGCCTATAAGACTTCTGATAAATATGCAAGCACTGTTTGTTTTAGGGTAAGCACTACCATCACCCACAATCAGCAGGCATCCTATCACATTAGATATTCAAAACTTACACACTTGTTTGACTCAGGCCTTTGAGCATCTTTTGGATCGTGAGCTGATCAGTTTTGGTGACAATAGAGGGAGAAACCAGGCGCTTGAATACCGACCTGTTAAGCTCCTCATATCCTCCCGCGAGCTCGCTCAGTCCCTCAAGCTGAACACCACCTGCCCTGTGAGTCACTGTCCATGTGATTGGACCTTAGTGATTTGCTTCTATTATTGTCTTGTCTGTCATTGTTGTTCTGTAATACATAGTGACTGTCATCGTGTTACAACTTTCCGCTAATGGCAATCGTTATTTTGCTTTTGTAGGCTGTACTACAGAAGCTGTTTGACCGTGAAAGATACATGTAGAACCTCTTCTCAGCTGGCCGTGCTTGACCGACCTGAGTTGCCGCTTTCCTATTTCACTGGGCTAATTTCGCTGTCAAGTTCGATGGCGTTGTTTTGTAAAACGACGATTGTATTGGTATGTGTCCAGTACGTTGGAAAGGTGTGGGCCGTGTTGCCAGCTGCCTAGCTCGGCTGCATCGCTCGAGTCGTGACCTGCCTGTCAGTGACTTGGCCAGAGGCCACAGGGAAATAAATATTTGTGCATATGGTGCACTCATCCTGGGCTAAGGCTGTCTCCAACAGGTGACTCATCGCTGAACCTAAATTCAAAATAGATCTTCAACACAATATCTATAGCCTTCAATAGAGTATCTATATGGAAGATTCATTTAACGTGTTAGGAGAGGTATAACACAAATCTGAGTATCTCTCTCCTGAAGATTCATTTGTAGAAAGAGTTGTTTTTTGGGTCTTGTTGTTGGAAAATATTAAAAATAGGTATTGAATCATTTGTCTGTAGCGTTACTCAAACACAAATGTGTCTTGTATTTTGGGTTACGGTTGTTTGAGACACTCTAACGGCCCGACTTGCATCTCGCACAAGTTTAGCAGCGTGGTGATATGTTTGGTAGCTTTGAGATGCATAAGTTATTCGGAGCTTGCAAAAACAAGGCCAGTTTGGATCCATGAATTGAATTTATTCTCATAATTACAATTTAGGCATAGATTAATTATGCTAATATAGTTGTATATGGAATATATTTGTATATTATTGTCAAGGGATATACTTATATGTTGCATTTATATTGTAGAGAAGTGAGTTGAAGAGTGTGCTATAAATTTGAGGGTAGAATTATAACACAGTGATTTATAAAATCCATTTCCATCTCTCAGGCTTATTTTTTATATTGGGAAAGTTATGGAATGTTAAACTCCAAGACAAATTGCTTAATCCTTTAAGTGGATTCCAATTCCTATAAAATGAAAAGATCCAAAGAACCCCTAAAATAAAATGATTCAATCTCAAATATATATGTTTGATCTAAAAAAATAACAAAATTGCTTAACAAAAACCTTTAACCTATCTACTGGCCTCAACATCGCGTTCTTTGGCGTAACCTCATATCTTATCGTCTGTGTATTTTAATCCACGTGTCTTGGAATCTAATAAGTGCTTGTAAAGTTGATTTTTCTTAGACAACAACGTATGTTTCTTTACACCTTGTTTGGATGTGCATGTATTTATCTCAATCTATATGTATTGAAGTGGATTGGGGTGAAATTAAACTAAGCTCCATTGCAATCCACTCCAACACATGTGGATTGAAGTGGACACACATACATCCAAACAAGGTCTTAGCTGTATTTTAATCCACATGGGTCGGAAAAATTTCCACTTCAGCCTTTGTTGCGATGTCCTTGTATCTATCTTAACCCACACGTGTTGAGGTAGATTAGAGTGTAAATTAGTTCAAGTTCCACCTGAATCCACCCAAACACATGTAGGGTTGTTTGGATATCCTCATATTCATCTCAATCCACATATCGGTGGATTGAAGTGTAAGTTAGTTTAAGTTCCATCACAATCCACTCTAACGCATGTGGATTGAGGTAGATGCAAGGGTATCCAAATAAGCTTGTTTGAACACACATGTATGCACCTCAATCTATATATTGGATTGGGTTGGGGTGGAATTTAAACTAAGTTTCACTTCAATCCACTCTGACACATATAGATTGATGTGAATACATATGCACCCCAACAAGCTCTCGTTCCCTACCTATTCAGACCTTGTTTGATTGTGAAGGGATCGTGACGCCTAAGAGGGGGTGAATTAGGCAACTTAAAAATCTAACTCCGTAAGCTATAGCCTCTTTTTTTAACCCTAGCAAAATCTATGCAAAAGATAAACTATCTAAATGTGCAACTACGGTTTTGCTAGTGTGTTGCTATCTCTACCACAAAAGGAGTAATACAATCAATGTAAATGTGGAAGCTAAAGAGCAAGGTAGAGATATGCAAACTTCCGTCGACGACTTCGGTATTTTTACCGAGGTATCGAGAAGCGCGCAAGCTTTTCCCTAGTCCTCGTTAGAGCCCCTCGCAAGGAATCCCTCACAAGGGCCAAGCTCCCGGTTGGGTAACTCCGTAGATAGCCTCGGGCCTTCAACACGCGCAAGTGGGTCTCCGACGTGCCTTCTGGCAAGCCTCTCCCGGATACTCCCTGCCGTCTTCACTATCAAGCTTCCGGCCAAAACGCTATGGGCCTTGTTCCCTCCGGTACACGGTGGCGGTCACACCACAAACTCGGTTAGTGTGATCTCGCAAGACTACAAGCCCCTTCGATGTACAACAATGGTGCTCGCAAGCACCGAGTGGTAAGAGGTATGCAAACCTCACTAAACACTAGACCTAAACCTAGAGCAAGCGCATAAGCGGTGGTCTAATCAACCTCAGCACTTCGCAAAAGCACCTACGCTAATCACCTAACGAAACACTAAGCACTATGCAAGTGGAGATCACTAAAATGGTGTATCAATACCCTTGGTATGTTTTCTTAGCTCCACACATCTCAAAATGGACGGTTGGGGTGTATTTATAAGCCCCACTGAGAAAGTAGCCGTTGGGGATGAAATCCCGCTTTTCTGCTACTGACCGGACTCTGACCAGCGTCCGGTCAGTACTGACCGGACGCGTCCGGTCACAAAAATGGCTCTCTGGAACCTTACTGATGTTGATCGGACTCTGGCACCCAGCGTCCGGTCACTTTGCTGCTCAGCGTTCGGTCCAGCGTCCGGTCACCTCTGTGAGATGTCCAGCGTTCGGTCTAGCGTCCGGTCATCTCTGTGAGCTTGTTTCTTCGCGATCTTTCATTCGGCTTGGTTCCCATCTTCGTGCTTGGACTTTGCTTGATATCTTGGGTCTTCTCTTGTGCTTCTAAGGTCTTGCTTATGGTGTTGATCATCGGATCATCACATCGCCTTCGTCCAAGTCACGTCTTGCATCCTATTGAACTACAAAACAATCACTTGCAAATTTATTAGTCCAATTTGGTTGTGTTGGTCATCAAACACCAAAATCTAAAGTAAATAGGCCAATGGTCCATTTTCCTTACAATCTTCCCCTTTTTGGTGATTGATGACAACACGACCAAAGTAAGCAAATAATAAAATTTTGTAATTTAAAAACTACCTACTTGCTAGGATGCAATGCAAGGGGCAAGATTATATGATGCTAAAAGATACTACTTGTCGGGTACCATAGAACGGGGTACCCCGAGCGTACACCAAAAGGGGCACTTAAATCCCATCAACGACAAAGTTAGAGGGTAAGCCATGGGCTCATCACCAGCCCCGTCCGAGCCCACCAGGCTCTCCGCCTCGCCTCAGGCCTCGCACGGGAGGTCTCGGCGTCCTGACGCAATCTCCGCCTCGTGCGAGGCCTCTCACGGGAGGCCTCGGCAAGGAGCCCAATCTCCATCTCGCCCGAGGCCCCGTGCCTACAACCTCGAATGAGACAGCTATTTTCCATATCGCTCGAGGCTGGCTTGTCAATAGCCCGTCGCCCCTGCCTCGACCAGTCTTCCCGACAGCATGTCATGTCCCATTAATGCGTCAACTACTCCCGCAATCTCAGCCGAACGACGGCTCGACACCGCGGAGTGGCCGACAGGACATGAGGTCGCATCAGCGCCATACCGGCTGAGACAGGGCATAGCGGGGATTACCGGCCACTGTATTCTGACGCTGTACCCACGATCAGCGCCCGCACTACACTGTGCCCCGCGATCCCCGCCTCAGAAACAACACGACATGGGCAGCCTGGCCCGGGTCATCATCACCTCCGAACCAGTACACTAGATCAACCGCTCCCTCCGGGCCTCGGCACTCTGCACCAGGGTCTTGGCTATCTCGGGATTCACGTCTACCGAGACCCCCACCGTGGTTCGGCCTTGGCACCGACCAAGCCTCGGCCTCGCGCACAGTCAATCCACAGCGACCCGCACACTGACCACCGCACCCACTCCGAGGCAGCCCTGGAGCTCCCATGACGCATAGGATCAGATGTGACCAGCACGCCGCCCTAGTGCTCCAAGGACGGACCACTCCGACGACTACGCCACCACAGGAATAGGCTACAGGGCTCGGACATGCCGCCTCTGTTTGCACGACGCCGTATAGTTAGCACATGTACTGTCCTTGTCCTCCCTTCAACTATAAAAGGAAAGGATTTGGGCCATTTAGAGGAGGGGATAGGTTCTCACGAAGAACAACACCCTGTAACACGCACACTTCCCTACCGCTTGAGAGCAACGTCTCAAGCAGCCCACATCACTCCCAGCTGAGACCTAGGACTGGCTCCCTCTCTCACCTAGCTTGTAACCCCCTGCTACAAGCACTTCGGTGCAAGGAATACAAGATCAATCTCCCAGACTGGACGTAGGGCACGAATTGCCCGAACCAGTATAAGCCTTGTGTCTCTTTGCATCACCATCCGGAATCGGGAACACGCAGAACAAATTCACTAGTTGGTTGAGGACCCCCCGGTCCAAAACACCGACACTATTGTAAGTCTACATAAAAACTCATCTTGCCCTTGCAAATGTCCCCATGTGTTATTATGGATTTAAGCCTTGCTTCCTACAAATTCTCCCCATTACATAGGTTAATCCATAATCCACTATCCTCCCTTTCTCGGACCATTACTATAAATTAATGCTTGCTTTTGATCCTTTAAATTCTCCACCTTTGGAATCAAACACCAAAAAGAAAGACATTAGTAGCACAAGGGAGGGTCAAACTTTGTGATCCTTTGTGTGTAGAGTGAAATAGATCACATGTTGATTTCTACCACTGCAATCGGTGGTGGATATTTGAAGTATGATGCTTAATTCCGGGGACTCTATTTTTCTTGCAATGATACTACTACACACATGATAAGCTTAAAAATATGTTAGTCTCAAAGTATCCAACTTGTAGAGTAACCTCCCCCTAAATTTGTGCACACAAGTATAGAATACTTGTAGGAAACATGCACATTGATTTTAGAATCAAAAACACCACTTGAAAGATGACATCACATGAATGTGAGGGTCATTTTCGAATGCGATATTTGGGAGAAATTATCTATAATTTGGACTTTGGCACATATTAGATGAACAATTGAAGGACAAGCTGTGTCGTGCTCCTAAACAATTTTAAACCATGTAGGATTGCTACAAGCACTTCGGTGCAAGGAATACAAGATCAATCTCTCAGACTGGACGTAGGGCACGAATTGCCCGAACCAGTATAAGCCTTGTGTCTCTTTGCATCACCATCTAGAAACGGGAACACGCAGAACAAATTCAGTAGTTGGTTGAGGACCCCCCGGTCCAAAACACCGACAGTTGGCACGCCAGGTAGGGGCCTCTGCGTGTTAGCTTCATCATCCCAACAAGTTCCGGATGGCAGACCCCGTACGACCGCTGCGTCTCAGCACGGTGGTGTGGTTTGGGAGCCTAGAGTTCATGTCTCTAGGGCACGAGTACGACATGGTACTTCTCACACCCTGAGCCCCACCTGCTGACGACGACGTCACGCACCGGCAGCCCAGGCGCAGGCGGCGCCCGGGCGGCCGCTCTCGCCGCGCTCGTCGGGCACGATGTGAGCAAGATCACCCCGATGCTACGCAAACCCAGGGCGATTAGCCGCTCTCCGCTGGCATCCCATGACCAGCTATTGGCTTAGGGTCCCTGGATGGGGATCTATCTAGCCTAAGCCTGGACAAGGGAAAAACGTCGGTGGCACCCGGCGACGCCCCGACATCAAGCTCCGCTCCACCACTCCCTGAGGAGCCAACTTTGGCGGAGCAGAGCCCTGCGACGGCACTATCTCCATACCCCTTTGGGTTGAGAAATGCCACCACCTCTTATGCTTATGCCTACGCTTTCGCTCACGCGGATCTCTCGGAGCGCCGCCAGTGCTTTGCTCTCAACTTCGACACCACCGCATTGACCCACATCCACGCCGACTCCTCAGAGGAGGACGAGGCATGGGTCGGAGTGGATTTCTCTGACCTCCACGACCGCGAAACCATGCGCCGCTTCTTGGCCGCAAGTGACTATTGCTTTGGCTACTTTGATTCCGACGATGAAAGTACTTACGATCCCACTTGTGAGTGCTTCCACGTCGGACTTGGGATGCCAAGCACGGGCGACGAGGACGAGGGGGCAGACAACCGCACTCCGCTTCATCAGGGAATGGGCGATGCTACGCCTTCACGCATTGTCCCACCGGCAGCACAGAACGAGAACCTTGCCCTCAGACAATTCTGACGCCCAGACCTGGAACAACTCCGTGAGCTTCAGGCCAAGGTCGAGCAAGATCGACTCCTTCTGCAATAGCTCCAAAGCACTCTCGAGCAGGAGCAGCAAGGCCGCGGTGACGGCGGAGGAGCCCGGCGACGGGCTCGCGACGTGCACCACCGCATCAACGACGACGAAGGGGACGATCGTCCCCCAACCTTCAATCGCGCTAGCCAGAATGTCGCAGCTGCGGCAATGCTAGTGCGCGCGATGCCCGAGCCCTCCACCATGGAAGGACGACGGGTTCGCGGCGAGCTCCGGGATCTCCTCGAGACCGCTGCGGTGCAGCAGGCCAAGAGTTCCGCCTCTCGATGGCGCGGTGCCGTCTCGGACCTCCCCTCAGCACCGCATCGGCAGGATAAGGAGGTCTCGGTTCGTCCCGAGCCCGCTCGGGTGCCGGTAATCGATAGGGTCCCCCCGGCCCACGACCGCCTCGATAACCAACACGAGGCACAGGGTGACCACGAGGTGGTCGGCCGACGACGATGCCACAATAGTGAGGGGCCCGCCCGAGGCTACCATC
The DNA here is from genome assembly GCF_019320115.1 of Miscanthus floridulus. Taxonomy (NCBI): domain Eukaryota; kingdom Viridiplantae; phylum Streptophyta; class Magnoliopsida; order Poales; family Poaceae; genus Miscanthus; species Miscanthus floridulus. The sequence goes on from NC_089585.1 coordinate 97,442,737, forward strand.
CACATTGGGGCGGCCGCTACGATAGCGGAGAGGACCACAGTCCTTCTCCTGAACCGCCTGGCCCCCGAGTCTTCTGCAAAGCCATCCGCAACGCTCAGTTCCCAGCCCAGTTTCTCCAGCCAGCCAACCTCACAAAGTATAGCGGCGAGACCAACCCCGAGCTCTGGCTCGCCGATTACCGCCTGGCTTGTCAGCTAGGCGGCGCGGACGACGACCTGCTCATCATCCATAACCTCCCCTTGCTCTTGTCAGACTCGGTGCGAGCCTGGCTCGAGCACCTTCCTCCCTCTCAGATCCACGACTGGCGTGACTTGGTTAGGATCTTCGTTGGGAATTTCCTAGGCACATACGTGCGCCCTGGAAACTCCTGGGACCTTAAGAGCTGTCGCTAGAAACCAGACGAGTCTCTCCGAGACTTCATCCGGCGCTTCTCTAAATAGTGCACCGAGCTGCCTAGCGTCGGTGATTCAGAGATCGTCCAAGCTTTTCTCTCTGGCACCACCTGCCAAGACTTGGTCCGAGAATTGGCCGGAACGTGCCGCGCTTGGCTGCCGTGCTCCTCGACATCGCCACCAACTTTGCCTTGGGCGAAGAGGCTGTAGGGGCCATCTTCCCTGAGAACGACGCTAAGGGGAAGTGGAGGGACGAGGCCCCTGAGGCCTCGGTTCCCCGCCTCCCCAAAAGAAAGAAAAAGGATCACCAGGGGAAGCGGGCCATCCTCGGGGCCGATCTGGTCACGGCCGCAGAACGCAAGAATCCCTGAGGCCCCAGGGGACCTAGACCTTTCAACGACATTCTTAAGAAACCCTGCCCTTACCACCAAGGCCCGGTCAAGCATGCCCTCGAGGATTACTCCATGCTGCGACGTTACTATGCTAGGCTCGAGCTCCCCGACGATGACGCCAAGCAGAAGGGCGCTGGCGATCGGGATGATGACAAGGACGACAGGTTCCCCGAGGTACACAATGCCTTCATGATCTTCGGCGGACCCTCGGCGTGCCTTATGGTGCGGCAGCGAAAGAGGGAACGCCGAGAGGTCTTCTTGGTCAAGGTGGCCACTCCCCGGTACCTCGACTGGTCTCAGGAGGCGATCACCTTTGATCGAGATGACCACCCCAACCATGTTCTGAATCCTGGGTAGTACCCACTTGTTATCGACTCGATCATCGGCAGCACCCGACTCTCTAAGGTGTTGATGGACGGAGGCAGCGGCCTCAATATCCTCTACGCCAACACCTTGGAACTCTTGGAGATCGACCGATCGAGGCTCTAAGGCGACGCCACACCCTTCCATGGCATCGTGCCAGGGAAACGCAAATGACCCCTCGGGCGCATCGACCTTTCCGTCTGCTTTGGCACCCCCTCCAACTACCGCAAGGAAGTCCTTACCTTCGAGGTGGTCGGGTTCGGGGGAACCTACCATGCCATCCTAGGGCGGCCGTGCTACGCTAAGTTCATGGCAGTCCCCAACTATACCTACCTCAAGCTCAAGATGCTAGGCCCCAGTGGTATCATCACGATTGAGTCCACGTACGAACATGCATACGATTGCGACGTCGAGTGCATCGAGTACGCCGAGGCTCTCGCGGAGGCCGAGACCCTCATCGCCAACCTCGACCAACTCAGTGGTGAGGTGCCTGACTCCAAGCATTGTGCAGGGGTGTTCGAGCCCGCGGAGGCCATCAAGCTCGTCCCGGTCGACCCCGCCTGCCTCGACGACCGGGCGCTGAGGATCAGCGCCACCCTCGACATCAAATAGGAAGCCGTGCTTGTCGACTTCCTCCGTGCGAATGCCGACATATTCGCATGGAGTCCCTCAGACATGCCGAGCATACCGAGGGAGGTCACCGAGCACGCCTTGGACATCCGGGCCGGCTCTAGACCGGTGAAGCAACGCCTGCGCCGATTCGATGAGGAAAAGCATAGGGCCATCGGCGAGGATGTGCAAAAACTCTGGGCGGTCAGGTTCATCAGGGAAGTGTCCCACCCAGAGTGGTTGGCTAACCCCGTGTTAGTTAGGAAGAAAAATGGGAAATGGAGGATGTGTGTAGACTACACCGATTTGAACAAAGCCTGTCCAAAAGTCCCCTTCCCATTACCCCGAATCGATCAGATCGTTGACTCCACTGCGGGGTGCGAGACCCTATCTTTCCTTGATGCGTATTCTGGTTACCATCAAATCAAGATGAAAGAGTCCGACCAGCTTGCGACTTCTTTCATCACCCCATTCGGCATGTACTACTACGTGACTATGCCTTTCGGCCTCAGAAACGTTGGGGCTACGTACCAACGGTGCATGACCTAGGTCTTTGGTGACCACATTGGGCAAACCGTTGAGGCCTATGTGGACGACATCATGGTCAAGACCAGAAAGGCCGAGGATCTCGTCAACGACTTGAGGATAGCCTTCAAATGCCTTAGAGAGAAGGGCATCAAGCTCAATCCCGAGAAGTGTGTGTTCGGGGTCCCCCGAGGCATGCTCTTGGGATTCATAGTCTCAGAACACGGCATCGAAGCCAACCCAGAGAAGGTCTTGGCCATAACCAGCATAGGACCAATCAGAGACCTCAAGGGAGTGCAGAGGGTCATGGGATGCCTTACGGCCCTGAGCCGCTTCATCTCGAGCCTTGGCGAAAAAGGCTTGCCTCTGCACCGACTCTTGAGAAAATCCGAGTGTTTTTCTTGAACCCCCGAGGCCGAAGAAGCCCTCGACAGACTCAAAGCGCTGCTCACAAATTCTCCCGTCTTGGTACCCCCGGCCAGGGACGAGGCCCTCTTACTCTACGTCGCCGCAACGACCCAAGTGGTCAGCGCTGCCATAGTAGTAGAGAGGCAGGAAGAGGGGCATGCTCTACCCACCCAACGACCTATTTACTTCATCAGTGAAGTGCTCTCCGAGACCAAAACACGTTACCCCCACATCTAGAAGCTGGTCTACGCCGTAGTCCTGGCCCGGCGCAAGCTGCGTCACTACTTCGAGTCTCACCCAGTGACTGTGGTATCGTCTTTCCCCTTGGGAGAGATAGTCCATAACCGGGAGGCCTCAGGTAGGATAGCCAAGTGGGCCGTCGAGCTTATGGGGGAAGCCTTGACTTTTGCCCCTTGGAAAGCAATTAAGTCTCAGGTCTTGGCCGATTTTGTGGCTGAGTGGACCGACACCCAATTACCACCTGCTCAAGTCCAGACAGAATGCTGGACCATGTACTTCGACGGGTCTCTGATGAAGACCGGGGTAGGCGTGGGTCTCCTCTTCGTCTCGCCCCTCAGAGTACACATGCGCTACATGGTGCGGCTCCACTTCGCCGCCTCCAACAACGTGGCTGAGTACGAGGCCCTCGTCAACGGCTTGCAAGTCGCCATCGAACTTGGGGTACGGCGTCTCGACGTCTAGGGTGACTCGCAGCTCATCGTCGATCAAGTCATGAAGGAGTCAAATTGCCTTGACCCCAAAATGGAGGCTTACTGCAAGATGGTATGTCGCCTAGAAGACAAGTTCAACGGTCTCGAACTAAACCACATCGCGCGGAAGTACAATGAGGCCGTCGACGAACTAGCAAAGATGGCCTCGGCACGGGCTCCAGTCCCCATGAACGTCTTTGCCAGGGACCTCCACAAACCTTCCATTGACTACACCTTGGTAACAGAGGAGGGCCCGCCTATGGAATCCGCGGTGGGGCTCGACGCCCCCTCTACTGACGAGACCCCCTCGACCAAGCTCGAGGTCATGGAAGTCAACACCGAGCCTCCGCAGACCGACCAAGACGTGGATTGGTGAATCCCGTTCCTCGATTGGCTTGATCGGGGGGAGCTTCCTAGTGATAGGACCGAAGCCCGACGGCTTGTGCGCCGAGCCAAGACTTACGTCCTCTACAATCATGAATTATATAGGCGAAGCCCCTCCGGTGTCCTTCAACGATGCATCACCACCGAGGCAGGCTGAGCCCTACTTTGGGACTTGCACGCAGGGGCCTGCGGGCACCATGCGGCGTCTCGGACGCTCATGGGAAACGCTTTTTGCCAAGGGTTCTACTAGCAGACGGCGGTCGCCAACGCCACCAAGCTAGTACGCTCCTGTGAAGGATGCCAGTACTACACTCGATAGACACATCTCCTGGCCTTGGCCCTCCAAACCATCGCCATCACGTGGCCATTCGCCGTGTGGGGGCTCGACATGGTCGGGCCTCTATAAAAGGCCCTCGGGGGCTACACCCATCTACTGGTATCAATCGACAAGTTCTCCAAATGGATCAAGGCTCATCTGATTAATCGAATCAAGTCCGAGCAAGCAGTGCTTTTCTTCACTGACATTATCCACAGATTTGGGGTTCCTAACACCATCATCACCGAGAACGGGACACAATTCACCGGCAAAAAATTCTTGACGTTTTGCGACGACCACCACATCCGTGTGGCCTAGTCGGCCGTAGGACACCCAAGGACCAACAACCAAGTAGAACGTGCCAACGGCATGATAGGCCTCAAGCCAAGAATTTACAACCGGTTGAAGAAGTTTGGCAAGAAATGGCTCGCCGAACTCCCATCGGTCATCTGGAGCCTAAGGAACACCCCAAGCCGAGCAACGGGGTTCACGCCTTTCTTCCTGGTCTATGGGGCTGAGGCCATCCTCCCCACTAACTTGGAATACGGTTCCCCAAGGCTACAGGCCTATAACGAACAAAGCAACCTCACCACCTGAGAGGACGCCCTTGACCAACTGGAGGAAGCCCGAGACGTCGCGCTGCTGCACTCGGCTAAATACCAGCAGACCCTACGGCGCTATCAGGCCCGGCGCGTCCGAGGCCAAGACTTGAAGGTGGGCGAACTGGTGTTAAGGCTAGCACAGAGCAACAAGGGCCGCCACAAGCTGACCCCGCCATGGGAAGGACCGTACATCATCGCCCAAGTGCTGAAGCCCGGGACCTACAAGCTAGCCAACGAGAAGGGCGAAATCTTCACCAACGCTTGGAACATAGAACAGCTACGTTGCTTTTATCCTTAAAATTCCAAGCATTGTATATATTGTTTCTCGGAATACAATTGAAACCCGTTTTTTAGTTGCTCTAATTTCTCAAGAAATTTTCCGAGCCTATCGATGGTCTCGGCAATACGCTAACACTATAAGGGAGACTCGGCTCTACCTCTGCAGAACCAAATCTCCCTCGGGGGCTAGATGGGGGATTCCCCCTAAAGTCCCACGCACCATTTTTTAGTCGTTTTTCGAAAAAATTCCTACGCCAAACCCTCTAGCACGCTCTGACGAATCGATTACGGAAAACCCAAGGACCAAAAGCCCGTCTCAGGGCCAGAAGGCCGGTAGAGTCACGAGACGGCCTAAGCCTTCGGGCTACGGTGCTCCCTCACCACCTTTTGCCCAGGGGACAGCTTAGGCTCCAAAGGGGTTTCTTGCAAAGAAATCAGATCGGAGACAACAAGAGGGCAGAGGCTCGGGAATACAAGACAAACGATTAAAGAAACACGAACAAAGGCCTCCACGGCCACAAACGTTACGATACATAGTTAATTCCTACTCTATTTACATGGCCGCTTGGACCTAGGTCAATGCTCAGGACCCCTGGCATCGGCAGACGGCGGGGGAGGGACCACCTCCTCTTCGAATAATGTGGCCAGCGCCATGCCAGGGCCTTCCACCGCCTCCAACAGCTTCGTCACCACCTTGTCGGCCTCATCGTCATCATTGGGCAAGACGTAGCCATCGCTGATGGCTTGATGGTTGACACCAACGTAGTGCGAGGCGATGATGGCCAGTGCGCGCTTGACGCCCGTGTGCAGCGCTCCTCGGACACGCTCACGCACTTGACCGCTCAGTGCAGTCAGACGGCTCCCAAGGGAGCTGCCTGACTGAACCCCCTCGACCGCCAGGGCGTCACAGGCGGCACTCTTCAGCGCCTCATGCTCCCCAATCTCGATCTCGAGCACCGTCTGCATCGCGCTGGAAGCCTCGGCTACCCAAGTAACCTCCGCCTCTGACTCTGCACCACGGAAAACGGAATGGGGTTGAGCGAGAGAAAAAACAAGCTAGCTAGGGACGGAAGCCTACGGAACTCACCCTTGGCCTTAAGCTCCTAGTGTCGGGCCTCGACCTAAAAGGCCTCGGCTTTCTCCTTCAGGCGCTGAGCCTCAACCCGAGAAGCCTCGGCCACCCTGGAAGCTTCACTCCCCAGCTCTGCGTCACACAAGGAAGTTAGGGAACAAACATAAGGAAAAGAAAATAAAACAAGGGGACTAGGACTCACCCTCGGCCGTCCCCCTCCAAACCACAGCCTCAGTTCATGAGGCCTCAGCTGCTGCAAGGGCCTCATCCAAAGCACCTTTTGTCAGCTGGTGCACATTCTGTTCCGCCCCTAGCTGCCCAGCAAGAGCCGTGGTCGAGGCCATAGCTTCTACGTCTCGAGCCCTGAAGGCATCCCGATCACTCGCCGCGCGGGTGAGCTCCTCCTCTAACTCCTTGACCCGCGCCACCAGATGGGTGAGCTGCTCCTGGGCCATGGCCGCCTCGACCTTCGCATCGGCACAACGAAGGTGGAGGTCCTCCACCTCCACGCTCCACGCCGACAGGAGCTCGTTGGCGCCCGCAAGAAGGCCCTTCTGCGGCTGAAGCTGGTCCTAGACATCCCTCTCCCAGCGAGGAAGACCGACTTCCTAAGAGATCGGGTCTCCAGCTCCTGGGGGAAACAGAACAGGGGTCAATCCCTGCAAAGAAAACTCAGAAAAAGACCATCGCATGGGAAAAGAAAGCACGAACCTGGGCGACTCCGGGCAAATTGTTGGCCACCACGGAAAACGCCGTCTGTAGAGACCGCTACGCCAGCTGGCGGTACTGCTCGAACGTACCCAGCGACCGCCCTCGGCCGCATCCTCAAGGGCAAACAGAGGCTCTGCCTCAGGATCATCCCGGCTTTGCCACAGGACACGCAGGTGGTTCCACCCGCGGGGCTTGGGTCGCACCCGTGCGAGGGCCGAACTTCCCTCGTCCGGGGTTGGAACCGGCTGTTCCACGACACCGGCCACCTCGACGCCGGCCATCTCCTACGCCCAGGAAGTATCATCGGAGGAGATCGGAAGAATCTCCACCTCCCGGGCGCTCTCCCGCAATAGTGCCGCCAAGGCCTCCGTCGCCTTCATCTCCACTTCCTGGGCCGGCAGCCCCGCCACGATCACGTCAGCGTCGGTGGTCCCGGGGGCTCCGGCCTCTGCTATCGTGGCCTCAGTGGTCCCGGGGGCTCCGGCCTCCGCCATCGTGGCCTCGGGAGCCTCAGGGGCTCTGGCCTCCGCCATCGTGGCCTCGGTGGTCGCGAGGGCTCCGGTGCCCGCCGCAGCGGCCTCGATGGTCCCGAGTGCCGCAGACTCCGTCGCCCCGGCCTGCAAAACCCCGGGGACCTCGGTCCCGATGGTCTCGGCGGCCAAGGGAACCTCGGCCGCATCCAACCCATGGGCCTCGCCATCGTGGGGCAGAGGCGCTGCCTCCCCCTCCTGTGTTAGGGTCACCTCAGCAGCCCCTCCATGAGTGGCCGGCACCTTCGGGTTGGCCCTCGCCGACGCCGTGCCACGATGTAGGGTGGCTTGCGCCTCCGCCACCCAGTGGGCGGTGGAGCCGGGGTTAACCTTGAGCGCCTTAAGGGGCGCCAACGTAGGCACCTTTGTAGGTCGCTTTCGGCTAAGGACAAAACATTCGCAGGGTCAGCACAAGACAAAAGAATGAACGGAAAGCACTGTGACCCCACCAAAAATACACCTACCTCGAGCGGGGTGGCAACCACTTCGCCATGGCGACCCTTGTCCGCAAAGGCGGTGGTGGCGGCAGAGGCATGGCCTCCGTGTCCATCGGCACCGGTTGGTCCTCAATGGACCCCGTCGCCCCCTCGGTCCTCAGCGGGGGCAGTTGCATCGCCTCCACCGCCACTTGCTCCACCGCCGTCGTCGAGCCCACCGGGCTGACGGCGTGTTTGCCGAACGCTCGCACCTCGGGCGTGTCGGCCTCGGCCCTAGAGCGGGCAATTACCGACCCCGGGTCTGCTTCTCCTCCTCCTCCCGGGGGTGCCGGGCTACTTGCCAATGCCCTGGGCACCACCTCCACTACGTCAGGGAGATGGTCCAGGGGACCTCGCCCCATCTCGCCCTCGTCATCCCCATCCGAGGCCTCCATCGACAGTGACGGCGATGGGGATTCCTCCAACGGGAGACCATCCTTCCTTTGTTGACGGCGGCGCTTGTCCAGCTCCACGCGTGTGAGGATCTTCTTCGTGCGCTTCGCCGCCTTGGCATATTTCCATTTTTTCTGCGCCTCGGTGTGTGCCCGGTTGATCGCCCGCCACCTCGCGTCCTTGGGAACAGGCGGTGAGAGGAGCACATGTCCCGCATCCCCTGCAGGAATGGCGAACGCGCATAAGGGAACAAGAGATAAGGAGAAACGGAGGAGGCTCGGGGGCTACAGCGGCGCACGACTTACTAGCGAGAGGAACCCCTGTGACGGTCGCATCACGATGGGGGTCAAGTTGCCGCCCCTCCGCTTCGCCTCTACCGTCTCCCCCACTCGACGAAGAATTTCCGCGTCGGAAAGGGCGGAGGAGGACATCCGGATGCCCTCGTTGGGCTCGCCCGGCCTCATCTCGAACAGACACCACCGCCGAGCCATCAGCGGCAGCACCCTCCGGTGGTGGAAGGTAGCCACGACCACAGCCGCGGTAAGGCCACGGCCCCGTAGCCTCTCTAGCCCCTCCAGAAGCGACTGCAGCTTGGGCTGATCCTCCCTCGGGACGCCGTACTTCCACCTCTCCGGGCAGCTCCCCACAATCCACCCAGTGTAGGGGGGAAGTCCTCCATCGTCGTTGTGAAGGTAGAACCAGCTCGTGTACCATCGACGATTGGATGACGCGAGTTGGGCCAGGATGTAGAGGTGCTGGCGGTCCTGGCGCACTTGGAGAGTGCAGCCGCCGGCCCTCGTCACTTTCCTTGTGCCCGACGTGCCCATCGGCTTAGTGGTGTGCCCTGCCCAGAAGAGATGGAGCCACAACTCCCAATGGGGAGCAATCCCCAAGTACCCCTCGCAGACGGCAACGAAGATGGCCGCCTGTGCGATGGAGTTGGGGTTGAAGTTGTGGAGCTCCACGCCATAGTAGTGCGGGAGCGCCCGCATGAACTGATCCGCCGGGACACCGAGGCCGCGCTTGTGAAAGGAGACGAAGCTCATGATGTAACTGTTGTGAGGCCTCGGCTCCGGCTCGCCCGACGGAGCAATCCACTCCGGCCTGTTGGGGTCCGTCACCGGACGAAGGAGTCCGCCGTCGACAAGCGACTGAAGCATCTCCTCGGTGACATCCGATGGATCCTAGGGGTCTGCCTCGATGACAACGATGTCGCCGGCCATGGATGCGGTGGAGGGATCGAATGCGGCGGTGAGTTTCTCTCTCTCTCTCTCTCTCTCTCTCGCTCTTTCTCGCTTTCTCCCTGGCTCGCTCTTCTCCCTTCTTCTTCCCGGCACCCGCTGCTCTAGCGATGGCTCGATGGAGGTAGAGCTAACGCAGGCAAGGTAAGGTGAGGAGGGGCGAGACTCTTTGAGTATTTATGCAGGGTGAGGGCGAAATGGATGGGCGATGAAATCGGGGAAGTTTCCCCTAGATCCGGCGCGGTTAACCACGATCCGATTTTACCGCCCACGCGCCCACTTCTTTCTCATCAATTGCGAGAACAGTTATGTCACATCCACCACATCGTGCTCGGCCACTGCGGTAGCAGGCGTTGTTTCGCCTCCCCAGGGAACCACCTCAAAAGGCGTGCCACCTGTTGCCAAGCCGATGGGGAAGACATTCCCCCCGCCCTATTCCTTTCAGATGAAGGAACCGGGCTCTGAGCCTATTACGGTCCAGGGGTTCGAAGGCTAGGCCCCTAGGGGTTTTGACAGCCGCCCCAGGACAACAGAGTCAGGGATGACCATGGGCGAGCCTATATGGGGCTATGGCCCAAGCAAGCGAAACACTTGGGATGCCCTAAGTCATGTCTGAGACCGGCAGGGACGTCTCCGAATGGGATCCCACCATAGGGAGGTACCGAGCCACCAAGGCCCAGCGAACGGCCTCGGCACCCACTAGAGAAACCCTTCGGTACTTTTGGAGTGCGTCTCTTGACCGCTAGCCGTCCCCTAGCAAACGGGGCACGGGCCTCCACTCGGACTTACCCGATAACAGCTCACCGGAAGTGCCAACGCTCGTGCCCACCGATGGTAGCCTGGCACATTCCACCCCTCCTTCCGAGCGAAAAGGAAGCGTGAGGGTCGTGCAAAAAAGCCAGGGGAACCCCCGACGGACCTCTTGCCTCGTGCAGAGGCTAGGGGGCTCTTCCTGCAACCTTGATGAGACCTAGCGACCCCGATTCGCACTCGAGGGGGCTCGACAAAACAACCCCTCCTTCTGAGCGAAAAGGAAGCACGAGGGTCGTACAAAAAGCCAGGGGAGCTCCTGACGGCCCTCTCGCTTTGTGCAGAGGCTAGGGAGCCCTTCCTGCAACCTCGTTGAGACCCCGCAACCAAGGCTCGCGCCCAAAGGGGCCTCGGCAAACAAACCCTCACGCGCGAGGGGTGTATAAAAAGCCAGGGGAGCTCCCGACGGCCCTCTCGCTCCGTGCAGAGGCTAGGGGGCTCTTCCTACAACCTTGCCGAGACCCAGCGGCTCCGGCTCGCACCCAAATGGGCTCGGCAAACAAACCCTCCATCCGAATGAAAAGGATATGTGAGGGTCGAACAAAAAAGCCAGGGGACCCCTGATCGCCCTCTTGCTCTAGGCAGAGGCTCGGGGGCTCCTCTTGCACCCAAGACAAAGACAAATGATCTAAACCTGCGCTAGAAGTTTCATTACAAATACGATAAAGGGCACCGAGCCCGCTATGGTCTAGGGGTTCGAAGGCTGGGCCCCCTGAGGTTTCGACAGCTGCCCCAGGGCAACAGGGTCAAGGACGACTAGGGGCGAGCCCACGAATGGCCGAGGCCCGAGCAAACGACCGCTCGGGGCGTCCTAAGTCGTGTCTGAGACCGGCAGGGAGGTCTCCAAATGGGATCCCACCGTAGGGAGGCACCGAGCCACCGAGGCCTAGCGAACGGCCTCGGCACCCACTAGAGAAACCCTCTGGTACTCTTAGAGTGCGTCTCTGGACCGCTAGCCGTCCCCTAGCGAACGGGGCACGAGCCTCCACTCGGACTTACCCGATAACAGCCCACCGGAAGTGCCAACGCTCGTGCCCACCAAGGGTAGTCTGGCACATTCCACCCCTCCTTCCAAGTGAAAAAGAAGCATGAGGGTCGTGCAAAAAGCTAGGGGAACCCCTGACGGACATCTTGCTCCATGCAGAGGCTAGGGGGCTCTTCCTGCAACCTTGCCGAGACCCCGTGACCCGAACTCGCACTTGTGGGCTCGGCAAATACGATAAAAACACCTCACTCAAAACACGAAAAAAGCCCCTGGAGGAGTGATTCCACTCCTCCAGGGCCTCGGGGGCTACACCCGGCGGGTGCGCTCGTGCGCACCCACCGAAACCTCAAGAAGCAAAACACAATCCCTATGGGAGCGGCTACAAGCCAAGTCTCGACAAACCCTCAGGGAGAGTGCACACACTCCCCCTAAGGCTCAGGGGCTACTGTCGGGTACCATAGAACGGGGTACCCTGAGCGTACACCAAAAGGGGTACTTAAATCCCATCAATGACAAAGTTAGAGGGTAAGCCATGGGCTCATCACCAGCCTCGTCCGAGCCCACTAGGCTCTCCGCCTCGCCTTAGGCCTCGCACGGGAGGTCTCGGCGTCCTGACGCAATCTTCGCCTCGTGCGAGGCCTCTCACGGGAGGCCTCGGCAAGGAGCCCAATCTCCATCTCGCCCGAGGCCCCGTGCCTACAACCTCGAATGAGACAGCTATTCTCCGTATCGCTTGAGGCTGGCTTGTCAATAGCCCGTCGCCCCCGCCTCGACCGGTCTTCCCGACAGCATGTCATGTCCCATTAATGCGTCAACCACTCCCGCAATCTCAGCCGGACGACGGCTTGACACCGCAGAGTGGCCGACAGGACATGAGGTCGCATCAGCGCCATACCAGCTGAGACAGGGCACGGTGGGGATTACCGGCCACTATATTCTAACACTGTGCCCATGATCAGCGCCCGCACTACACTATGCAGCGCGATCCCCACCTCGGAAACAACACGACATGGGTAGCCTGGCCTGGGTCATCATCGCCTCCGAACCAGCACACCAGATCAACCGCTTCCTCCAGGCCTCGGCACTCTACACCAGGGTCTCGGCTATCTCGGGATTCACATCTGCCGAGACCCCCCACTGTGGTTCCGCCTCGGCACCGATCGAGCCTCGGCCTCGCGCATAGTCAATCCACAGCGACCCGCACGCTGACCGCCGCACCCGCTCCGAGGTAGCCCTAGAGCTCCCATGACGCATAGGATCGGATGTGACCAGCACGCCGCCCCAGTGCTCCAAGGACGGACCACTCCAACAACTATGCCACCATAGGAATAGGCTACAAGGCTTGGACACGCCGCCTCTGTTTGCACGACGCCGTATAGTTAGCACATGTACTGTCCTTGTCCTCCCTTCAACTATAAAAGGAAAGGATTTGGGCCATTTAGGGGAGGGGATAGGTTCTCACGAAGAACAACACCCTATAACACGCACACTTCCCTGCCGCTTGAGAGCAACGTCTCAAGCAGCCCACATCACTCCCCGCCGAGACCTAGGACTGTCTCTCTCTCTCACCTAGCTTGTAACCCCCTGCTACAAGCACTTCGGTGCAAGGAATACAAGATCAATCTCCCAGACTGGACGTAGGGCACGAATTGCTCGAACCAGTATAAGCCTTGTGTCTCTTTGCATCACCATCCGGAATCGGGAACACGCAGAACAAATTCACTAGTTGGTTGAGGACCCCCCGGTCCAAAACACCGACACTATTGTAAGTCTACATAAAAACTCATCTTGCCCTTGCAAATGTCCCCATGTGTTATTATGGATTTAAGCCTTGCTTCCTACAAATTCTCCCCATTACATAGGTTAATCCATAATCCACTATCCTCCCTTTCTCGGACCATTACTATAAATTAATGCTTGCTTTTGATCCTTTAAATTCTCCACCTTTGGAATCAAACACCAAAAAGAAAGACATTAGTAGCACAAGGGAGGGTCAAACTTTGTGATCCTTTGTGTGTAGAGTGAAATAGATCACATGTTGATTTCTACCACTGCAATCGGTGGTGGATATTTGAAGTATGATGCTTAATTCCGGGGACTCTATTTTTCTTGCAATGATACTACTACACACATGATAAGCTTAAAAATATGTTAGTCTCAAAGTATCCAACTTGTAGAGTAACCTCCCCCTAAATTTGTGCACACAAGTATAGAATACTTGTAGGAAACATGCACATTGATTTTAGAATCAAAAACACCACTTGAAAGATGACATCACATGAATGTGAGGGTCATTTTCGAAGGCGATATTTGGGAGAAATTATCTATAATTTGGACTTTGGCACATATTAGATGAACAATTGAAGGACATGCTATGTGTCGTGCTCCTAAACAATTTTAAACCATGTAGGATTGCTCCAAGGAATAAGAATGAAACCGAGCAAGCCTACCATATGAAATATCTAGTGTATGCATGACCAAATATATAAGAATGCAAATGCAAACCTAGGCATGAGGAGTAACTAGATGCTAAAAGATTCCAATTGTAGGAAAATTTAAATCTAATACCAATTAAAGTAAATTGAATCTAGTTACCTAACATGGGAAGGAGAATTTGGGTTCATAGTATTCACTAACCCACTTGGCAATGATTTTGTCTATCATGATGCACCCCATGAAATGCATCCATACTTTGACAAGTCTCCAAATTCCTCGAAGTCCACCGGACTTCTCACTTCCCTTTTGGGATCTAAATCTTCTTGGTGCTCTTCATGTTGGAGATGATTTCCTTTGGCACCCAAAAGCGTTTGACCCCATTGTTGACTTGCTTGTTCACCTTGATGGCCACCACCTTGTCATTTTTCTTCTTCTTCAAGAGATAAGGTGTGGAGGCCTTTTTGTTTACCTTGTTGGTGTAGGTGTTGGAGAGCTTGCTTGTTTGCTTTTTCTTTCTTCTTTGTTCCTCCCCCATTCTTTACCTTGCACTCATAAGACTTGTGACCTTCCTTGTGGCACACGTAGCAAACCATGGTTTGTCCTTTATCAAGCTTCTTCACTCCCTTGACGGTGTTATCTTGATGAAGTCGGGCTTGCTTTGCCTTGCCTTTCACTTGAGTCAAGTCCTTGGTGAGGTGAGCTACTTCTTGCTTGAGATGCTCATTCTCCTTTGCAATCACTTGTGTGCATGTATCTACAACAACTTTCTCAACACAAACTTGGTTGCACAAAGATAAGTCTAAACATAAATCATTACAAGAAGTAGATGCATCCTTTTTAGACATGTTAGAACTTTTCTTTTTAGATGCCTTAGTGGGGGTTGTACTAACGGCTTCAAGATTAGCAACTTTATTAGTTAGCTCATCACAGTGTTTGCACATGGTTTCCATTTTAGCAAGCAAACTTTTATAAGCATCTTGTGAGCTAGCTAACTTTTCTTTTAATTTTTTATTTTTTTTTACAAGTTGCTCATCATTGATTATGTATGCATTTGTTGTTGCACTAGCCTCAAGTTTCTCAATTTTAGTAGATAGTTCAACATTGAGATTAGCAAAGTTCTTATATTGTTCAAGCAAAATTTTATATGCTTCTTGTAAACTATCTAGCTTTTCTTTTATTTTCCAAGCTTCTTTTGTTGACTAGTGTAAACTTTAGCATAATTAAGATTTTGTTGCACAATTTCTTCATAAGAAGGTATTTCATTATCACTATCACTCTCACTATAGGATGAACTTTTGTTACCTCGTGCCATAAGGCACACACATGAAGAGCTTGATGATGAGTGCTTGCGCCCTCACCTCTTGTGATGGTGTTCTTCTTCACTTAAAGAATTATCCCATGACCTTATTGATGTGAGGGCTTGGTTCTTGCACGCCTTCTTTGTCTTGGGTGTGGGTTTGTTTGGACAAACTTCCACAAAGTGCCCCAACTCGCCGCATCCATAGCATCCTCTTTTTCTTTGCTCATTTCTTTGATTGGTGAAGATGATATCTTAAATTTGGATGGGCACACCCTTGACATTGAGCCTTTGGATCATCTTCTCCACCTTGTTGATAAGTTTGATTGATTCTTCATCAAGGTCGGAGGTGGAGGAGGAAGATTGATCATCATCACTTGAATCTTTATCATCATTCTTCTTCTTCATTTGAGGAGCTTAAGCTTGAGCTTGTCTCAACTTGCTTATCCTTCATCTTTTTTTTCTTGTCACATGCAAGAGCTTTGTCTATGCTTGATGAAGAGGCTTCTTCTTGACCCATCTTGCATGACATTTCAAATGCCACTACCTTGCCAATGACTATGGCCGGGGTTATGGTGCTCAAGTCCTCTATATTGTGAAGGATGGTGATGATGCTTGTATATTTCTTTTGTGGTAGCACGGAGATGATCTTCCTCACGATGTCCGTATCATCTAGCTTTGTTAATCCTATAGAATGAAGCTCATTGATAATTAGATTCAAACAAGAATACATATCACAAACAAGCTCATCATCATTCATTTCAAAGGAATCATAATTTTGTTTAGCTAGACAATGTTTTTGCTCACGGACATTACTTGTGCCGTCATGAAGCTCTTGAAGTTTTAACCAAATTTTATGTGTCATATTTAAAGTGAATACTTGGTTAAACATATCCACGCTAAATGATTCAAACAAGCAATTCTTTGCTCTAGCATTGAAATAAATTTCCTTTTTATCACTCTTCGTGGGTTTATCGGGATTCTTAATGGGTTTCATTCCGTCACGAGTGACTCTCCAAACTTCCAAATCAACCGCCTCAAGGTAGCAAACCATTCTAGCTCTACAGTATGGGAAGTGTGCCGTCAAAGTGCGAAGGTCTAGAGGTATCAATCACAACCACTCTAAATAGCGTCGGCTCAACGGCGGTTAAGCCAAAGGTCCAAATTGAGCCAACCAGCTCTGATATCAATTGAAGGTCCAAATTGAAGGGACCGTGACGCCTATGGAATTAGGCAACTTAAAAATCTAACTCCGTAAACTATGGCCTCTTTTTCTAACCCTAGCAAAACCTATGCGGCTATGCAAAAGATAAACTATCTAAATATGCAACTACGGTTTTGCTAGTATGTTGCTATCTCTACCGCAAAAGGAATAATACAATCAATGTAAATGCGGAAGCTAAAGAGCAAGGTAGAGATATGCAAACTCCCGTCGACGACTCCGGTATTTTTACCGAGGTATCAAGAAGCGCGTAAGCTTCCCCCTAGTCCTCGTTGGAGCCCCTCGCAAGAAATCCCTCGCAAGGGCCAAGCTCCTGGTCGGATAACTCCGTAGATAGGCTCGGGCCTTCCCCATGCGCAAGTGGGTCTCCGACGTGCCTTCCGGCAAGCCTCTCCCGGATGCTCCCCGCCGTCTTCACTATCAAGCTTCCGGCAAAAACGCCACGGGCCTTGTTCACTCCGGTACACGGTGACGGCCACACCACAAACTCGGTTGGTGTGATCTCGCAAGACTACAAGCCCTTTCGATGTACAACAATGGTGCTCGCAAGCATCGAGTGGTAAGAGGTATGCAAACCTCACTAAACACTAGGCCTAAACCTAGAGCAAGCGCATAAGCGGTGGTCTAATCAACCTAAGCACTTCGCAAAGCACCTACGCTAATCACCTAATGAAACACTAAGCACTATACAAGTGGAGATCACTAAAATAATGTATCAACACCCTTGGTATATTTTCTCAGCTCCACACGTCTCGAATGGCCGGTTGGGGGTCTATTTATAAGTTCCACTGAGAAAATAGCCGTTGGTGACAAAATCCCACTTTTCTACTACTGACCGGACTCTGACCAGCGTCCGCGTCTGGTCACGAAAACGACTCTCTAGAACCTTACTGATATTGATCGGACTCTAGCACCCAGCATTCGGTCACTTTGTTGCTCAGCGTCCGGTCACCTCTATGAGCTGTCCAGCGTCCGGTCACTTCTGTGACCTCGTTTCTTCGCGATCTTGCGTCCGGCTTGATTCCTATCTTCGTGCTTGGACTTTGCTTGATATCTTGGGTTTTGCTTGTGCTTCTGAGGTCTTGCTTATGGTGTTGATCATCGGATCATCACGCCACCTTCGTTTAAGTCACGTCTTGCATCCTATTAAACTACAAAACAACCACTGCAAATTCATTAGTCCAATTTAGTTGTGTTAGTCATCAAACACCAAAGTCTAAAGTAAATGGGCCAATGGTCCATTTTTCTTACAAATTGCACTTGTATTCACCTGATGCTGTGGCAGTTGTGCACCGCCGGTCGCCGCCGACTACCACCCCAACGCCTGGAATTGACTAGTCCTGGCCTTCCCTATGTTGCAAAACGCATGTTTGAAGTGTTTTAAATGTTTCAGAGGTATGTTTTAAATGTTTCATATGGATGTTGCAATGGTAGTTTTCGGATGTTACACATGTTGTAATAGTTATATACGTATGTTGTAGGAGTTTGTTCAAAATATTTTATCTGTTTTCAGACGCATGTTGTAAGTGTTTTAGCTGGACGTTGCATATGTTGCAATGGCTATGTTACAAATGTATGTTTCAAATATTTCATCTGTTTTGAACGTATGTTTCAATTGTTTCATGTAATTGTTGTAAAATTATATCTGGATGTAGGGTTGTTGAGCGAGGAAGAGAGAGCTAGCGCGAGAGTCATGTCGGCGTCGATGTGGGGAGGAGGCACAGGTCGCACAGCGCCGGTGTGGCGCGGGAGTCATCCGAGCGACAAGACGGGGTGTGGAAGAGGCGGGGTGAGACATCGGTGTGGAAGAGACGGGCCGAGTCATTCGGGCGGCGTGTGCAGGGGAGCAGTAGGGAGTGGAAGGACGTGTTTGGTTTGCTACTATATTTGCCATCAAGATAAATTTTAATAATCAAATTGGTGCTTGTGAAGTTAGTCCACTTTGTGCACTGTTAGCATGCAAATAAATTATGGTCAAAAGTTGATCAAAGTTGGTAAATTTTTGCTTGACTAGCTTGGCGCACCGCGCACCTACGTCGGCAGAATCGCGGCACGAGCCGGTGTTGGCCTCGGACGCAAAATACAACATACTCGAGGCCATATACGCAAGAGTGTTGCTACCAAGTCGGCACGGCAAGTCTACTGCTCGAACTAACCAGAAAGATGGCGGCGGCGGCGGGCGGCGGGTTCTCTGGCGACGTTCCGATCTTCCACGCGGAAAACCTCGTCAGCAACGTCAAATCAATCAACTACAGGTTCGTATCACCGTCGTCTCCTTTACAAAATTTGGATTACCTAAATCTGATCTAGTCAGTAGCCAGTAGGCATGTCTAGGTTTCGCTTGATCTCGATTCCGATTTGTGCGACCGGAGACTCTCATATACGGCAAGGATCTTGCTGATTGGTGATTAAACTCTAGTTCATAATATAGATTCGCAGTGTAGGGTCGACATTTTAGTTCCGTGTTGTTGATTGACAGGCGAGGATAAAATACTTTTGGTTATGGTTAGAGCTGCAGAAGATGCTGGGTTTGGTACGGAAAGTGGAAAAGGAGACAATGAGATAGTGAAATTAGGATTTCGCAATCAAATATTCAAACACTGCAATTTGGTACAGCACCAGTTCTTTGGAGTTAATCACTGTTATATGGGGGTCTGAACATACAGAGTTCTGTTGAAAAATAGTTGAAGCTCTTTGTTTTGTGATTGAGAGATTTCGAACTTCACTTCATTTAGATTTTGAGTAATAGATCCAAAGAAAGTTAAGGAAATACAGAGTAGTTGATTATTACCATATTTTGGTTGAATTGAGAAATAAATGAAAGAAATGAGCAAAAGAGAGATGTTGAGTGGTATCGTGTGGTCCATACTCTCATGTTCTATACCAATGACATTCTATTTTCAGCTCATCCTCCAAACATATTTTCAAAACTTCAAATGCATAATTGTCCAATTAATGTTGAAAGTTGTTACACTAATTCCAGCATCTGATAAATGTTAAGTGGACGTGCTCTAACTCCCTTGTCACCTAAAAGCTCTGAAAGTTTTTCATGTGAAGATTTGCTTTTCTACTTCCTGGTCAACTAGATACTGAATTAACATGTTTGTTACCATCAATCTTTTCATAGCTGCATCTGCCTTCTTGATATTTCATTTAGAATGCTTTACCCATTTACACTAAGCTGACTTAAGGACATTTTTCTGTGCCTTTCAGCCGGACATTCTTGTCAATCATTAGTGGAGTTGTTGCTGGAATATGGGGGTTTACAGGCTTGATGGGATTTGTGTTCTACCTTCTTGTGATGATGGTTGCATCTCTGATGCTTTTGGTGAAGGCCAAATTTTCGGTCCATACATACTTTGACAGTTGGAACAGGATTATAATTGAAGGAGTTCTTGGAGGCCTGATGGTAAGAATTATTGGTGCCGATGAAAGCAGATGAAAATTTATTATATTCCTTTATGATTCACCAGAAGTTCAAAACATAGTGATGCAAAAATAATGAATTCTACTGAAACAATTTCATACGTGTGATGTCTTGATCAACATACTACTTTATTGAAGATGAAGAGGATTGGAGCATGTCTAGGATATAGTGAGCCATAGAAAGCAGAGCATTCTATTACCTTTTCTACTGTAATGACTCTTGCTTTTAAGCTAGGGTAGTATTCCATTAGCACGGGTTCACCTCCTTGCTAAAGGTACCTAATTGGTTCCTCTTCTGGTGATATTTGCTTCCATTCTGACTTCTGAGTAAATTTATGATAATTACTACATGCCTTTTTTTTCTTTTATAATAAATGTTCTAACATTCTTTCCTTTCTATTTTGCAGTCTTTCGTGTTGTTTTGGACGTATCCTTGATATTGTAAGGCTTTACTATCATTCTAACTTCTAATATATGCTTCCGATGTGTTTTTTGCTGTGTTTGTGGGTTGATAGGTTTCATTCACTTTACTTAACACAACAACATAATATTGTGACTACCAAATCCTTTAAAGAAGTGACACATAGTAATGTTGTGAGGTTATACTGTTGTAGGCACTTCATCTAAGGAATTGCTGTGATGCGTGATGTAGTTTGTTGCACCTATTTTGTGTAATGATTCCCCTAACTTTTTATGACTGTCAACATATACCCTCAAGTTCATCCGTAACGTGAGCAGATTTGCTTATGACATTGTCCACATCTTCTGATGGATGAAACAAGAGCTCTCTGAAGAACTGAGGAACCATGTAATCCCTTTGTATGAGACAGAATTAATGTGTAATTGGACCTACTCTGCCATGTGGGGACTATGTTCAGTGGACTGCCGTCCGTCCTCAATTGGTCTCTTGCTGTATACTAGTCAGAAGCCTGAACTTTAGAAAGTTACAAGACTATCAATAAACTCAGGTTAGCAGACTGTCAGATTCGTGTAACTCCCCAGCTGTCTGCAAGTGGTGCTCGATTCTATGGACATGCAATAGAGCACGCATTTTGTAATAAAATGGGTGTTATGGCTGCCCAGGTCGCTGACCAGAACATGTGAAACATATATGTATCGAAAGCCCTCATTTCATTTCTTGTATATATTCCCCAAGCATCATGCCTTTGCCTGAGTATGTATGTGTGTTTTCCAGACAGAATAATGGTCATCAAGCCCCATGGCGCGTGGCGGCTATGAAAGTGAAGAACACCAAAGCTACTCATGGGGGTGCGCGCTGACGGAGTGTTCAACTCGCACTTCGCCGGCAGTGCGCGCACACGCGCGTCTATCCCAGCCCACCACCATGCCACGCCATCCGGAAGTGCGTAGTACGGCGCAGGATCCGCCGCGCAGTCACGACTCGCGGGTTGCTTGTCCGCGTTGCCTTCGTAGCTGTTTTGCTGGTTTGAGCGGCCCAGAAAAAAAGGTCGTGCCGTCGTGACTCCTGATTTCACTCGAAAGGAGAGAGGATCCAGTTCCATTTTGCCCAAAACCATCCATCCGCGTCGATCGGAGAGACAGCACAGCATATAGGCAGGCGGGCACGGAGAGAGGAAAAAGCGGCATCAGAGGTACGCGCTGTTCGCTCCTGTTTCGGCTAAGCCAACAGTATTTTTCTCTCACAGTAAGCTGCCGGACTTATCATCTAGAAATCAACGAAGAGACTCGTACGATGTACCGGGAGGAGCAGCTGGACCTGGTGCTGGTGCCGCTGGCCCTGGCGGCGGTGGCCGGCTACCACCTGTGGCTCCTCTGGGCGATCCTGCGCCATCCCACCCGAACCGTCATCGGCCTCAACGCCATCGCACGCAAGAGCTGGGTCGCCGCCATGATGGCCGTCGGTACCATGCCTATGTGTGAAAATTATGGGTTAACGAGGTTACCCTCCTGGGATCCTCGGCTTCGTGTTATATGGATGGAAACAGCCCCCACCGTGGCATGTTACACAAATTGTGAGATTAGAACAATTCATTCCTAATATATCTCAACTACCTATTTTGGTATAACAACCATGCACCATACATTGATCCTGGACTAAGCTACAACCGCACGTCTTATACATGTGCTAGCCGAATCCTCTAACACTCCTCCTCAATCTCAGCCACTTGTAAGGTTGAGATTGTCTCTGAATTGTCGAAGCTTGACAGTTGGTAGTGCTTTGGTAAATCCATCTGCTACTTGATCACCGGTGTGTATGAACCGAATGTCCAGTAGCTTCTGGGCTACCCGCTCCCGCACAAAGTGAAAATCAATTTCAATATGTTTAGTTCTGGCATGAAAAATAGGATTAGCAGACAGATATGTTGCACCTAAATTATCACACCATAGCAGTGCTTTGGGTGGATGTGAAACTCCGAGTTCGGTGAGCAATTTTTGAACCCAGAGCATCTCAGCAATAGCATTTGCCAAAGCCTTATACTCTGCCTCAGTGCTGGATCGAGAGACAGTTGGTTGCTTCCTGGCTGTCCAAGAGATCAAATTATCACCAAGAAATACTGCAAAACCACCTGTCGACCTCCGGTCATCAATACATCCAGCCCAATCTGCATCTGAGAAGGCACTGACAAGCATAGACTTTGATCTTCGGATATGTAGGCCAAGGTTTTAGTTCCACTTACATACCTCAGGATCCTCTTCACGGCGCTCCAATGCACAGTAGTGGGAGCATGTAAGAACTGACATACTTTATTCACAGCGAAAGCTATATCAGGCCGCGTCAAGGTTAAGTACTGAAGGGCCCCTACCATGCTACGGTATTTGGTGGAATCATCAGGTCCTAGCTTGTCACCACTCTCAATGCTCAACTTCTGGGAAGGAGACAAGGGTGTATCAACCGACTTACAGGATTGCATGCCCGACCTTTTTAAAATGTCCATAGCGTACCTCTCTTGGGTGAGAGTCAATCCACCATATCCCCTCTTGACTTCGATGCCCAAGAAGAAATGAAGGTCACCGAGATCCTTGAGTGCAAAGTCTCCCTGCAAGTCGGCTAAAAATGCATCTGTTGCATGTTGTGAAGAGCTAGCCACAATAATGTCATCAACATAAACCAGAACAAACAAAGTGTGATCACCTTTGCTATAGTAGAATAGAGATGTATCAGCTTTGGAGGGCACAAAACCAAGTCGTTGAAGCTTACCACACAGCCGAGCATACCAAGCACGAGGTGCCTATTTCAGACCATACAGTGCTTTATCAAGCTTGCACACATATTCAGGATGTCTTGGATCAACATACCCAGGAGGTTGATGCATATAGACCTCTTCTTCAAGAACACCATGGAGGAAAGCATTTTGCACATCGAGCTGGCGCAATGACCATCCCCTGGACATAGCCACAGACAAAATAATACGTATGGTGGCAGCCTTCACCACAGGACTAAATGTGTCCTCATAATCAATTCCATATCGCTGTTTGTAGCCTTTTGCAACCAAGCGGGCTTTGTAGCGATCAACAGACCCATCTGCTCTCCTCTTGATTTTGTAGACCCATTTGCACCCAATGATGTTCTTCCCTTTTGGTGGTGGCATAAGTCGCCATGTCTTATTTTTCATAAGAGCTTGATGTTCCGCGTTCATAGCGGACACCCACCGTGGATCTGCAAGTGCCTCATGAACTGTAGCAGGCTCCTCAGAAGAAGTGCTAGCCAGCTGACACCACCGTACAGTGCCATCGGTGTAAACCTTCGGTTTGCTGATCCCGTGCTGCAAACGGGTTACTGCTCGCTGAGGCTGCTGTTGATGTTCTGGTGCAGGTGGTGTAGGACTGGCCACAGGAGAAGAAAGTTCGGGCGCCGCCTGGGCCCCCACCACGGGGTCTGATTGTGGCAATAGGCTGGATGACTCAGTCCCTGCATGCGCCGATGTAGACGATCCGACGTCGACTGGAGACAATGCCGCTGCATCGTGCGGCTGGAGGCGGGGCACTGATCCCACAGCTGATTCGTCACCGCTAGGAACTCCCGTCGCGTCACCCAATTCTCCTCCGGAATTGCAGCTACCTCCGGTGAGGGGACCCATGAAATGATGCCCCATGTTCTCTGGTATTACACCGGATAAGTTTGGATTGACACCTGATTTTTGTCCTGCATCAAATGAATCTCCAGAAGGCATATCAGTAGGTAATGGAGAGAACAATCCATGGTCAGACAAATGTGCATCCCCAACGTTGGATGGATTTGTCAAGATATCAGGAAGAAGAGCGATTTCTGCCCGCAACCGAGCGCCTGCATTTGGGTGGAGTGATGCAAAAGGAAAAATGTGTTCATCAAAGACGACATCTCTAGAAACATAGATACGACCTTCCTTTGGTTCAAGACACTTGAATCCCTTATGCTGAATACTATAGCCCAAGAAAACACATTGCTTAGAACGAAATTCTAATTTTTTTGTATTGTACGGTCGAAGATGTGGCCAGCATGCGCACCCAAAAGTGCGGAGGGAGGTGTACTCTGGTTGTTGACCAAATAAACGATAAAAGGGAGTGTCATTATTGATCACTTTAGAGGGAAGTCGATTTATTAAGAAAACAGCAGTTAAGAACGCTTCATCCCAAAACTTCAATGGCAAGGATGCATGCGCTAGAAGGGTCAAACCAACCTCAACTATGTGTCTATGTTTCCGTTCGGCAGAACCATTTTGTTGATGAGCATGAGGGCAAGAAACTCGATGTACGATCCCTACATGTTTGAAGAAAGAACTTAGGGCTTGATATTCTCCTCCCCAGTCGGTTTGGATAGCACGGATTTTCTTGTTGAATTGGCGCTCTACCAAGTTTTGGAAATCACTGAAGCACTGGAAAACTTCAGATTTTTTCCTCAATAAATAAATCCAGACAAATTTACTGTGATCATCAATAAAGGAAACATAATAGTTGTTGCGACCAACAGAGGTTGGAGCAGGGCCCCATACATCAGAAAACACAAGATCAAAGGAGCTAGCTGAAGTGGTAATGGATCTTGGGTATGGTAGTTGATGACTTTTACCCTGCTGGCAGGCATCGCAAACACTAGCTTTATTGGAATCTTTTGTGACTGGAAGCTGGTGGCGTTGTATGACTTGCTGGACTATGGCAGAGGCAGGATGTCCTAGGCGGTGATGCCACAGCGACGTGGTTGACTTGATGACTCCAAGCACTTCTTTATTTGGCGACCTAACTGGATAAAGGCCGTTCTCACATCTGCCTTCGAGGAGAATTCTCCTCGTCGACTGTTCCTTGACAAGAAAACAATTTGGATGAAATTCAAGGAAAACTCCATTATCACGAGTAATACGATTGACAGATAATAAATTTTTGCTAGCAGCAGGAACATGAAGAATATTTTTAAGATGGAGATTAGAGGTTGGGGAGCGCAAATTGCCATGACCAATATGACTGATCTCCGTACCTGAGCCACTGGCGGTGTGCACTTGCTCACCACCGTGGTATTTGTCACGAACAGTGAGTTTATCTAACTCACTGGTGATGTGGTCGGTTGCACCGGTATCCATATACCAGTTAGTGTCCACTCCATAGGACATCGTTGCAGACGAGGCTGACTTCTGTGGAGGTGTGTACGAGGCGTTGAACCTCTTGAAGCAGTTGAAGGCGGTGTGTCCCTCCTTGGTGCACACCTGACAAAACACCCCCGGCTGGAAGGGGACACGGTTGCCACCACCACGTCCTTTGCCGCGGCTTGTACTGCTACGGCCGCCGCCGCTGCTGCGACCGCCACCACGGTAGCCGCCACCACTGCGCCCTCCTCTGGACACCAGGTTGGCGGAGGACTGGTATCCAGCCCCGCCACCACGAATCTCCATGCGTTGCTCGTGGCTGATGAGTTGAGTATACAACTCGGCAGCGGTGATCGGCTCCACACGTGCGGTGACGGCGGAGACAACAGGGTCATAGTCGGCGTCGAGACCCATGAGAATGTAAGAGACTAGCTCCTCATCCTCAAGTTTCCGGCCACCAGATGCCATCTCATCTGCTATGTTTTTCATCTTGCCGTAATATTCAGCAATTGACAAAGTACCTTTTGTGGCCGTGGCGAGCGCCATCCTGGTGGAGATCACACGTGCACGTGACTGCGAAGAGAACAGCTTCTCAATGGCTGTCCATGCGCCCGCCGCCGTGACCTCATTGTTTACCTGCCCAAGAATTTCCTTGGACATATTGGAGAGCAGATAGTTCAGGACCATCTGATCTTTTGCCACCCAAGCCTCATAATCAGGATTGGGCTTTGGTGGCTCCTTCGAATCCTCCTTGCCTTTCTCCGGAGCCAGGAACGGAGATGGCGGCTGCACACCCCACTGGATGAAACCAGCAAGTTGAGAACCCCGCAACGCCGATACTACTTGTGCTTTCCAGGAGGGAAAATTTCCCCTGGTGGGCTTTTCATTGGTGGGAAGAAAAGTGATGGGGAAGAAGGCAGTAGGCGCGGCGGAGGAAGAAGATGGGAACGCCATGAAGACTACCGCGTGGAGAATGGCTCTGGTACCATGTGAAAATTATGGGTTAACGAGGTTACCCTCCTGGGATCCTCGGCTTCGTGTTATATGGATGGGAACAGCCCCCACCGTGGCATGTTACACAAATTGTGGGATTAGAACGATTCATTCCTAATATATCTCAACTACCTATTTTGGTATAACAACCATGCACCATACATTGATCCTGGACTAAGCTACAACCGCACGTCCTATACATGTGCTAGCCGAATCCTCTAACACTATGCACCCTCCCCCGTCTCATCACCGTTTTTACTCTTTACTAAGCTTATTACCATCTTGCTCCGTACCGGCCAGCAGAACACGGAGAAGAACGGCGTGCTGGCGGTGCAGACGCTGCGCAACAACATCATGGCGTCGACGGTGCTGGCGACCACGGCCATCACGCTGGTCTCCGTCATCAGCGTCTTCATCGGCGTCACGTCTCCAGCCTCCTCGCCGTCCTCCAGCAAGGCGCCGGCGCCGCGGCTGGTGTACGGGAGCAAGGCCGGGGAGGTGTTCGCGGCCAAGTACCTGGCCGTGTCGCTCTGCTTCATGCTCGCCTTCGTCTGCAACGTGCAGGCCATCCGGCTGTACGCGCACGCCAGCTTCCTCCTGGGCGGCCTGCCGCCCGGCCCCGGCGACGAGGCGGAGGCGTGCGAGGAGGAGTTCGCGTCGTACGTGGCGCGGACGGTGAACCGCGGCAGCTACGCCTGGTCGCTCGGCCTGCGCGCCTTCTACGTCTCCCTCGCGCTCTTCCTCTGGACGTTCGGCCCCATACCGATGCTGGCCTGCAGCGTGCTCATGTGCGGCCTGCTCTACTTCCTCGACACCACCAGCGCCAGTGACCACGGCCACGT
This sequence comes from Miscanthus floridulus, assembly GCF_019320115.1. Lineage (NCBI taxonomy): Eukaryota > Viridiplantae > Streptophyta > Magnoliopsida > Poales > Poaceae > Miscanthus > Miscanthus floridulus. The sequence continues at coordinate 97,469,685 of NC_089585.1, forward strand.
GCACGGCCAGCAAGGGACCCGCGCCGCCCGAAAGGATAACACAGTCTGATCTCACAGTCTTCTACTAGAATGCCAGTAACCGAAATGAATTTTATTTTATTGGTCATCAGAAAACGAGAAACTCGTATGTCGTATATAGATTAAAAAAAAAAGGAGAGGCACGCAGCCAGCAGCTCCGTGGGCTGTGCGTAGTATTGCAGATTTGCAGTATTGCTCGGTGAAAATGACACGGTGCTCCTGCACGTTGAACCCTTTTTTTATGGTACTCTGAAATGACGTTTTCTTTATGGTACTCTGAAATAACGATGAACCATCTTTTGATTACGTCCGGATGTTTATAATCACCTAGTATCTTCTACAAAAATAATACAATCTCCAGCCTGTTGGGCAGGCTTGAATTGGTTGGGTAGAACTGGTGCTGAACCAGCCAGCCAAGCAGATGCTTCCAGCAGCCAGCCAGCCCCCAGCCAATTCAAATTGGCTGAATAGCCATTTAAAATTTAAACTCTTCTCCTCAACCAATTTCAGTTCTCTAAGTCCAACAAAACTACCAAACACTGACAAAAAAAAAAGTATGTAGCCATGGCCATGAATTTTAAACTATAACTTAGGTTTCAACGTGCACTGACACTAGTAAGATACTTATAAAGACGATCTAATCAACTGATGAACTACATTTGTATTAATCATTTCTCATGGTATTTCAGTCGTCCTTGCATTGAAATCCAGCTTGTTCTTTAGCCTCAACTGAGAACATCTTCCTGCCTTCTAAGAACTAACAAATGAACAAAGAATCATGAGCAATAGTCCAATCAAAGACAAAAGTCAATAACACTACAATGAACATGGATCGAAGAATTTTCTTCGATTCAGAGCAACAGCTACATACAAAACAATCAAAAATCAAAAGAAGGCATCCAAGTTGAGTCATCCAGTTCTCGACCCCTACTATACATCTTCTAAGTAGGCATATCAACAACCTGTACAAAGGAAGTAACAGTAGGCCAATAAATATGTCTGCCTAAGTGTTCTTCACAGCTCAAATATAACAAAGAAGTAAAAGTATAATGTACATGCCTCAAACAAGAATAATGGATTGCTGCCACCAGAAATAGAATTTCACAGCTCAAATAAAACATAAGGAAATGGATGTACAAATGAAGGTGCTCAAATTAAAGTAAGGACAATCTACAAACACCAGTTGCCAAAATGGAAGCACGACATGAAATGCTTGTCCCAGTATGATGCATCCAAACAGATACAATATGCCTCGCTTTGTGCAAAAAGCATGTCACAACTTTGTCATAGTTAAAGCAAAACAAGCAGCATTCAAGAGGGCTACTACATCTCGCATAGAAATTGCAAACATGTATGTACAGCTACAGGTATATGAATGAATGATCTGGGTGCTGGGTCATTTTTCTCCCACCCTCACACGTAACTTCACAAAATAAACTTACCAGGTCAGTGACATATTCAGCAGCAATGTCCTTCACTAGTGACTATAGTTTGTGAAAGTGGCTGCAAAATCAAGAACACCACATATGAGCAAACAACAATGTCTTTTATTATCACTTACAATATAAATTACTAATCTGAACTGTATTGGATAATTGATTGCAGTATAAACTTAATAAAATAACACAAGATTAAATTAAGGAACTAGAAAATGATGAAATAATCTTGGACCATTCAGTTAATTACCTTGTACAAATGATACATGCATTTACTCAACAGGATCTGCTTCTAGTTCGTAGCTACCAAATGACAGTCCATTACAAATACCCAACAAATGACACTCCATTTGTTCAATCCATACAATAAAAGATTACAATATCCACTAGGGTTAACAAATCTTGGCCCACACATAATGCATTCATTAAATACCTAACTTAAATTCAAGTACTAAAGTAGGTTCATTACATCACCTTCCCTCAATCATATTCCACTCCACACTACAGCTGATATCAACTCCCTTACTGCAGTTGTTTGGGTTCCACTATTTAAAACCATCCACTCCGACAGCTCATACGACGGTGCATTAAGTCCATACTTACACAGCCACAAATAATTATCCATTGCAAAGCATGATATGATAATCATCGCTTGCTTTTTCCTCGCAAAGTAAGGAACCCGTTCAAGAATATGCCACCGTTCTTTGAGCCTCCTAAATCTTCTTTCAATTACATTGCGTAGCCTCGCGTGAATGTAGTTAAATTTCTCCTCGCGTTCTAGCGTCTCCAACTCTACGCCCCTAAAGTCGTTTATATGGTATCTTGTATTCCGAAAAAGGAGTCATGTATCCTTGAGTCTCCGTGTATCCCGCGTCTGCCAGGTAGTAGTGTCCTACAATAATTGAAATAATTCCACAATTAGTGCCAACAATGTCCTGCCAACTACTTATACACATACTGCATCAAAGATATTTGTAAGTCATCACGAACCTGCGGGTGGATGCGGAAACCATTCATCGGCTTGACAGTCTTTTTAGGACCGCCATGTCATGGCATGCTCCCGCCTTCCCGGCACCCACATAGGTGAAGCAGCCATCCATATCCATAATGGCGCAAACATTAATTGAAGTTTCTCCTTTCCTATTGAAGAAGTCAGCTTTGGCTTCCTGATTAACCTCAACCTTTATGTGGGTACCATCTATAGCACCTATGCACCCATCAAACCATGGTGCATATTCAGCAAGTTTCTGGCTAACTCATGGGTAGTTCCTATCTGCTAGAACTAGTATAGTCTTGCCCACCTATACATAACCTCTGCTAGTGCAATTACCTTCCTACTAACCGTATCTAACGACCTTTCAAATCTATCTTTGCATTCTCTACTAACAGATTGGTGGGCACAAGTCCAGACATACATTCCTAAAGCTTCAACGGAACTACACTTGTCTGTAGATGGCAGCCCAAACAGAAGCAACATGTTATGCAAATGCATGAAGGCATCACGGGACATACGCAAATTGTCTATGCATTTTGTGGGGTCGTCAAGAGTAAGTTTCATCCATTGCGCGCCGGTGAGCTTGGGTATGGGACAAGGAGGATTTACCGCAGGACGTTGTTGCGCCAGCAGGCCTTTCAACCTTCTTAGCACGACAGCTGCCTTCGCCAAGTTCACCATGCCCGGTCCTTCACTAGAAGTGTCATTATTGGATGACTCCTCATTGCTGTTCATGCTGCAATATTGAAAAGGGCACAAACCAATAAGTTGTGACAGCATATATTGGCATGGTATCATACCAGAAATAACAAAAAAGAATAACTTTCAATTACCTCAATACACATGGAGGCAGAACCAGCCAATTAACAAAATTTCTACAGTCAATTAATGAAATATCTTGGACCCACCATCTCCTACCGCCAAAGTTTACTAAACATGCTCAAATCAGAAATTAACATCAAATAGAATGCAGATAGCGCTTCAACTAGAATGCTCACAGTACACCACACATCTAAGTGAACATAGTTCTCGACAACGGTCTTTATTACAACGAAGACAAAAAACATAACGCTGACAAGGTACATAAACAACTCAATATGCTCATGCTAGAAAACTAAACCAACTAAAGAAGCCGCAGGAGGAAGTATGGTGCTGATCACTTTGATTTGGAGAAAACAAAGTCCCATGAGACATTCACCCAGTTCAGTCGGCCCTCTTTTGTTTCCAAATCAAGAAAAGCCCGATGGCAGAGCCTGTTGTTGCAAAGATTAAGGGCTTGGGCAAAGACTACATCACTCTCGCTATAACCATCTTGCTTCAGAATCTTATTGACTTACGCAATCTCCTCGGCATCAGTGGCTTGACGAGCCTTATTCCCCCTAGCATCCCTGGTAATGTTGCTCAGGTCATCAAGGCAGTCATCAAGGGTTGGGGTCCTGCTACTCTTCTTACTACGAGGACAGTTAATGGAATGGTCCCTAGTGACTCTCTTAGAGGGCTGACCAACACTACGTGGTTGTACGGGCTCATCGGACAAGGCTTGAGGAGTCTGAGGGCTGGCACTATTGGGTGTACGGTCAGGTTGATGTCCCCCTATAGGTACCAACTTGCCCCTGTCATGTGGGGTGCATCCAAAAATCAAGGTCAGTTGCTCACAGCATGGTGGACGTCTAAACTTCTCACAAGTGGTTTGGCTACTTTCCTGCACGTGATCTAGGGATGGCCATGTTAGTAGTCAGTTAGTGTGGACCTAAATGCTAAAAAAGAGTCAACGAAAAGGGTGTAGTTAGTACCCCGTTGCCTATGGCGTACCAACCGGGATCAGCTATCACCTCTCCAGTATGTGGGTCATGACCAAGCCTAGTATGGATCTGTCTGTCATGCCAATTGAAATACACCATTTTTTAGCTCGTTGTACTTGTTCTGGAGCTGTTTCTTGTTGTACCCGAGCCTTGTGGCCTCGTTAAAGGCACGATGGACACTGTTCTTGATGTGAATACCTAGGTATGGCCCATCATGGCCATGGGTTACATCGAGGCATGCCAGTCTCTTCCCTGATGTTAGAGTTTTGACCCAGTCCTATATGCTTGGACCTGGAGTGGTTGGCGGCGGTATGGGTCCCCGTTGGATGAGACGGAAACCGTGTCTTTGGGGTCGGGCGAGATGTAGCTTGCACCCAAGGGGACGATTGAGATGGAGCCCATGGCCTTGGGCAAGACGGAGCCCACGGCCTCGAGGTCAGGCGAGATAGAGCCCACGGCCTTAGGGTAGGGCGAGAAGGAGCTCGTAACCAAGGGGTCGAGCGAGACTGAGCCCGTGGCCTCGAGGTCGGGCGAGACAGAGCCCATAGCCTTGGGATTGGGAGAGACCTTTTAATACGGCTTGCTCTATCTGGGGAAGTCAGCGTGGGTGCTAACTTCCTTGCTTTGGGTATCCCTAATATCGATACCCAACAGTAGCCCCTGAGCCTGTAGAGGAGTACAATACTCCTTTGGAGGTTTTTTTGGATGGGAGGATACTAAGGGCCTTGGCCTTCTTTTTGTAGCCCGCAGTGTGTCCTGGTAGGGTGGCAGTTTCCTTTTGTTGCGATTGGTCTTCTTGGGAGCATGTAACCGTAGGATTTGGGAGGTCAGAAAGATTTTTTCTTGATTCCGGTCCCCTAGGATCCGATCGGTCTGCTATAGTACTACGATGCCGCATTTGGTCTCCTTGTGAGTCCAACTTTCCTTGAGCCCCACGCATAGCAGGGGTCCAGTCGAGGGTTGGCTCATCTTTGTGATCGTCGTTCCTCAAGCGTTTTTTCAACAAAACAGAAGGGCTGAGCCGTGCCACATTTTTCCTCGATGGACGAAACATGGTGCTCAATGAGTTGTTAACGGGCTAGTCCGGGTGGGGCCCCGGCTTCCCGTTCATGGGGGTCTAGCATGGTTCAGCTGGTGACCGACACCAGACTCTTGGCGGCTAGTCCATATAGTTCTTGGGTCCGTTCAGCCGGTCCTAAGGGCTCATTGCCTTTCTTCGAGGAAAAACTATGGACTAGGAACCAATCAAGACTTGAACGTTGGCCGGGTTGCCCGTGGCGCTTGTGCACTAGTGTACTAGCCACTAGTGGGCCCATCCCTTTCCACCCCTTGCTCTAAGGGTGCCTCAGAGCAGCTGTGAACCCATCGGTGGGCCAGCCTTCGAACTCCTGGTCCTGAATGGGTCATAGGAGCGTTTTCATCTCTGTATCCCTCCTTACTTGTGACGGTTCTTGGCCCGTTAAACGGGTGAACCGTCATCCTACGTATCCTTCGAGGGCATGGCCAGAGATAGCATGCGCGTGATGTTCGGAGGGAGGTGACGTGACATGGCACAACAGGTGCGTGAATCTAGGCGGATGGTTCACCTTCTTGCCCCGCTCTGCCCTATAAATAGCAGCCTCCCCATTTGCGTTCCTGCACACCAAAACTATAGCCTTACCTTCTCTGTTTCTCCACTACCATCGTTTAGATCTGCCGTGCTTGCTAATCCACCGCTGAAGCCCTAGATCTATAGCTTTTGCTCCTCCACCGTTGCCTTTGCTTCTCCGCAGCCACCTCCATCCTCCATGGATTTGTGGAACCACTCTAATGTTACCCATGTGCGCATATAGGGCCTTGTCAAGCATGGTCTTCTCTATGGGAGGACCGATGTGGTGGAGCAGCTTATGCCTGGACATGAGGATGCACCGGCACCGCCCGATGGCTACGTCATCTCCTTTGTGCTCTTCCACAAGTGTGGACTCACAGTTCCTCCCCACCCATTCTTCCAGAGTCTGCTGCACCACTATCAAATCAAGCTGCAACACTTGAACCCCCAATGGGATCTAGCATATCACGGCCTTCATCATGATGTGCGAGGGGTACCTAGGGATCGAGCCCCACTTCGAGCTGTGGAGATATTTCTTCTCCATCTCCTTGATCAAGAAGAAGGAGAGGCCGAGAGACTCCGGTGCTGATGGGATGAGCAGGCATCCACCTCCGGGGGTAGTGGGTGGCTGAGTACATGCCCTGCCAACTCTCCAGATTTAACAAGGTTCGGCACTCGCATTGGTTCTACTTGAAGAATGACCCTGCCGCTCCCTTTTCGATCTTCTCTGGGCGCCTGGTCGAAGAGGTAACGCCGTCATGGCCGTGGGGCCACCTATCAAGGAGAAGAAGAGGATGTGTGACCTCCTTGAGGCCATCACATTCCTGAAGACCCATGGCCTCCATGGGGCTGGCATCATTAGTGGGTATCACGCGAGGAGGGTGGAACCCCTGATGGTGCGCGTTCTCCCACTATACGGGATGACGCCAGATGCGCAGCTCATCGAGACAATGCTCACCCAAGGGCTGCTCCACGACAGCGAGGTCATGTAGCGTGTCAAGGAGGACATATGGGAGGCCGACGTCATGTTCCCAATCCTGAGGCATCCCATGATGCGGCCGGATGCGGGCTTTATCGAGCTACCAGCGAGGTTATCCTTCTGGCACTCTGTCGCGCCGCTGTCAGAGCACGCGGCGATGAGGGCGGTGAACCATGCCACGGATGAACAAAGGAAGAAGAAGAAGGGCAATGAGGATAGGAAACGATAGTCGAAACAGCGAGCGAAGCTATAGCGAGGGAAGTGGCGTCAAGGCTCATCGGAAGAAGAGAAGAGGAGGATGATAGCTCCATGTCACCCATCCCATGGGATGATCTGGATGTCATGGACGAGAACCCGCCTTCGCCATAGGTGGGGCCCTTCCCATGGCATGTCACGAGGTAAGAGGGGAAGGACACGCCCTTAGAGCCAGTGGAACCAAACTGCCCCACCCCGTCTGGACCTTCGATGATGGACTTAGAACTAGAAGAGTTAGGCCGCCTCGCCTCTTCCAGGCCTTCGACGGCGGCCCTAGAGCTGGCGGAAATAGGTCACTCTACTTCGTCCGAGACCTCGGCGGTGTCTTCGAAGTTGGCAGGAGGCAGCCATTCTGATTCGTCCGAGCCCTCTGAGCCGAGGGAGGGCTCAAAGCAGCAATGTGCTAATGAGGAGCAGCCTAGATTGGGCAAGCCAGCCCCAAAATGTCCTCATATGATGGCATCAAGGTGAGTTAAGAGTTTTTTTGTCCTTTTGTCTTAACGAAATTTTGTCACAAACTGACTGCCATGTCCCTAGCAGCGTAAGAGGACATGGGACTCTCTTGTGGCTCGCTCTAAAAAAATCCTCCATCGGCAAACGTGCTAGGAGACGGCTGGCGCTACGTCGGTCGAGGGCGTGAATGGCGTCGGGGCGGCCATGGCGTCGACCATGGAGGCGCAGCCGATGGCTGCGTCCATAGGAGAGCAGGTAGAGGAGGGCACATCTGGGGCACCCATGGTGGGTGCGACATGGCTAGTCGTGTCCTCGACATCACAGGCGGAGGCGGCACGGCCGGAGACATCATCCGTGTAGGTGGCCGTGTCCGCAGTGGGGCGAATGGAAGGGGGCGCACCCGAGGCATCCTTCGTGGATATGGCGATAGGGCAGGGCACCATGTCCGTGTCACCCACCCCCTCTATCGCTAGAGGAGCCACTCTGGAAGAGCTACCGCCCCTAGAGAGGTTGGCACCGCTTGAGGTCGGTGCGAGGATTTCCTGATCTCTAGTCCGAGTGGCTGCCCTCAATGAAGCAGTAGAGGAGAGGGAATGGGGGAGTGTTCACATGGAGGTTGGGGACGCGGTTCGCGCCCTAACCACCATGCTGAGCTCGATGCGCGACATTATCGCCTAGTTGGCCAGGTATGATATGACCCTCATGTTCTCGTTTTGCGCCTCTAAGTCTTATCTTCTTCATAGATCCTTATGGCCTGCAGCAGGGAGAAGTCATAGTTCCTTGCTAAGGAGGCATGATGGAGTGAGGGGCTGGCCACACAGCTCACTGTCGCCTATCAGGAGGTGGCTGCGCTTGCCCCTACTACCCAGGAGGTGGCCAACCTTAGAGTTAGGGAGAAGGATGCTCACGACGATGCCCATGAGGTTGAGGAGAAGCTCGCGGCCCTAATCGAGAGGGTGCGCATGGATGCCATGGAGGCCAAACGACTACAGAAGGAGCGGGACGATCTACTCTAGGATGTAGAGGAGCTCCGCACAGGGACTAAGCTGGCTCACCAAGAGCACACCGACGCTCAACAGTAGATCAACTACCTTGAGGGTGAGCTTCAGAGGGAGAGGGACCTGAAGGTTGTAGCCAAGGGCGTGTCTACCAGGCTCGCCATGGAGGTTGGTCAGTGCCAAGAAGAGGTCCAATGCCTAGAGGCTGAGGTGACCCTGTAGCATGATGAGGTGCGCAGGCTTTGGGCGAACATGGACGGTAAGTCTCTGGTTTCCCTTATTGTCTTTCTCCCTAGAATCCATGGTAAGGCTTTTGACACGGTCGATACATGACTTGGGCAGGTCTCAATGATAAACTCAGGGTGGAGGTGGTGAAGAGCCGTGGCCTAGAGAAGGAGCTCAGTGAGGTAAAGGACACCCTCTAGAAGGAGAGTGATGAACATGACAACCTACGTGTCACCGTCTAGCTGGTCTATGATGAGCTCGAGTTGGCCCTGGAGCAAGAGATAAGCTCGCTCGTGATTCACGCCACCCGAATCATGGACTAGGCATGTGATATGGCAAGGGGCACACTTCACTTTGGCATTCACCGATCGTTCGTGATCACCTGTTCTCAATACGAGAACATCGATCTGGCGACGATGAGCCAAGGCTTCACGCCCGTCTATACTGATGCTGAGCTAGACAACATCGAGAAGGAGGTGGCCCCCTAGCGCATGACCTTTCTACCAAGATAGGAGATAAAATCATCCCTCCAAGGGGTTAGTTTAGTTAGATAGGTCAGGCAGCATATTTGTAATAAGTGGACAAGTTCCATCCCTTTTGTTTCGTGTAAACAAGCTTGTTCTTTTATTTTGGTTGAACAAATTTGTTCTTTCTCCCTTTTTATGTGTAAAAAGGGTTAATGCATTCTGACCCTTCCTATTGATAAGACTGTAGAGCTCAAGGTGTGGGCGAGAAACTCTAATTATGCTGGTAAGAAAGAGTGTCGTAGCTGCTAGGGCGAGTTTCTTGAAGTCTGACCAGTTTTACTCATGGTTCGTTTCCGCAAACCTTGCCTCTAGGTTTTTAACAAGAGAAAGGGTCGAGCATGATGACTGTTTTAGAAAGGGTTAATGTGTTCTGACCCTTCCTGTTGTTGAGACTGTAGAGCACGAGGTGTGGGCGAGAAACTCTGATTACTCTGGTAAGCAAGAGTGCCGTAGCCGCTGGGTCGTAGGTTTCTTACAGTCCGACCAGTTTTACTCAGTGCTCGTTTCTGCAAACCTTGCCTCTAGGTTTTTAATGTGAGAAAGGGTCAAGCACAGCGACTGTTGTTAGCCCTTATCAGGCCCCGAGTGGGGCCCAACCCCTTGCCGTTGTTGGGGTCAAGTTTCACTAAAGATTGAGGAGATGTACCCCTCCCTTGGATATGAGCCATCATCCTATGACCGCGCATTCGGTCTTCTTGTGAGTCCAACTTCCCTCGAGCCCCCACGCATTGCAGGGGTCCAGTCGAGGGTTGGCTTGTCTTTGTGATCATCATCCCTCAAGCATTTTTTCGATAAAACAGAGGGGCTGAGCCGTGCTACATTTTTCCTTGATGGACGAAATATGGTGCCTGGTGAGCTGTTATTGGGCTAGTCTAAGTGGGGCCCTATCTTCCTATTCGTGGGGGTCTTGCATGGGTCAGCTGGTGACCGAATCTAGATTCTCAGTGGCCAATCCATATAGTTCTCAGGTCTATTTGACAGGTCCCAAGGGCTTGTTGCCTTTCTCCGAGGAAAAACCATGGACTAGGATTTGACCAAGACTCAAACATGGGCTAGGATGCCCACGGCACTTGTGCGCCCAGATACTGGCTGCTAGTGGGCCCATCCCTTTCCACCCCTCTATCAAAGGGTGCCCCGAAGCGGCTATGAACCCGTTAGAGGGCCAGCCTTCGAACTCCTGGGCCTAAATGGGTCATAGGAGTGTTTTTAGCTCCATATCCCACCTTACCTATGACGGTTCTCGTGTCGAGCTAGATGACATCTAGAAGGAGGTGGCCCCTCTGGCATAGGACTTACCTGTAGGGATAGAGGATGAGATCATCCCCCCAAGAAATTAGTTAGGTAGATAAGCCAGGCAGCGAACTTGTAATAAGTGGACAAGCTCTTAAATTTTGTTATGGCCAAACAAATTTTTAGCTCTTCTCTCCTTTTTGTTTTAAAAGGTTAATGCGTTCTGAAAAAACTCAAGGTTCGGGTGAAAAAACTCTGATCACACTGGTGAGCAAAAACACCATAGCCGCTGGGGCATAGGTTTCTTGCAGTCCGACCAGTTTTACTTAGGGTTCATTTCTGCAACCCTTGCTTCTAGATCTTAACATGAGAAAGGGTCGGGCATAGAGAATGTTTGCTGAGTAGATACACTCTTTAATACATTCTGACTCTTTCCATAGTTAAGGCTAAAAAGATCGGGGTGCGGGCAAAAAACTTTGATCATGCTGGTGAGCAAAAATGATGTAGCCGCTAGGGCGTAAGTTTCTTGTGGTCCGACCAGTTTTACTCAGCATTTGTTTCCACAACCCTCACTTCTGGGTCTTAATGTGAGAAAGGGTGGGCATAGAGAATGTCTACCGAACAGATATGCTCTTATCAGCCCCTGAGTGAGGCCCGGTCCCTACTGTTGCTGGGGTCAGGTGTCATTAAAGATCAAGGAGTTGATAGCGACACTGATAAGAGAAAGCGTGCGTAAATTAAGGGTAAAAGCGACATAGTTGTTCGATGTTCTAGGCATTAACGAAGACCTCATCGTCGATGGTCCTAAGCCTCTTGCCATTGCTAGGGTCGGGTGTCACTGAAGATCGAGGAGTCGATAGCAAAAGCGATAAGAGAAAGCATTCGTAGATTTAAGGGTAAAAGCGACATAGTTGTTCGATGTTCTAGGCGTTGACGAAGACTTCGCCGTCGATGGTCCTGAGCTTATAGGTGCCTAGTCAGAGGACCTCTACGACGACATACGGTCCCTACCACGGTGGAAAGAGCATGTGGCGGTTCTTGTTGCTCTAGATGAGACGGAGCACCAGGTCCCCGACGTTGAAGGCTTGACCCCACACTCTATGGCTATGGTACCAGCGCAATGCTTGCTGGTACTTGGCTGAGCAGAGGAGGGCAACATCGCATGCTTCATCTAGCTGGTCCATGGCATCCTCGAGGGACACCTCGGCTCCCTGTTCATTGTATGCCCTGACCCTTGGCGCTCCATAGTCGAGGTCGGTTGGGAGGATAGCCTCGGAACCATAGACCATGAAGAATGGCATGTAGCTAGTGGCCCGGCTGGGGTCATCCTTAGGCTCTAGAGCATCGTGGGGAGCTCTACGACCCATCGTTTGCTAAACTTATTCAACCGATTGAAGATCCTAGGCTTGAGGCTTTGTAGAACCATGCCGTTCGTGCGCTCGACCTGCCCATTCGTGCGCTCGACCTACCCATTCGTGCGGGGGTACAGTGGCCCAATCAACACGGATGTGGTATTCATCATAGAATCGAAGGAACTTCTTCCCGGTGAACTGTGTGCCATTGTTCATTACAATGGAGTTCGGGACTCCAAAACGATGGATGATGTCAAGGAAGAACAACACGGCTTGCTCAGACTTGCTCACAGAGATTGGTCGAGCCTCTATCCACTTTGTAAACTTAGCAACAAGCAATGTGTATAGCCCCCGTGCTCCCTCTTGAGATGTCCGACCAGATCAAGCCCCTAGACCATGAATGGCCACATGATGGGGATCGTTTGGAGTGCTTGGGCTGATAGGTGGGTCTACTGAGTATAGTATTGACACCCTTCATAGGCACGCACAATCTATTCAGCGTCGGCTACTGCGGTCAGCCAGCAGAAGCCTTGTTGGAATATGTTTCTGACCAGGGTCCTAGCTGTGGCATGGTGCCCACAGACCCTACCATAGATATCACTCATCAACCGCTTCCCTTGTTTGATGGGGATGTAGTGCTGCAGGATCCTAGTGTGGCTTCACCTGTAGAGCTCACCCTCAATAAGGACAAAGGACTTGGCACGACACGCGAGCCGCCAAGCCTCTATTTTGTCCATCAGTAGTGCCTCATGGAGGAGGTAGTCAAGGTAAGGTGTCCTCCAGTCAGCTAGAGGGTCGGGCTCTATTGCTGGATCCTTGTTAAGCTCCATGACTTCAAGGTCAGATGAAGCCATCGGCTGGTTAGCCCCAAGCCTAGGGTAGGTGGCCCATCACCGATCTATTTCGGGTCCTCGTAGTGGACCAAGGGCGTATACTGATCATTAGCAAAGATGCCCGTCGGCACTGGCTCTCGGTCGAACGCTATTTTTGCCAGCGCGTCGGTCGCCTCATGGAGACATCTCGGGATGTGATTGAGCTTGAGACAATCGAACTTGTCCTCTAGCTAGCAGACTTCTTGGTAATACGTAGCCATCTTGGCATTGTGGTAGCTTGATTTCTTCATGACTTGGTCGATGACCAACTGGGAGTCACCCCGGACATCAAGCCATTAGATACCCAACTCGATGGCGAAGTGTAGTCCGTTGATGAGTGCCTTATACTTAGCCACATTGTTGGAGGGGAAATGGAGGCCAACCATGTACCTTATATGTACCCTTAGGGGTGAAACAAAGACTAGCCCCGCACCAGCGCCTTTCTTCATCAGTGATCCATTGAAGTATATCATCCAATACTCTCGGTCAATGACTGCTGGTGGCATTTGGACCTCGGTCCACTCTGCAACAAAATCAACCAACACTTGGGACTTGATGGTCGAGGCCTGTAGAGTGGAGAGGTTAGGCAGCGTTGAGAGTTTGCGCCAACTCACCCTCCGCCGTAATGATGAAGTCTAGGTTTCTAAAGCGCATGTGCGTGCCTGAGACCTAGCTGACGCCGTGACTTGCCATTCAAGGCCTGATGTGGACGTCGAAACACACAAAAAGCCCCTACCTAGCGTGCCAAGTATCGGTTTTTTTGGACCACCGATGAGTAAAATTGTATTTGCGCGTCTAGCTCAGATGGTGTGCTTGGAGGATACAAGAGTTTATACAGGTTTGGGCGAAACATCCCTACGTCCAGTTCGCTACTGCTCGTGTTACCGGCACTTAGTTTGCAGTAGAGGTTACAAACAGGCGAGAGAGGGAGAGGATCCCAAGTCTCTAGTCGAAGGAGTGAACGGGTGCTGAGAGCTCGCTTGCCGCTCAGCCATGAGCTCGTGTCGTGCGCTTGTGTTCTGATTTTTGTTCGCCCCCCTTCATGGGGCACCCTGCTTTCCCTTTTATAAGTGAAGGAAAAGCACGGGTTACAGTGGAGGAAAAGGAGAAGAACGAGAGAGAGAAGAAGGCTTCTAGGATTGCCTGGTCCTTCTCCTTCATGCCGGTCCCGCTGATCCTGTAGATGTCAACAGGGATGTATTCACGTCGCGGCCCTGTTCATCACTAGCGCCATGCGCAGTCGTCATCTGCCGGTCATGGCATTCCACTCTGTCCTGACGAACGTCGTGGTGAACTGACGCGCCTGTCAGCGTCCGTATGAGGGTTACGCAGAACAGCACTGGCACATTCGACATTGTTCTTGATGTGAATACCCAGGTCTGGCCCATCATGGCCACATGTTACATCGAGGCATGCCAGTCTCTTCCCTGGTGTCAGAGTTTTGACCCAGGCCCATACGCTTGGACCTGGAGTGGTTGGTGGCGGTATGGGTCCTCGTCGGACAAGACGGAAACCGCGTCTTTGGGGTCGAGCGAGACGGAGCCTGCACCTAAGGGGTCGAGCGAGACAGAGCCTGCGGCCTTAGGCGAGACAGAGCCCACGGCCTCGAGGTCAGACGAGAAGGAGCACGCAACAAAGGGGTCGGACAAGACGGAGCCCACGGCCTCGAGGTCGGCGAGACGGAGCCCGTGGCCTTGGGGTCGGGTGAGACCTTTTAATACGTCTTGCTCCATCCGGGGAAGTCAGCGTGGGCGCTAACTTCATTGCTTTGAGTATCCCTAATATCGATACCCAACAATGTCTTTCACCTTAGTCACATATGTCTAGACTAAACTGGACTACAAACTGCTCAAGATTTCATGTTAAGATTTGATTAATTGGACCATTGACTATATCATGTTGTAATAAGATAAATTTTGTTTTAATTTAAAACTACATCAATGATTTACCAAGTTAGTGGTGAAATTATCTATTTTATTAAGAAAGAGGTCTAATTGCTCAAGTACCATAATATTTGTTTATTATTAGTTTTTATATTTATGGTGAAAATAAGAAAAAAAGGGTAAATAAAAATGGAGAAAGAATACCACAGAAGAGGTTTGGTGCTTGATTTTTTTCAATCCCCATCGAGCTTCCCTTATTTGCTTGTTGATTTTCTCTATGTTAATTAAAAGCCATATAGACGAAGTGAGGTGGTAGCTGGAGCGCTCTGGTCCATGACGTTTGGGACCAAAACAACAAGGGAAAATTGTCCGGCGGACATTCAAAGTGATGGTCGTTTGCTGGCGGACACCTAGTTTTGAGCAGTTTGCCAGAAGACACTCTGGTTCGTTGAAATTAGGTCACAAGACACCGTGGCCCGGTTTCAGCTGGTTGAGGAGAGAGAAAATTTCGTTTTCGACATCCGGTGCCCCTAAGTCACACTTGGGTCTACCCCAACCTGGTCAGGTTGGACCCCAACGGAGGGGATGGCGGCGCGGGAGGGGAAGGCAGCGCGGGAGGCCGCTGCCGAAGGAGAAGGCGCCGGCGGCCTTGCGCTGCTCGTCCTGGCGGCGCACGACGGCCTGGAAGACGGCGAGGAAATCGTGGCCGCGGGCGTCGAGGATCACGTTGCGGTCCTTGAAGGTCCGCTCGAGCGCGCGGATTTGCTTCCCCATGGTGGCCTCCTCGGCAGCCGCGGGGTCCTCGGGAGGCGGCGAGGGCTGGTGGAGGTGGGGCTCCTGCGGCTGGAAGGCGGAGGGGAGTAGCAGGTCGGCGGAAGGGAGCGACACGCGGCTCCGCCGGCTGCGGTCGCGAGCTTCGTCGGGCGCAGTGGAGGTGGCGGGGCAGCCTTGCCCATAGCTCCTCCGACCGGGCGCGATGAAGGCGACGGGGCGGCCTCACTCGCAGGCGTTCCGGCGAGGCGCCGTGGAGGCAGCCGGGCCTCGCCCACCGGCGCACAGGCGCGGCCCGCTGGAGGCAGCGGGGCGCCCTCGCCTAGAGTCGCGCCGACCAGCTCACGTCATGGAGGAGGCAGAGGACGAACTGGCCACGGGCGTCGCGAGTGCAAGGTCACTAATGGCGCCCAGCAGCGTCATGGGCGGCCGGTGTGACACCTGCTCCAGGATGACGTTGAGGCTGCCCTCGCGTCCGTGGATGGTGGAGCCGCGGCTGGCGGTGCCCGCGCCTTCCGCTCCGGCAGCAGCCTCCCGCGCTGCCTTCCCCTCCCGTGCCGCCATCCCCTCCGCTGGGGTCCAACCAGACCAGCTTGGGGGCAGACCCAAGTGTGGCTCAGGGACACTGGATGTTTAAAACAAAATTTTCTCTCCCCTCAACTGGTTGAAACATGGCCGTGGTGTCATGTGGCCTAATTTCAACGAACCAGAATATCTTCTGGCAAACTGCTCAAAACTGGATGTTCGCCAGCAAACAACCATCATTTTAGATTTCCGCAAGACAATTTTCCCAGACAACAATAGATCAAAACAATAATTATAGAATTTAAAAACAAATTATCGTAAACGGCTTGGACTTTATGTCTGATCGGACAATATTAAGTGCGAAGGAACAAACTGAGTCAAGGATGAGCTTGACGGGTGAAAAAGTGTTGCCTACGTGATTTAAAAAGGAAATAGGAGACTCGTTACCTGCAAATGACGTGATTTGTTTATGCACGTAATTGAATAGGTGTATGCTTACGTGATTGGCCAGTTTTGACTTTTGAGTAGGAGAGAGCGACGTCGGTTCGGTCTCTGTTTCATCATCGTACGTAGGAAAATTATATGGCCAAATCTGGTGCAACCGAATATTTAGATTAGGATTCACTCGTAACGTTTCCTTTTTCTAGCCTATTTCGTTTTCCTTTTTGTTTCTGTTTTTATCTTCCAAGCATGCTGTACCTGAACTCTATCTCATGTCTTTGCGTTCTGTATATAAAACAAATATTCAAAATTCACTCATAACATTTCCTTTTTCTTATGTTTTGGAATCGGATTTCATATCATGTTAGACAAGAGTTATTCTAACTTGTATGAGCATGAGTTATATATATAAGTCTAGACGGAATAAACTCTCCATTACTCGGTAGTTATCTTATATTTTGGAATCAGACTCCATATCACGGTAGACAAGAGTTATTCTAACTTGTATGAGCACGGATCATATATAAGTCTAGAGGGAATAAACTCTCTATTACCCGGTAGTGAGAGGTAGACAGACAAAAAAATAAATAGATAAAAAAGATAGGCTGAAATTTTGTCTCTTTATTATTAAGGTATAGATTAGTCTATGATTTGATAATATAGTGCTACAGTAAATATGTTCTAACGATGAATTACTTAGACTTAATAAATTTGTTTCATAAATTAATCTTTATATATGTAATTAGTTTTACAATTAGCTTATGTTTAGCCTTTCTAACTCATATCGAACGTCCGAGATGCGACAGACTTTAGTGTAGATCAAACATCTTAGAGTCCAAGAGTTTCAGAGCCCAGGCTGGTCCTGCAACGGTGGACGCTGATATTTTAAGCTAGGGTGCCGGCCAGCCGGAGCTCTCACCCATGCCTGCAACCATCGTCCTGTTTGTTTAGACTTGTTTAACTGATAAGTCATGGCTGAAAGTATTGTTAGTTAATTTGGTTTAAGAAAAAAATATTATTCGTTGGCTAAAAAAGTACGACTTATAAACCAAACAAACCCAAACAAACAGGGCGCATAAAGATGAAGTTCTGATCATCAAAACCATATAAAAGATAATAATTATATAATTAAGGAAACTTGTGAACAATTTATCCTATATGCATATCCTATCCTAATCCTATATATATACCTATATATATACATGAAGGCAAACACTAGCAACCATTAATTGCTATAAAGCTCAATCCTCATGAAGCCATGTAAGCAGATCACTTCAGGAATCTTTTTTAATTTTAATCCTTTTTTAATAAATATTTTAATACTAACAGCTCCCAAAAAGCATTTGTGCAGTTAGACCCTTCTAGTCGCACTAGCGCGGCTGACGCGACTGTACCACGTTATCGTCGCACATGCGCTGGTGCGACAAGTCGTGGGCGTGCATGGTTGACCAGAGCTAGCGTGGCGGAGCGTGGGCCCGCCGTGTCGCGCCAGCGACTCCGATGCGACAGTGCTGTCGTGCCTGGCGCGACAGGCCCATATAAAGGCGCGGCCCACCTCCTTTTTCCTCCCTCTCTTCTCTCTTCCACATTCTGGCCAAACTCAAGATCATCTCCCTTCTCTCTCTTCTCTCTCTTCTCTTCCTCCCATCTTCTGTTTGTCTTTGATCAAGATTGCATTTGCATTTCAGGTTTGATCGGTCTCGTGCATGAGGTATGACTCCCTCACTTGTGTTGTCATGGCATTGGCGAACGATAAGGTGAGGCGGCCCAGGTCCTCTCGGGATGGTTAGGGTCCTAGGAAGGCGCTGAGCTAGCGCTCTAGCCTCCCATAATCGAAGCCGAGGAGCTGGTCGCTCCCGGGGGCGTAGGCCTCCGGTGTGTGCAGTTGCAGCTCCTCAAGAGCCTCGGCGATCGCGTCGAGGCCTGTAGAGTGGAGAGGTTAGGCAGCGTCGGGAGTTTGCGCCAACTCGCCCTCCGCCGTAATGATGAAGTCCAGGTTTCTAAAGCGCATGTGCGTGCCCGAGACCTAGCTGACGCCGTGACTTGCCATTCGAGGCCTGATGTGGACGTCGAAACATACAAAAAGCCCCTACCTAGCGTGCCAAGTATCGGTTTTTTGGACCACCGACGAGTAAAATTGTATTTGCGCGTCTAGCTCAGATGGTGTGCTTGGAGGACACAAGGGTTTATACAGGTTTTGGCGAAACGTCCCTACGTCCAGTTCGCTGCTGCTCGTGTTACCGACACTTAGTTTGCAGTAGGGGTTACAAACAGGCGAGAGAGGGAGAGGATCCCAAGTCTCTAGTCGAAGGAGTGAATGGGTGCTGAGAGCTCGCTTGTCGCTCAGCCATGAGCTCGTGTCGTGCGCTTGTGTTCTGATTTCTGTTCGGCCCCCTTCATGGGGCACCCTGCTTTCCCTTTTATAGGTGAAGGAAAAGCGCGGGTTACAGTGGAGGAAAAGGAGAAGAACGAGAGAGAGAAGAAGGCTTTTAGAATTGCCTGGTCCTTCTTCTCCTTCATGTCGGTCCCGCTGATCCTGTAGATGTCAACAAGGATGTATTCATGTCGTGACCCTGTTCATCACTAGCGCCATGCGCAGTCGTCATCTGCCGGTCATGGCGTTCCACTCCGTCCTGACGGACGTCGTGGTGAACTGACGGCCTGTCAGCGTCCGTATGAGGGTTACGCAGAACAGCACTAGCACGTTCGACACTGTTCTTGATGTGAATACCCAGGTCTGGCCCATCATGGCCACAGGTTACATCGAGGCATGCCAGTCTCTTCCCTGGTGTCAGAGTTTTGACCCAGGCCCATACGCTTGGACCTAGAGTGGTTGGTGGCGGTATGGGTCCCCGTCAGACGAGACGGAAACCGCGTCCTTAGGGTCAAGCGAGACGGACCCTGGACCCAAGGGGTCGAGCGAGACAGAGCCCGCGGCCTTGGGCAAGACGGAGCCCACGGCCTCGAGGTCAGGTGAGAAGGAGCACGCAACCAAGGGGTCGGACGAGACGGAGCCCGTGGCCTCGAGGTCGGGCGAGACGGAGCCCGTGCCCTTGGAGTCGGGTGAGACCTTTTAATACGTCTTGCTCCATCCGGGGAAGTCAGCGTGAACGCTAACTTCATTGCTTTGAGTATCCCTAATATCGATACCCAACAATGTCTTTCACCTTAGTCACATATGTCTAGACTAAACTGGACTACAAACTGCTCAAGATTTCATGTTAAGATTTGATTAATTGGACCATTGACTATATCATGTTGTAATAAGATAAATTTTGTTTTAATTTAAAACTACATCAATGATTTACCAAGTTAGTGGTGAAATTATCTATTTTATTAAGAAAGAGGTCTAATTGCTCAAGTACCATAATATTTGTTTATTATTAGTTTTTATATTTATGGTGAAAATAAGAAAAAAGGGTAAATAAAAATGGAGAAAGAATACCACAGAAGAGGTTTGGTGCTTGATTTTTTTTCAATCCCCATCGAGCTTCCCTTATTTGCTTGTTGATTTTCTCTATGTTAATTAAAAGCCATATAGACGAAGTGAGGTGGTAGCTGGAGCGCTCTGGTCCATGACGTTTGGGACCAAAACAACAAGGGAAAATTGTCCCGCGGACATCTAAAGTGATGGTCGTTTGCTGGCGGACACCTAGTTTTGAGCAGTTTGTCAGAAGACACTCTGGTTCGTTGAAATTAGGTCACAAGACACCGTGGCCCTGTTTCAGCTGGTTGAGGAGAGAGAAAATTTCGTTTTCGACATCCGGTGCCCGTAAGTCACACTTGGGTCTACCCCAACCTGGTCAGGTTGGACCCCAACGGAGGGGATGGCGGCGCGGGAGGCCGCTGCCGGAGAAGAAGGCGCCGGCGGCCTTGCGCTGCTCGTCTTGGCGGCGCACGACGGCGAGGAAATCGTGGTCGCGGGCGTCGAGGATCACGTTGCGGTCCTTGAAGGTCCGCTCGAGCGTGCGGATTTGCTTCCCCATGGTGGCCTCCTCGGCAGCCGCGGGGTCCTCGGGCGGCGGCGAGGGCGGGTGGAGGTGAGGCTCTTGCGGCTGGAAGGCGGAGGGGAGCGAGACACGGCTCCGCCGGCTGCGGTCGCGAGTTTGTCGGGCGCAGTGGAGGCGGCGGGGCAGCCTTGCCCATAGCTCCTCCGACCGGGCACGATGAAGGCGACGGGGCGGCCTCACTCGCAGGTGTTCCGCGCGAGGCGCCGTGGAGGCAGCCGGGCCTCGCCCACCGGCGCACAGGCGCGGCCCGCTAGAGGCAGCGGGGCGCCCTCGCCTAGAGTCGCGCCGACCAGCTCCCGTCATGGAGGAGGCAGAGGACGAACTGGCCACGGGCGTCGCGAGTGCAAGGTCACTAATGGCGCCCAGCAGCGTCATGGGCGGCCGGTGTGACACCTGCTCCAGGATGACGTTGAGGCTGCCCTCGCGTCCGTGGCTGGTGGAGCCGTGGCTGGCGGTGCTCGCGCCTTCCGCTCCGGCAGCAGCCTCCCGTGCTGTCTTCCCCTCCCGTGCCGCCATCCCCTCCGCTGGGGTCCAACCAAACCAGCTTGGGGGCTTGCTCAGGGCACCGGATGTCTAAAACAAAATTTTCTCTCCTCTCAACGGTTGAAACATGGTCGTGGTGTCATGTGGCCTAATTTCAACGAACCAGAATATCTTCTGGCAAACTGCTCAAAACTGGGTGTTTGCCAGCAAACAACCATCATTTTAGATTTCTGCGAGACAATTTTCCCAAACAACAATAGATCAAAACAATAATTATAGAATTTAAAAACAAATTATCGTAAACGGCTTGGACTTTATGTCTGATCGGACAATATTAAGTGCAAAGGAACAAACTGAGTCAAGGATGAGCTTGACGGGTGAAAAAGTGTTGCCTACGTGATTTAAAAAGGAAATAGGAGACTCGTTACCTGCAAATGACGTGATTTGTTTATGCACGTAATTGAATAGGTGTATGCTTACGTGATTGGCCAGTTTTGACTTTTGAGTAGGAGAGAGCGACGTCGGTTCGGTCTCTGTTTCATCATCGTACGTAGGAAAATAGTATTGCCAAATCTGGTGCAATCGAATATTTAGATTAGGATTCACTCGTAACGTTTCCTTTTTCTAGCCTATTTCGTTTTCCTTTTTGTTTCTGTTTTTATCTTCCAAGCATGCTGTACCTGAACTCTATCTCATGTCTTTGCGTTCTGTATATAAAACAAATATTCAAAATTCACTCATAACGTTTCCTTTTTCTTATGTTTTGGAATCGGATTTCATATCATGTTAGACAAGAGTTATTCTAACTTGTATAAGCATGAGTTATATATATAAGTCTAGACGAAATAAACTCTCCATTACCCAGTAGGTATCTTATATTTTGGAATCGGACTCCTTATCACGCTAGACAAGAGTTATTCTAACTTGTATGGGCACGGATTATACATAAGTCTAGAGGGAATAAATTCTTCATTGCCCGGTAGTGAGACGTAGACAGACAAAAAAATAAACGGATAAAAAAGATAGGCTGAAATTTTGTCTCTTTATTATTAAGGTATAGATTAGTCTATGATTTGATAATATAGTGCTACAGTAAATATGTTCTAATGATGAATTAATTAGACTTAATAAATTTGTCTCACAAATTAATCTTTATATGTGTAATTAGTTTTACAATTAACTTATGTTTAGCCCTTCTAACTCATATCGAACGTCCGAGATGCCACAGACTTCAGTGTAGATCCAAACATCTTAGAGTCCAAGAGTTTCAGAGCCCAGGCTGGTCCTGCAACAGTGAAAGCAACGGTGGACGCTGATATTTTAAGCTAGGGTGCCGGCCAGCCGGAGCTCTGACCCATGCCTGCAACCATCGTGCTGTTCGTTTAGGATTGTTTGATTGATAAATCATGATTGAAAGTATTGTTAGCTAATTTGATGTAAAAAATATATTGTTTATTAGCTGAAAAAAGTACGACTTATAAGTCAAACAAACCCAAACGAACAGGGCGCATAAAGATGATGGAGTTCTGATCATCAAAACCATATAAAAGATAATAATTATATAATTAAGGAAACTTGTGAACAATTTATCCTACATGCATATCCTATCCTAATCCTATATATATACCTAGGCCATGTTTAGATTGAAAGTTTTTTCAACCTGATGAATAGTACCATTTTCGTCTTATTTGGCAAATATTGTCCAATCGTGGACCAACTAGGCTCAAAAGATTCATCTCGTGATTTCCAACTAAACTGTGTAATTAGTTATTTTTTTTACCTACATTTAATACTTCATGCAAGCGGCTAAAAATTGATGTGATGGAGAGAGAGTGAAAAAACTTGGAATTTTGAAGGGAACTAAACAAGGCCCTATATATATACATGAAGGCAAACACTAGCAACCATTAATTGCTATAAAGCTCAATCCTCATGAAGCCATGTAAGCAGATCACTTCAGGAATCTTTTTTAATTTTAATCCTTTTTTAATAAATATTTTAATACTAACAGCTCCCAAAAAGCATTTGTGTAGTTAGACCCTTCTAGTCGCACTAGCGTAGCTGACGCGACTGTACCACGTTATCATCCCACATGCGCTGGAGCGACAAGTCATGCCACGCTGGCGTGCATGGTTGACCAGAGCTAGCGTGGCGGGGCGTGGGCCCGCCGTGTCGCGCCAACGACTCCGATGCGACAGTGCTGTCGTGCCTAGCGCGACAGGCCCATATAAAGGCGCGGCCCACCTCCTTTTTCCTCTCTCTCTTCTCTCTTCCACATTCTGGCCGAGCTCGAGATCATCTCCCTTCTCTCTCTTCTCTCTCTTCTCTTCCTCCCATCTTCTATTTGTCTTTGATCAAGATTGCATTTGCATTTCAGGTTTGATCGGTCTCGTGCATGAGGTATGACTCCCTCACTTGTGTTGTTTTTTATGTTTAGTTGATGTTTATATACTACTCTGGTTTACGTTGCAGTGTGCAATACTGTCTTTTGTTTGGTTTAATGAAAGTTGCTTTGGCAAATCACGTGTAATATATTATGATTCATGTTGTAGTTCTTGAACTTTTTCGATTTTTGTGATTTGTTTTGCTTGGCGCTGCATTAGAATTTGACTGCAATGGTTTAGATAGCTGTATGGGTTGGACTGTTGTAAGTAAACTTTCTTCTAAGTGTGTCATTTAAAGTTTTTTAGTGATTACATGTATGGATGGGTTGTACTATGTATGTATAGACATCATTTACATTCAATAAGTTTGTTTTAGGGTTTGATTTCATGGGTTTGCATGATTATAGAAATGATTGAGATCAAAATTTGTAGCAGAACCACTTAATCTAATGCCCTCCTAAGAGTACTTGTCTTCCAACAATGTTTGCCTAAACGACCTAAACGAACGATTAAACAACCACTAAACGGTAAACGGTGGTAAACTGTTTTGTTTATGGGGTAAACGAAAATTAAATGGTTGGCCGTTTAAACGGTCAAAAAACGGAAAAACGGTCTAAATGGAACGGAGATAAACAATATTAAACGGGCTAAACAGCTGTTTACACGACTGTTTAGACGAACACGAGGTAAATCTAGTTCAGTTTTGTATGGATAAATTTATATACTTAAGTTTATTATATTTGTAAATGTATACACTTGATATGTTATATGCATAAATATCTATATTTGGTTCTTTTCACATGCATAAATATATATACATACCAAAATAATTGATTTTTACTCGGATAAATATGTATAAATGATAGAATACTTAATTTTTTACATGCACATATATAATTATATGTATTTTTTAAGTACAAAACCGTTTAGTCCGTTTAACTTCGTTTAAACACCGTTTAAACAGCCTAAACGCTAAACGAAGGGCAACCGTGTAAAGACCGTTTACCGTTTAGGAAAACATTGCTTCCATTAGACACTGAGTACCCAAAAGAGTACACTAAATTGTGTCGTTCCGTTGAGCACACCCCAAGCGAGAACTCAAAAATCCGTATTTTTGTTAGGATCATAAATGAGAGAATAAAACTTACAACATTCTTAACCATTTCTTACATCAGTTTATTACAACATTAGAGTACTTAAACAAGTTGAATACAATAGCGAAATTAAGACAATTTTACATGTAAAAGAGTTTATATATTTTATGTTCACATTTTTATCTTGTAGCGGAGAACAATATATGATCAGAGTAACAGCGAAAATAAAGATTAATGATGAATCATTAACATAGTGAACATTTATAAACCAGATATGATGGCAGATCATAAAACTTTTCTTCTAAAAACTTTTAGTGAGGGTAATAAATAAACACTACGGTCATAGCATGAAAGGAATCCTCTCTGAACCCATCAGGAGGTTTCCACACACAAGAGTCAGCTCTACGTATCCTCCGGTTACCTGCAATAGAGGGAATAAAACCCTGAGTACTCGATTGTACTCAGCAAGACTTACCCGACAAAAAGAAAATAAAAGACTCCAAGGATATGAAATGCTATCTGGCTTGTGGGTTATTGCATCTGCAGGAAGCCTTACTAAACGTGCATCATTATATTTAATTTTATTTGCAGTCATCATTAGTTCATTAACTATCTAATCTAGGTAAGCACATATGCTAGTTTCAAGCATGTGGTTAGCAATCAGCACTGCTTTATCTTCTTCTATGTTCCAATTCTTACTACGGTGCTAGACCATAGCCAAGTCGTACCACCTCATAGAAACGGTGATTCACGAATCAATGTATCCCAGCTGGGAACCCCAAAACACATG
This sequence comes from Miscanthus floridulus, assembly GCF_019320115.1. NCBI lineage: Eukaryota > Viridiplantae > Streptophyta > Magnoliopsida > Poales > Poaceae > Miscanthus > Miscanthus floridulus. Next base: position 97,494,795 of record NC_089585.1, read on the forward strand.
CCCCGCTTGTACCCCAGGCACAAACAGAACCAACTCATCCCACTCCTATCAAGGGGTCTAGGTCCTCATCTAAACTTGGACTCTAAGTCTCCAACACCTAAGACCCGGTCTCAGTATGGTGCTTAGACCTCCACCTAATGCCCACCTCTAAAAATCGGTCCAGAAAGAGCCGGAATCCATGACAAGAGAGTGGTGTCTTTCCGCTCCCATAAGCAAGTATGTGCTCAGGATAATAAGTCTATGACCTGACTACCATCCACAGCAACGGACGGTCCTTAATCAACATAGGCGGAACAAGTGCAATCAGAGCCTCGCTTGATTGCCCAACCAAATCTAGATCCAAAGTATAATTCCGCCCGGTCCCCAATTATCATCATGATATCTATTCTATGTGATAGTTTATAATAATAACAACAACAATGTCTTTTCTATCTCTTGCGAGTGATAGGTAATCACTTGACTTCTACCGGGTCCTATAGCAGAGCAATCTATACGATCCTGCCATACTAGTAGCACTCATACGATCCTGCCATATATATATGCAAGTGGATTTCATTCAACTCCTTAAAACTTAATGCACAAACATAAAATTTAGTGCAGAATAATAGGGGTTATGCACCAGAGCTTGCCTGGGTGAGATTTAGGCCCTGTTCGCTTCTCTTATAATTCGTCTTTGTCAGCTTATTTTTTCAGCTGGAACAGTGTTTTTCTCTCACGACAAATTAGCCGAAACAGTGTTTCGGCTTATTTTTTAGCGAAGCGAATGGGGCCTTAACCAAGGATTAGCATTCCACTGTGGTGACCCGATCATCAAGGCACCATCCTTTCTGCTACTTCAGATGACTCCGGAAGCCATTGTTGTTCCTATTATACACGTGGATGCAACATAGAAACGTAATTAAAAAAACGACAACCGTAACTCTTACAATACGTTGACGCCTCTCAAGCTAATGAGCTAGTGTCACACCCAATTTTAAGGATAAAATTGAATGCACAAAACTCGTGTGTGCCCAGGAATCAATCACACACACAAGCTGACAAATTACAATAGTATCATCACAGTGTCTCATACATCAGAGTTATAATAGAACTTAGTCTCATACATCACAGCGGAATAATAAAAATAGAATGAACTCTCGTGGCCGTCATCACAGGGAAGGTCAACTGGTTGACCACAAGCCTAATAATCCTCCGGGAAATCCTCATACCCGTTGTCATCTGTTACCCATCCGGGATTTTTATCCAAGTAAAGAAAATAAACAAGTGTAAGTACATTCCGTACTTAGCAAGCTAACATGGGGTTATGAAGCTCAAAAAGGATAGACTCTGGTTTACTGCAGTCAGCATTTTTAATAGGTCAAACTTTTATTCTCAAGTATTATCAAGTTATGCTTAAGCTCCCATTTAATTCCCATAAGAACATATATCGGGGTCAAGTGTACCATACATCATCATTGAACAACTTTGAATGATCATCAACAATTAACCAGTTATTCTATGAGTTTTCCGGGCCGCTCGTAACCATGAGCACGGCTGTTATAACAGTTTGTTACCCTCTGCAGAGGTGGTGCACATTCACCGCGAGTCGTGATCCCCATATGCCCGGGTTAATTACTCCCATGTCACTACCAAGGTGAGCGGGCAGGGTACACTATGAAGCCATTTCATAGGTTTCCCTAACAGGTTAGGGCCGCTAGGTTTCCTTGGCAGGCAGATGTAGGGACCCCCCTTTCCTATGGCACAAATCCATCGCGGCTATACTCATAGGAACAGAGGCAGCCCTATACCCAAAGTGGCAAGCCCCATTTGCGCCAAAAGGTAACCTCTAACCAGCTAGGAAAGGTCCTATTACTGAGCTAAAGTCAGAGCCATATGACTCTCCCGGTTGCACTGTCAGTCCCAGCTTTTGCCGACAGATAAGTCCTTATGGAGGGCCGGGAGCAACATGAACAAAGGTCATTTGCACTTTCGCCCTATGGAATAGTTGTTATAATTCATGTTACTCACTTTGTTCCATAGTATCATTCATCTATAAGTATATCAATGTTCAGTTAGAGCACTAGCAATCTACCCATATGCATTTAACCCATAGGAGACAAGGAACATGATAACAATCACTAGGATGTCCTTACGGGTATCAAAATTAGACACATGCAAATGAGTAATTGCTTAGAGTGAAATAGGACATCAAGGAAGGCCCATGTTATACTTGCCTTGGTTCACAAACTCGTGCTGGTCCTGCTGGTCGTCGAAGAGATCTTGGTCTCCAACGTTTTCCTCACCGTCTGAACGCGACCAACACGGCAACATACAACATTCCAAAAGCATTCATGCAAAACAAACACTCCTATCATTAGAACAGTACACCAACAGTATTGAAATCAAAATAAAATGTTTGTAAATCTAATCTACGTTTCGCTATGATTACGTCAACGCGAAGTTCACGAAAAACGGAGCTAAAATGCGAAAGTTATGATTAAAACGGGTTTTCCTATAGCCCTATATTTAGTTAAATCTAATCATGAATTAAAAAGTTCCAAACTTGACTAACAGTGGTTCTAACATGTAGATTATGAAATTACAAAGCTAACGCGATTTGAACGGATCAATTCGGAGCTAAAACGAAGTTTTTATGAGCAAAACAATTCTAGTGGCATTTCTGTAAATACTGAAAACGTATTTTGACGTAAAACAGTGAACTTTACGTTTTCAAAATGAGAAAGCGTAATCAGGGAAATGCGCTAGGGACTGCGGGTTTTATTACATGAAAACAGAGGGGCTCTTTAGCAAAATTTCGCGCGAAAGGGTAACTTCTAATCCTGGCCGCAGATCTGGAGATGGACGGTTGTGGTGGCTTGGGGAAGAGAGAGAAGAAAGGCCGGCGGGGAACAGTGATGGCCGCGGCGGGTTAGCCATGAACGGCGGCGAGAAGGTCACCGGCGAGCGGGAAAACAAGGCCTACGGCCACGGTGTGCCCAACCGAAGGCACCGGGGAAGAGAGGGGAGTGCGGCGAACTCACCCAGGCCGAGAAGACGGCTGGAGGACGCGGACGGGGTGGCAGTCGCCATGGCCGGCGGCGTGGAGTTCTTCGGCACACGTGAATAGGGCACAAACGGCCATGAAACATGAAATTGAGAGCATGGGGGAAAGGAGAGGAGCACGGCGAAGCTCACCGCGGTGACCAACAGGGTCGGAGGCGACTCGGGGACGGCGGTCGCACGGCGGTTCCGAGCTCGGCGGATCCGGCGCTGCTGCGGTGGTGGCTTCCATGCACAGCGAGCGCGAGAGGGAGCGGGGAAACAGCAGGGGGAAACGGCTTGGGCAGAGCTTCCTTTTTTGTAGAGGCAGGGGCGCGGGGGACGCTCCCACGACGCGGACGTGGGCGCTGAACGGTGGTTCCGCAGCGGCTGCGCTGACGCGGGACGGTTGCGGGAGGAAGGGGGCGGAGCTGACGCGTGGGGCCGTGCGGTCAGCGACTGAGGGAAGGAGGAGGGCGCGGCGGCAGTTGCCAGGCCGAGCTGGGCCAGCCCAGCAAGAAAGCGGGGAAAGGGCGAGCGGGCCACGCGAAGCTGGGCGCGGGCGGAGGGAGGAAAACAGCATGGCTGGGCTGGTGGGCTGGCGTGGAGGAAAAGGCCAGCGGGCCAGAATTGAGGAAGGAAGGGGGAGAAAAGAAAAAGGCCCTTTTTTCCAATTCAAATTTCCCAAATTCATTTCCAAATGATTTTTGATTCCTTTTAAGTTTAAATAAAAACCCACTCAACAAATTAAATACAATGCTCCAGCATGAGTGCATCAACATGTATATATCCTTATGATGGATTTTAATTTCACCAAAAATATTATTTTCCTATATTTGAATGCACACATAATTACATAATTAAATCAAATTTACTATTTAAAAGAAGGCAAATTTTAGGGTGTTACAATTCTACCCCCCTTAAGATGAATCTCGTCCTCGAGATTCGGATGACGTCGACTGAGAGATAGGGATACTCCGTCTTTAGATTCTCCTTTACTTCCTCGTGTAGTCCCATCATCTTGATAAGGATCCCACTTTACCTTGCATATCTGTTGATCTTACTCCAAACGATACTCAGGTAACTCCAATCACTAGGCCACCTTTCCTTTTGAGTCCACAATACCAATTCTTTTTCTTAAAATACCCACATTCTGACGAAAATTCCTTACTTTATTGGTCAGAAGGAAATTCTTCCACCAATCTTCAAAACATGAATGATTCCGGTTAAGTTGCTCGAACTGGGAATATAACTCTTAATCCTTGGTGTCACCCGAGCCTTCTTAGCACAACTCCCCATTGCTAAGGGCATCGGTCATGACTTTTGCTTCTCCAAGTGATAGCACTTTTCCAAGTCATAATCAATTTTCATTCCAACGAGGATATCACCAACTCAAGACCAACTTAGTGAAGATGTCCTACAGATTCTTGATCCAAACTAACTTAAAAGCTTCTCCAGTAGCTCTACCAAAATCTTAATGATCTTGGATAAACCTTCATTGAACCTTTAACCAAACCTCATTGAGACTCTGAGTTTCTCTCACATCTTTGGGTACCACCACGCTTCCGCTGCGCAAACAAGAACGTATGATACTTCATCTTGTAAATTCTTCAACTTGGCTACCCCCCTTAAGAAAAGATAGACTAGGGGACACCAAAGTATAGCTTACATCTACTTCTTTATAGAACACTTTTCCAAATTCTTGCAGTTAACTTGGTCAAAAACAGTACACAACACAAACTACTCCAGATTCCAAACAGCACAGATGCATCATCTTGTGATTCTCATATCTCCATAACCAACATAGCTATCAAGTTGATTCTTGCGCTCAGAGAAAGATATTGAAGTGTACTAGTGTCCAGAATTTGCCCACGATTTTTGATCATCCAAAATCAGAGATATAAGCCGAAGAGTGCAGACTGCTCCGAAAAGATAGGATAGAAAAAACAGACGAAAACCAAGACCCGACTATTTATTTCATTAATCCTTATGCCTTAGGCCTATTACTATCTGAAATTGTGGGAACACCCAACAAGATCATTGCAATCATTACAAAGATTCAAAACGACCATAAGCATAATGACAACTCAACAAACAATAAAGATGCACAATTCAATCATTAACTCATCTTGCGATACTATCGTTCTCATTGCTCCAGGGATAACAATCCTAAGACTTATATTCAGAGAACGTAAGAAGGTGGTGAGGAGTAGTTCTAAAAGCATATCAAATCAAGGAGTGAAGATCAGAACAAAGACTTCAAAATAAGCACCAAGGTAGAGATGAATAGCAAGGGTAGAGATATAGTAGAGAAGAAAATATCAAGATTCAAAGAACAAGGATTTTTTTGTAGCAACATCTAAACCTTAAAACGACCAGTTTCTAACTAGGCTTGCGTCCTACAGTCAACACTGCTCTGATACCAATTTGTCACACCCAATTTTAAGGATAAAATTGAATGCACAAAACTCGTGTGTGCCCAGGAATCAATCACACACACAAGCTGACAAATTACAATAGTATCATCACAGTGTCTCATACATCAGAGTTATAATAGAACTTAGTCTCATACATCACAGCGGAATAATAAAAATAGAATGAACTCTCCTGGCCGTCATCACAGGGAAGGTCAACTGGTTGACCACAAGCCTAATAATCCTTCGGGAAATCCTCATACCCGTTGTCATTTGTTACCCATCCGGGATTTTTATCCAAGTAAAGAAAATAAACAAGTGTAAGTACATTCCGTACTTAGCAAGCTAACATGGGGTTATGAAGCTCAAAAAGGATAGACTCTGGTTTACTGCAGTCAGCATTTTTAATAGGTCAAACTTTTATTCTCAAGTATTATCAAGTTATGCTTAAGCTCCCATTTAATTCCCATAAGAACATATATCGGGGTCAAGTGTACCATACATCATCATTGAACAACTTTGAATGATCATCAACAATTAACCAGTTATTCTGTGAGTTTTCCGGGCCGCTCGTAACCGTGAGCACGGCTGTTATAACAGTTTGTTACCCTCTGCAGAGGTGGTGCACATTCACCGCGAGTCGTGATCCCCATATGCCCGGGTTAATTACTCCCATGTCACTACCAAGGTGAGCGGGCAGGGTACACTATGAAGCCATTTCATAGGTTTCCCTAACAGGTTAGGGCCGCTAGGTTTCCTTGGCAGACAGATGTAGGGACCCCCCTTTCCTATGGCACAAATCCATCGCGGCTATACTCATAGGAACAGAGGCAGCCCTATACCCAAAGTGGCAAGCCCCATTTGCGCCAAAAAGGTAACCTCTAACCAGCTAGGAAAGGTCCTATTACTGAGCTAAAGTCAGAGCCATATGACTCTCCCGGTTGCACTGTCAGTCCCAGCTTTTGCCGACAGATAAGTCCTTATAGAGGGCCGGGAGCAACATGAACAAAGGTCATTTGCACTTTCGCCCTATGGAATAGTTGTTATAATTCATGTTACTCACTTTGTTCCATAGTATCATTCATCTATAAGTATATCAATGTTCAGTTAGAGCACTAGCAATCTACCCATATGCATTTAACCCATAGGAGACAAGGAACATGATAACAATCACTAGGATGTCCTTACGGGTATCAAAATTAGACACATGCAAATGAGTAATTGCTTAGAGTGAAATAGGACATCAAGGAAGGCCCATGTTATACTTGCCTTGGTTCACAAACTCGTGCTGGTCCTGCTGGTCGTCGAAGAGATCTTGGTCTCCAACGTTTTCCTCACCGTCTGAACGCGACCAACACGGCAACATACAACATTCCAAAAGCATTCATGCAAAACAAACACTCCTATCATTAGAACAGTACACCAACAGTATTGAAATCAAAATAAAATGTTTGTAAATCTAATCTACGTTTCGCTACGATTACGTCAACGCGAAGTTCACGAAAAACGGAGCTAAAATGCGAAAGTTATGATTAAAACGGGTTTTCCTATAGCCCTATATTTAGTTAAATCTAATCATGAATTAAAAAGTTCCAAACTTGACTAACAGTGGTTCTAACATGTAGATTATGAAATTACAAAGCTAACGCGATTTGAACGGATCAATTCGGAGCTAAAACGAAGTTTTTATGAGCAAAACAATTCTAGTGGCATTTCTGTAAATACTGAAAACGTATTTTGACGTAAAACAGTGAACTTTACGTTTTCAAAATGAGAAAGCGTAATCAGGGAAATGCGCTAGGGACTGCGGGTTTTATTACATGAAAACAGAGGGGCTCTTTAGCAAAATTTCGCGCGAAAGGGTAACTTCTAATCCTGGCCGCAGATCTGGAGATGGACGGTTGTGGTGGCTTGGGGAAGAGAGAGAAGAAAGGCCGGCGGGGAACAGTGATGGCCGCGGCGGGTTAGCCATGAACGGCGGCGAGAAGGTCACCGGCGAGCGGGAAAACAAGGCCTACGGCCACGGTGTGCCCAACCGAAGGCACCGGGGAAGAGAGGGGAGTGCGGCGAACTCGCCCAGGCCGAGAAGACGGCCGGAGGACGCGGACGGGGTGGCAGTCGCCATGGCCGGCGGCGTGGAGTTCTTCGGCACACGTGAATAGGGCACAAACGGCCATGAAACATGAAATTGAGAGCATGGGGGAAAGGAGAGGAGCACGGCGAAGCTCACCGCGGTGACCAACAGGGTCGGAGGCGACTCGGGGACGGCGGTCGCACGGCGGTTCCGAGCTCGGCGGATCCGGCGCTGCTGCGGTGGTGGCTTCCATGCACAGCGAGCGCGAGAGGGAGCGGGGAAACAGCAGGGGGAAACGGCTCGGGCAGAGCTTCCTTTTTTGTAGAGGCAGGGGCGCGGGGGACGCTCCCACGACGCGGACGTGGGCGCTGAACGGTGGTTCCGCAGCGGCTGCGCTGACGCGGGACGGTTGCGGGAGGAAGGGGGCGGAGCTGACGCGTGGGGCCGTGCGGTCAGCGACTGAGGGAAGGAGGAGGGCGCGGCGGCAGTTGCCAGGCCGAGCTGGGCCAGCCCAGCAAGAAAGCGGGGAAAGGGCGAGCGGGCCACGCGAAGCTGGGCGCGGGCGGAGGGAGGAAAACAGCATGGCTGGGCTGGTGGGCTGGCGTGGAGGAAAAGGCCAGCGGGCCAGAATTGAGGAAGGAAGGGGGAGAAAAGAAAAAGGCCCTTTTTTCCAATTCAAATTTCCCAAATTCATTTCCAAATGATTTTTGATTCCTTTTAAGTTTAAATAAAAACCCACTCAACAAATTAAATACAATGCTCCAGCATGAGTGCATCAACATGTATATATCCTTATGATGGATTTTAATTTCACCAAAAATATTATTTTCCTATATTTGAATGCACACATAATTACATAATTAAATCAAATTTACTATTTAAAAGAAGGCAAATTTTAGGGTGTTACAGCTAGCTTTACAACTAACGTACTAGGCTATGTATCCACGTTGTCGAGTCAGGCGTCGTTTTCTAGAAAATGTTTTAGTTTTACAATCCCAAGGTGTTTTAGCATTTGATCGATTAAACATATATATATTTGAACTAGAAGTCATTTAGCTACTTTAGCAAACTGATTATTATGGAGCCACAAAAATTACAGTGAGCACCTAATAGTGTTAGGAATTTTATGTAAAAGTTCCAGAGACATCACTATCACCAATTTATCACACTAATTTCTACAAGTTTATGTCTTAATCATAGTAAGCATCCCGAATTACTTAAATAGCTCCTGAAAATACTATGAACTATGTAAACTAGATATACGGGCAGATAGAGCGGGATTTTAGAAACCTAACAAAATTGGTTTCACAATTTTTGGAGAGGTACATTAATTCCTATTGAATCTACAAGTTCCTAGCAACAAAGAAAAAGGAAAAACAATTAGGAAATACATTTTAAAAGGCAATGGACCAGCGCCAACCATTCGGCCCAGCGATGGCCCAAGGCGGGAGTCCCACGCGCGTGGCTCGTTTGCAAAAGAGACCCTGATCTTTTCCGAAACTACATCGCCTGTTGTTTACTATTTCCTTCTTTCTCTGACTGATTCATTTCACCTCTGGCTTCTTCCTAATTTCCCCACGCACGCCCCCGAAGCAGGACGCGTGGCGGCGCGGCAAGCAAGGGCAACGAGCGGTCACATTGGCCATCTAGGGTTCGCACAGACTTACCTAGAGGGTCAATAGCAATCCCCAACCTAAGCAGCTACGCTGGGTGGCGGTGGAGAGCTGGGAGGTGCTCTAGCGCATGCTGCAGCGGCGGGCAATGATGTATGGCGGCGGTGCAGCCGTTCTGACGCACTAAAGCAGCTACCAGCCTATATAGTTAACGATTAAGCAATAGGGGCTTACTACAAACCTAGTTGTGGTGATGGTTCGATTGAGGACACCCTGAGCAACGCTAGCTACGTACGCGCGGCGAGCTCGGCGACGAGCCGCGGCGGACACGGCCGCGTTAGTGACGTCTGGGAGGCATTAGTGGTTCCACTAGCGCATGCAGGGTGGAGAGGGATTCAGGATGACACCATTGGTGCAGCTGGTTGAGCCCGAACGACAGCTAGAGTGGGTTGCCACCCACAATGGCCGAACATGGCCTTAACGGCTAGATGGAGGGGAAACTTAAAAGTTGGAGCTTGACCGGGCGCCATTCAAGGTGAGGTGGGGGCGGGTAGCTAGGTGGGTTAATGGTGAGACCATGGACGTATTGAATCAACCCAAGATGACCTCTCCTGCTGGACCATGGACGGCGTCGTGATAGCGGAAACTATAGGGGAGGGGGAAAAGAGGGGGTCGGCCAGCTCTTGACCTGACGTTCATAAAGGCAAGGGCGATTGGGGGTGGTACGGCTGTTGCGGCAGGGTTATGCGCATGTGGCAGCTGCGGTTGCAAGCACAGCCAAGTGCTAGTGCCACGGGTGCGCCATGTGCGCATGGCAAGTGGGGTCGCGCCATCGGGCTGGGCCAGCAGAGGCATAAGGGCGAAGCCGAGGGGGGTGCCGAGGCCATTGGCCAGCAGCAGGCACCATGCCACGGCTAGGCTAAGGGTAGCCCCCACCAACCTGTGGCCACACGCGCACGTGGCCAAGCTCAGCCATGGTATGCACCGAAATGCGGTGACCGCACACTCCAGGCCGAACGGCTAGACAATGTGCAATGCATGAGTTTTAAAGCGTCAAAACAAACCGCTTAGAGCCCAGTTGAGATTAAAACCCAAACTCAAGATTCTAGTAGACCCTAAGGGAAATCTTGAGTTTGGTGTTATGAGCTTGCGTCAAAACAAACCGCTTAGAGACCAGAGGTGTTCCAAAATTATTGTTCTACTGTGTAATAGTATTGGTTCATATCTTTGCTTTCTTGAACTACTTTGTAATAGGTTCAATGGCGGTTCCAAATACGAACCAATTCGTGCACCATCTGAAGGATTATGGTGCCATCAGTCCTTTCCTACCATCACTGCCAACACCGTTGTGTTACTGCGTGGGTTACTGGCATTTGTGAAGCAGTTAAGGCATCCCGCGTCAGTTGGGTGTGCTTTCTACATGTGTCAACTTAAGCGTCGTCCCCCGACACTTGATGTCTACCTAGAGGAAAGCAGCTTCTATTAGTGGATCGATGGCCTTGAAATGTTCGATCTATAGATTATGTTATTTCCTTACGACCCCTGGAAGCGCATTCCATATTCTAAATTTGTCCGTTGGGTTCCGCCACCGCCGAATCCTTCGGAAATGACACAGGAAGAGAAGGTTGACGCTGCTTTGCACCGTCTTGCCAATCCTCCTAAATGCCACTGTGGAGTGTCAACGGTACTAACTACTCTGAGCCAACCTCGAGCATTCACTCTCTTCTATCGTTGTGGATTGCCATGTTATGTAAGTTCTCATGAAATCAATCTATTTCAAAGCATGTATGTGTTTTACACATACAATGTTACACTTTGAACATTTGTTTTTTTGCAGAGAGGATTCTCATGTTGTGACTTTGAAGAATACAATTATGGACCCAAATCGCACTGGCCTTCTAAGTTCAAATTTGCAAGTTTGAAGCAGGCATTAAGCCATGGCCTTGCACAAAGATGTCAGACTGTAAGTGCAAGTGTGGCATCAAGGCTCGCCAAGGAGTTATTTTGTCTGAGCTAGGCTATGGTTACTATGGCGACAATGCTTATGGAGGGCCGACCGAGTTCTGGGTGAGTTGACTGAAGTGTTGAATTATTGAAGCATGAATAGTCATGAGTTTGTTTTCTTTCGTTCCTTTTTGTTTGATTAGGAGGGGAGGACATACGATTGGGAGGACTTCCTCGGTCGTGCAAGCTTAGTAGAGAGGCTGAAGATACATTTGCCTCTCAAAAAAAGCAGGAAGCTTTGGCATAGGTAGCAAATTTAGGTACGTGTCAGGAGGGAGCACAAGGTACCATGCCATCATGGAAGACCGATAATTGGATTTTTGAGGACTTTCCTCGGATGACTGGTCGAAGTCTTTCTTGGTACTTTGACGAAATGGAGTTGATCAGCTTCTGGCGACAAAACAAAGAGGCGTACGACTTCAAGGAGGCCAAGGATGTGAGGGAGGAGACCTTTTACAAGGGGAGGCAACGGGAGGAGTGGGCTAAAAAACTAAGGTAACGGGCTATGTTTTGGGCGTGCACACCCTTTGGCTTTGAAGATCGACAGGTGTGAGGTTGCCTCACATTGCGAATCTTCCACTTTTTGTTTCTCTGTCTGTACCTCTTCTTCTTGTCAGAGTGGGTAACATAATACAGCCTGTGAAACCTAACAGCATAATCCATCAGGAAATACTTTAGATGCTCCAATGTATCAAATACCATTCCCGTCTTAATTTCCACCTCCTCACTATCTAGTATCGCATCGGCCAACAACATCAAACCGGTGTCACATATTGCCTGGTCACCATACTAATGTCTATGAAATTTGGTACCGAGGGTACCTCGACATGGACAGGCTTCAATTGCCTCAATTCGACGTCATTGTACTCCATTCTCAATGACCCGCTAGCTGGGACTCCTATTGCGTCCGCAAACCCTACCTCACAACAATCACTTTCGTCCTCGCTACTAGGCTCAAACCTGTACTCATCCTCCAACACATCATCCGAATTACTTGGCCCCGAAGTAAAGTCATCTTCGTCCATGAAGGCAACATCAACTTCGTCATCCTCCGATCCTTGGGATATGTCGTCCATATCATGTGTTCCATCTTCGCTGCCATCGTCCTCAATAAACGTTTCTTCATTGAAATCATCATTCAAGGCACCGGGCACACATGACCTACCAACTTCTCTAATGACAACCACCTGTAACTCTTCGTCTTGGGTAAGGTTCTCTATGGGCTCCATACCAACATTATCATCCATAGCCACCAAAATTGGGCTAGACCCCTTCACCACAACAACTTCCAAGCACCTAACACTGCTACTCTTGACAACTTCTATGTAGTTCTTCCATTCATCTTCACATGACAAAGACATTGACACATAGTGTGCTTGTTTCTTCCCACAGTCAAATCGACCTCTCAATCTTAGTGGCCACCCAAATTTATCCCGGCATTGGCTAACCAAACCATCAAAGGTAGGAGGTGTACTAAAGAACTGAGCATGTTCTTGCATGCTTTTAAACTCCCATTTCCTTTAACTTTGCCACCACAAAACAAACGCACTAACCGGTCCATCCACAAAATACAAACGAACATATGAAATACGCATTTCAGAAATAAATCATATCATTCACTAATACACTACAATAAGTCCATGCATTAACTACTTAGGTCCATGTCAGCAAAGGCAACACACTAACCGATCCAAATCCCTCATCCATCAACTACCTAGGTCCATGCAACACGTAGTTTATGTCGAATCCACGAGAAGAGTATATCCTAAACCTAATCAACGCAGTAAATTTTAACAACCAACGCTACAAACATTCACAATATCCTAAATTTGCTAACCCTAGTCAACCAAGAAATGACCTAACAAATCAAGAAATTGAGGACATGGAGTTTAACCTGGCAGTGTACTACACTCCACAGAGCAGAGACGTCCACTTGTCGGTGATGGGAAGCCCTGGGCGGCGATGGTGCCGCCATGGCCAGCCATCGAGGCCGCGGCAAGGCACGGAGGCCTCGCCCTCTTGCTCCCTGGCTGCATTAGGAACGGAGGAAGATGGTAAGGGAGAGGGAGAGAGAGGGTCAACGGAGTGGGAGGGGTGCCGGGGTGGCGCGGTGGGGGCGCCCGCTCCCTGGTGGCGGGGCAGCGGCGGCACGCAGCGTCGGGGGCAGGAAAGGGAGACTGAGAGAGAAAGAGAGAAAAGAAATGGGTCGGGTCGGCTAAAACCTAACTCGCCCTGTCGCGCCAACCCGTGCTGGCGCGATAGGGTGGGGCCCACGCTCCGCCACGCCAGCTCTGGTCAACCATACACGCCAGTGTGGCTCGGCTTATCGCGCCCGCGCACGTGGCGAGATCAAAAGGGCCCGTTTGCACAAATACTTTTTGGAAACTGTTAATATTAAAATGTTTATTAAAAAAGATTAAAAAATCCATCAGTTCAACCGTTTGACCATAGAGTCTCACCACCATCTGTCTATCCACATGTACGTATCCTATCCTATATACCTATACAGATGGAGGCCACTAGCAACCATTAATTAATTGCTATAATAATAAAACTCAATCCTCGTGAAGCCATTCCAGCAGATTAATTCAAGCGTACGATCATAGAGTCTCAGCATCCTCTGTCCATCCACATGTCCGTTTTGTCCCTTTACATCCCGTTAGTTTTGTTGCATCCATGCGACAGGAACATTGAATCTGTCCACTAAAATGTCGAAAACCAATGGTCACCGAAGCAAAAACGTGTCGACTAAGGCTTGTTCGGCTTTGTTCGGTTTGTTCGGTTTGTTCGGTTTTTTTAGCTAGAATAGTATTTTTTCTTACAATAATTTAGTCGGAACAGTATTTTTCAGCCAGTTTCAGACCAGCAAACAGGGCCTAAATGTTGAAAACCAATATATAGATGGAGACCCCTAGCAACCATTAATAATTACTATAAAGCTCAATCCTCATGAAGCTATGTTAGCAGATCAGTTCAACCTTTCTGATTAGGCCAGTCTCAGTGGCAGTTGTAGAAAATAATGTAAACAAGTTTTATCCCATAAGACTCGTTTCATCCTATTAATTTTTCTCTCTCTTCACTTATAATATGCCACGTCAGCTTATTTAATGTCTATAAAACTCTCGTTAAACTCTCATTGTGACTAGCCTCGTATAGTCTCAGCATCATCTGTCCATCCACATGTCGGTTTCTCCCTTTACATCCCGTTAGTTTTGTTGCATCCATCGACAAGGATATTGAATCATGTCCATTAAAATGTCGAAAACCAATGGTCACCAAAGCAAAAACGTGCCCACTAAATGTTGAAAACCAATGGTCACCGAAGCAATAACTCAATAGTTGAATCAAGAAACATAGAGTCGCCAAGTGGTCAACTAATTGGGTTTATTAGACCCAGTCACGCATGCAATCTGTGGAAGCAGGCACCCAACTTGGTCACTTCCCCTTGCTGCATCACTCTGAATATTCCAACGTTTCGGCCGGGTTCGTTTCGTTGAAAAAACAAGTCCAAATATTGTTCCAGCTGATTTGTCGTGAGAGAAAACACTGCCCCGACTAAAAAAAATAAACTGAAAATTACAGATTATAAGATAAACAAACAGTACCTCCGTGTCGCTATCAGCCCTGGCGTTCGTCTATCGTCTTCGTCCTCTCGGAAGCCTGCTTCAGCATGGACACGTTTGGTGTGTTGTATTCGTGCCGTCGTGCGCATAGTAGCATAAGAGGCCATCCGCAGGCAGCAGAGTTACTCCTATTTAACATCTTGAGTGCTTTGATATGTTTAGCGCAGGAAAAATTCATAAGTTGTTTATCCCACAAAAGAAAAGACAAAAGGTTTCTCATTCCCTCTCTTTTTTGTCTTTTTTCTTTTTGAATTGAGGTGAAAAGGTTGAAAATGATGTGTTTGGCCCACGCAACAATAACGCAGACCGTGAAGTGTCCATTTTTTTTTTCCATTGAGGTACGGTGTGTTTTTTGGCTTTTTGCAGTCATGGATGACGTACCGTACCATCCAGAAGATAGAAAGGGATGGATAGGAGAGAGCACCAAGTCCAAGCTGTGACAGAGAACGGTGGCAAGGCATCCGCTGATCTGCAGACTGTAGCAGTAGTTCTGTGCTACTCTTCCCCAACTGCGCAAGTACAACGTCCGACGTTGCTATTGGCGGTGACGATGGCCATGGCCGCGGCGCCGGACCAGCAGCAGCTACCTGCAGGGGCCGCCTCCTCATCTCCTCGCCTCCGCGTACACGACACCACCCTCGTGCCGCCGTCTCCGTCACCGCCGGAGACCTCGCTCCCGCTCACCTTCTTCGACATCATCTGGCTCCACTCCCCGCCCGTCGAGCGCCTCCTCTTCTACCGCCTCGCCCCCGACGCTGACGTCGGCACCATCATCTCCATCCTCAGGGGCTCCTTGCACCAGGCCGTCCGCGCCTTCTACCCGCTCGCCGGCCGCATCCGCCTCACCCCCGGAACGTCCGACCGCTACGAGCTGCACTACCAACCGGGTGACGCCGTCACCTTCACCGTCGCCGAGTACGACGACGACGACGATGCAGACATCGACGGCCTCACCACCGATGAGCCCCGGGAGGTCGCCAAGATCGCAACTCTCGTGCCGCCGCTGCCGGAGGGCGGCGGGCTGTTCGCGTTGCAAGCCACGCTGCTGTCCGCGCGCCGCGGCCTCGCCATCGGCGTCACGGTGCACCACGCCGCCTGCGACGGCTCGGGCTCCACGCACCTCCTGCACACCTGGGCGGCCGCGTGCAGCGGTACCGAAACGCCGCCTCCGCCTCCTGTCATCGACCGGAGTCTCCTCCCCGACCCCAGGGGCCTGTACGATGTCTTCTTCCAAGGGGCGCCGAGCACTGATGAGATGGAATTCGTCAAGATGTCCGCCGACCAGCTCATCGCCACGTTCGTTCTGTCCAAGGACGACCTGAAACGCGTCAAGGATGCCGTGGCCGACGAGGCTGCGAGGCGCCGCGTTGCGCCGCCCCGGTGCTCCTCTTTGGTTGCCACCTTTGGCTTCGTCTGGTCGTGCTACCAGCGAGCCAAAGACAAAGTGAGCAGCGGCGCCGGAGCTGGCCCGACGGCCTGCTTGCTCTTTGCTGTCGACCACCGCTTGCGGATGAAGCCTCCACTGCCGGACAAGTACCTCGGCAACTGCGTCGGCCCAGCGTTCGCGCTGGCACCACAGGGAGAGCTGGCGGCGGCCGGCGCAGTTGGCCTATTTAGCGCGTGCGCCGCGGTCGCCTCCTCCATTGACGAAGCTGTACGCGACATCGGGACATCCGCCATGGACGTGTGGATAGACCGCATCAAGGAGGCAGGCGCAACGGGTACACTGCTGTCCGTGGCTGGCTCGCCGAGGTTCCGCGTCTACGACCTGGACTTCGGATTCGGCCGGCCGGCGAAGGTGGATATCGTGTCCGTGGCGAGGACCGGGGCATTGGCGATGGCGGAGAGCCGGAGTAGCGCCGGCGGGATGGAGGTCGGAGTCTCTCTGCAGCCGGCTGGCATGGAGAGGTACCGGAAGTGCTTCGTGGACGCCATCGCGTGGCTCCACCAGCGCCCAGCGGAGCAGCAAAGTTTTAAATAGCGTGGACGCTATAGCGTTATTTAGCGGATCTGGAAGCGCTAAGCTACCAGGATTTTAACGCTAAACGATTTTTCCCACTATTAGCTGCTAATAGTGCGCTAATTCCGCTAAATTGTAGTTCATTTAGCACCGTTATTTGGCCTGGGCTTTCATTTTAATGTACCAGACTATGGCATATGGCTCCATGTCTTTTGTTTATTTGTCTAGCTGTCTATCATCTTTGTATGAACTTTGAACTCACGTATGTTCCTATGTGATGTATGATGTATCATTTATGAACTACGAACTTTGATGTAATGTGTTAGTAAGACTTTGAACTATCTGTTCCTATTGGTATTTGTAATGTTTTTATCTTCTATATCTTTATTACGTGTAAAATTACATGATGTTTGACATATTTTTTACTCAGCCGCTAAATGGCTTAGCTCGCTATTTAACTCGCTATAGCTTTTCTTAGCCTTTTGGAGAGGCTGCTAGCTAAGAGACTTAGCCCGCTATTTAAAACATTGCGGAGCAGTCATGACATTTGTGTGACTGCCAATCTGCTGATACATGTGTGGTGGAGAGCGACTGTGGCGACAAGTGGAAGCTTGGAGCAATAAACAAGGGCCTGCAATCACCACGAACAACATCAGGGACTGGTGGAATATTTGGAAGGAGCGATGCAAACGAGTCTTCAACGACAAAGCACGCAGCATAGAGGAACTCTTAGAAGTGATTCGAAACGACCTAAGACTGCTACAGATGGCAGCCCAAGAATTAGAAACGTGGACTGAAATCTGCTGCTGCCTCTCTTCTTTTCCTTTTCCCTCCTTGTCTCCTCTGTTTTGTCATCTAGGTTTGTGTTTTCTCTCTCTGTGTAGTGTGAGTGTTTTGTAACCTTTGAACCTTTGCATCTAAACTGAAATGAAACGGCAGAACACCTGCCAAATTATGCTAAAAAAAAGAGTGGTGGAGAGGGATGATCGGATGAGTCTCCTCAGCTCAATCAGATATATGACGACAAGCCAATCAGATGAGCCTTCTCTGTAGCACTACACAGGAGTTGCTTCTATCTAAATCTGCACGAACGGATTCTTTTGCAAAATCATTATTACACTTCGGTATTATTGTTAAAACTTTTGTGTTGGCACTACACAGGAGTAAAACACTGTAATTTCATTAAGATGGTGATGTTCTAAGTTTTAGTCTAACTGTCCAAGCATGCAATTAATTTTCCTTCCTTCATTGTTTAGGGCCTATTTGATCTCATTCTCTAAATTTTAGAGCACTTTAGCTCACTTTTAAAGTCTAAATCTTTAATGTGATGTGGACTAAAGTTTAGAGCTAACTTTAGACCACCTGTGTGGAGCTTTAGCTCTAAAGTTTAGAGAAAAAAATTCAAGCAAGCCCTTACTGTCACTAACACAAAGTGATAACTACTATGTGGGGGTATTAACCCCTATACTCTTATGGCTAGGCTTGGGCCGGCCCGGACCAGGGGGTCTGGCCCACTAGAAGACGACGCGCGGCCCGGCCAATCTGCTCGAAGTCCCGCGCAAGGAATCAAGACAGACTTGGAGATCAAGCAAGATCCTGGTCGGTTAGAATAGAAATCCTTATCCGGCCACATATGGCAATTGTAACTGGTTAGGATTAGTTTCCAGATCTGTAACCCTGCCCCCCAGACTATATAAGGCGGGCAGGGGACCCCTCTAAAAAACACCTCTCATTGACATACAGCAATACAATCAGACGCAGGACGTAGGTATTACGCCTTCACGGCGGCCGAACCTGGATAAAACCTCGTGTCTGTCTTGCGTCACTATCTTGTTTGTAGCTTGCGCATCTGTCTGCCGATAATCTACTACCTTGGGCATACCCCTAGATAGACTGCCGAACATATTTCGTCGACAGTGGCGCGTCAGGTAGGGGGTGTGCGTACTGCTCCCCAGAAGAACAAGATGGTCATCATCCCCGGATCCATGGCTACGCCGAACGGCCTCACGTTCACCATCGGCCAGATCACCTAGACCACTGGCTCCGACAACTTCATCGCCATGACCACGGAGGAGGCGCGGATCCGATCTGCGTCGACCACTGCTTCACCAGCATCGGCTATGGCTCCGACCATGTTAGATCTGACTCCGGCTACACCAGCATCGTCTTTAGCCACGCCGACAACCCGTCGTTCGCTTCCTCGCTACAAAGGGAGGCAGATCGACAACACCGACCTGCTCGACTCCATCGATCGGGTCGGCACCAAGCTCGCTGAAACCCTAGCTCTGGTAGATTCGATTCAAAATCAACCTACCTAGCAGGTAACCACTACCCACAACAGATCTACCCGACCAGCTCGGGCCAGTCATCCTGCACGACTCGGTACGGATCTCGTGGTCACGTCTACTCCTGAAGGGTGTTCCGTTCGTCGCCGATCAGCCCCCGCAACGGGTCTCTGGCTCTTCGAGTGCGAAGCCTTGATGGAGAATTACCAGGCTCAGCCCTACGGCCTGCGCAACTTCGTCAACATGGTCCGGATTGAGGAGGATCGGTTCACATAGTTCAAGAGGGCGGCTCAAGCTCCCCGTCCGGCATCACATCTAATGGCTCCATCCACACTGAGCTCTAGCATCGTGACAATGAAGAAGTTGAACACGATCTGGATATCCCAGACCACTCCCCGGGGTTCCCACGACTCCCATCCTTCCCACCAAGGCGAGGAGGCTTGATCAATGTCGTCAGCAATGACGAGCCACCGACAGTTGGTGAAACAGAACAAGAAAGGCTAGCACGCGAAGCACGCAATATTGACCGGTTTAATCACCGACAAGCCGAAGTCGAGGCAGAAGAGGAGGCACGGCGCATAAGGGTCCAGCCACGCGATCTTAACAATGCCTTTGATAGGGTAGGGGACAAGCAGGTCTTCAGGACTCCAAGAGCCAATGTAGCTGTTGCTATGGCAATAATGCAACGACTACCCAATACCCTAGAAATCCAGGCAATTCATGATGATGTACAAGCTTACTTGACGGCTGCTATAGCCTAGACCGCAGAGATTGCAAACCAAGCTCGGGCTCCGTCTATCTCAGTCGAATCAAGCCGTAGCCGCCAGTACTCAAGTCACTCACAGCCACCCAACCAACATGGCTCACGCAACAATGACCCATCAGACAACCGTCAAGGCGAAAACGGTGGTCATGATGGTGGTAGGGACGACAACCGCCGCGGCTACCGGGACGACAACCGCGACAATCGCCGTGATAACCTCGGTCGCAGGGTCAACCAGGGTGGCAATCGGGATCGCCGTGATGGCAATAACGATCTCCGCCATTCCCTCGGAGAACGCGATCTGCGTGATCGCATTAACCAAAGAGCCAACGATCGTGCATCCCACGAAAGCTATCGCCGTATGGAATATGATACTACCCACAGCCCTCCGGGTTTGAAGCAGTTTACTCCTCACCTTCGCCAAGTCATATGGCCCAAGAACTTCAAGCTCGAAAAACTCTAGAAGTGCGACGGCAAGGAGAACCCCGAGTTATGGGTCATGCTCTATGAAACCGCGTGCAGATCAGCCATGGCTGATGAGTACGTCATGTCTAATTACTTCCCAGTTGCCGTCGGCCATGCAGGCCACCAATGGCTGGTTAGCTTGCCGGTGAACTACTTTGATTCTTGGTAAGAGCTCAAGCAAGCATTCATCGACAACTTCATTGCTACTCGTGAACAACCCGGCAACAAATATGATCTGCAGCGGATTCGAGATCGCAAAGATGAGCCACTGTGCGAGTACGTCCGACGTGTCTCAGAGATGCGCATCAAGGTCCCATCAATCTCCGACAACAAAGCAATCGAAGCTTTCATCACTGGTCTCCGCTTCCACGATGCCCTAAGGGACAAGCTCCTCCGCAAAAGACCTAAATCAGTCACAGCGCTCCTAGCCACTGCTAAAAAATATGCAGATGCCGATGATGCTAAAAAGATAATCGTCGAAGAAGCAGCAAGGGTTCTACGCTCCGACCACCCCCCACACCGCGATGACTACCGCAGCAATCTTGGTCGGAACGATAATTTTGATCGCCGCAACCAGCGCAACGATTCCCGTGACCACCGCGACCAGCGTAATCAGTGGCGTAATCGTCGTAACGATTACAGGGGCAAGCGTGCTCGGGAGATGACGGCGAAGTCAACGCCATTAAAAAAGGTGGCGGACATCGTAACTACGAAGAAGACTACGCCAAAGCATTGAAAGGACCCTGCCAACTCTATCCCAAGTCAAACCATACCATGGAGAATTGTCGTGTTCTCAAATCTATCTACACGCGCCAACAGGCTTCGGATACATCCGACAAGCCCAACGACGCAGGGGAGCAGCGTAACGAGGACAACGATGATGAAGACGTAGATCCCCGTCACAAGTACGTCAAGCCAACCGACCGCGTCCACACCATCATTGGGGGCAGAGTGTCCATCAAGACCAAACGAGAATGCAAGCTGCTCGCCCGCGCTTGCTTGAACGTGGCCAATGCCGACAACCTCATCGCCGATCCATGCCTGAAAGGTCCTTGTTTGGTTTTGGTAATTGAGTGACAACTTAGGTGGACTAATTGTGTTTATGTGAGATACACAGGTGATTAGTCCACAGGTACATGTGTGTGAGCAACATATGCCATGGAGGTGAAAATGGCTTGGAGATGTTGCAAAGCTCACACATGTGATGATGAAGGAGCTTATTGCACATGAGACATGACATTGAGTCATGTGATCAAGGTGGAGAAGATCAAGACAAGACTTGGCTTGATGGACCGGTTGCAAGCATGAAGGGCAAGTCGAAGGCTTTGGAGTGATGGACCGCGTGGCGGTGAAGCTTGAGCAAGACTTGGCACCGATGGACGATGGCAACGGTGAAGAGCAAGTAAAGTCAAGATCGATGAACCAATATGATCACATGATGATATGAAGTGGATCATATCATTGTTGATCGTGTTGGTGCATATGTTGCATCGACATTGGAGGAGATGGAATGGAATGCGCAAGGCAAAGGAATAACCTAGGGTATTTCATTTCACCGGTCATTGGTGTGTAGAGAAGTTTATGACCGGGTTTAGGATAGATGGCCGTACTATCAAGAGGGGCAAACTTGTTTGCATATCGGTCATCTAGTGCCACTCGAGTGATCTAACTTTGCATTGTCGCTAGGATCGAGTGGCGTGGAAAGTTGAGTGGCTAACATCCTTTGGGAAATGATTGTGAAAATGCTAACACACATACACATGGTGGTGTACACTTGGTGGTGTTGGCACATTTACAAAGGAGGTGGTGTTTGCAGGGTTGAGATGGGTTTTGGGAAAATGGAATGCCTATTTTCTATTGCGCCAGATGCAAATTCTTGTGGTTGGCTCTTTGGAGCAAGGGTGAAGAAGTTAGAAGTGAAAACGAGTTGATCGCGAAGATGCTGGCGTCGGTCAACTGACCGGACGCTGGGTCTGAAAGCACCGGACGCTGGCTGGCTGCGTCCGGTCAGGCTGACGTACGGTGACGCAGAAGCTGGAGTGTGATCGGACGCTGGGCTGCGTCCGATCAAGTGTGACCGGACACGTCCGGTCGAGGTCGGTACCTTACTAGAAACGACCGGACGCTGGGGGTTCAGCGTCCGGTCAGTTGAAAGCTGCTGCGTCCGGTCAAGTCAAGTGACCGTTGGAATCGGGACACGTGGTCGTCTGTGGGCGACCAGATGCTGAGGTCCAGCGTCCAGTCAACTCGACCGGAGCGTCCGGTCCTCCCGATTTTTGCCCAGTGAAGGGGTAACGGCTAGTTTAGCCCTTGGGGCTATAAATAGAAGTGGCCTTCGGCCATGGCTGGTGTGGAGCACCTTAGGGGACTTTGTGTCCATGCTTGAGAGTGCTTAGGAGCCCTCCATCTCACACATACTTGATAGCGATCATCCGACTGTGTGAGTGAGCGATTCTAGTGCGATTGCATCGAGTGGCACTAGGTGATCGAGTTGCAAGCCAATGGTGCTTGTTACTCTTGGAGGTTGCCACCTCCTAGACGGCTTGGTGGTGGTCTCCGTCGAAGCGCGCAAGAAGCTTGTGCGGCGCTCCGGAGAAGTGCTTGTGAGGGGCATTGTGCTCGCCCCGCGGGAGCCGTGAAGAGCAACTCTAGTAAAGCGTGTCATTGAGCTACCCTCACTTCCGGGGTAGGTTCTTGCGGCGCCCGACGTGCGGGCTTAGCGGGTGATGCTAATTAGCCGCCGAACCACCAAGTGAGCGGTCGACACAACGGGGACTAGCGTGTTGGCAAACACGTGAACCTCGGGAGAAAAATCATCGTGTCAACCTAGTTCTTCCCGTTGGTTTGCATCCCCATTACACAAGCTTGCAATTACTTTTATACATATTAAGCTTGTGTAGTTGCTCTTGTAATTAGATAGCTTGTGTAGCTTGCTAATTACCTTCTTGCTTGTGTAGCATAGAAGTAGCTCCTTTGCGTAGCTAATTTGGTTTTAGTAACCTTGTTAGTCACATTGCTTAGTTTGTGTAGCTAAGTATTTGCGCTCTCTAATTAGGCATTGGTTGCCTTGCTAGTGAGCTTAGTTAGCTTTGTGCTTTTGCTTACTAGCATATGTAGGAGCTCCCTTGTTGCTTAAATTACTAGTGGCATAGGTTTGTGTAACCTTGCTCCTAGAATTGTTTAGGAGAGCTCTAGCTAGCCTGGCACCTTAGTTGCATAATTAGTATCTTTGGAAGGTGCTAGAGAACATATATAGAGGGGTGTTGTCTTGGCTAGACCAATAGTTTTAATTCCGCACTTGTTTCGGTTAGCCAATGTGATTAATTTTAGAAAAGACTATTCACCCCCCCCCCTCTAGTCCGCAATCTCGACCCTTCAACGCCTCCCTCCTTGGTCCCACCGTGAGATCTCCTTCAGTAGAAGGGACCAATGGGCCGCCATACCTGAGCCAGGGCATTTTCCTCTGGTCCTCGATCCTTGTATCAACAAGGTTTAGTTCGATAGAGTGCTGATTGATGGCGGTAGTTCCATCGATATACTGTTCAAGAACAGTTTGCTAGCCCTGAAGATAACCTAGGCTGATCTCAAGCCATACGAGGCACAGTTCTGGGGTGTTCTCCCTGGACAGAGCTCTACACCTCTCGGGCAGATCACGCTACTTGTGCAATTTGGTACCCCAGACCACTTCCACACCGACTACGTCAACTTCGTGGTCGCCAACTTCGAAGGCACCTACCATGCTATCCTTGGTCGACCAACGCTCACCAAGTTCATGGCCATACCTCACTATAGGTATTTGGTGCTCAAAGATGCCTACTGAGAAAGGGTTCTAACTCTCAGGGGCAACGTATACGCAGCTTATACCTACGAGGATGATAGCTTCAAAATAGCATAGGCTCATGACCTCTCTATTCGCATGGCCGAGACCACGCTCGACGCCAAGAAGACCCCAGCCAATCACCAGGAGATCCCAGAGCTCGAGGCCCCACGCAAGAACATCAAGTCCAAAGAGCACAAAGCGATCCAGCTGGTCGATGGTGATCCCAACAAAACGGCCCTTATCGAGGCCAACCAGGATCCTAAATAGGAAGACGCGCTCGTTAGGTTCTTGAGAAGCAACATGAGTGTGTTCGCATGGAAACCCGCTGGCATGCCCGATGTACCTTAGAACTTGATCGAGCACTCCTTAAATGTCGATGGCAAGGCCAAACCCATCAAGCAAAAGCTACGACGGTTCACTCGCAACAAAAAGGAGGCTATTAGGGTAGAAGTTACACGACTTTTAGCAGCTGGATTTATCAAAGAAGTATATCATCCGGAGTGGTTAGCCAACCCGGTTCTTGTACGCAAAAAGAATAATGAATGGAGAATATGCGTTGACTACACTGATCTCAACAAACACTGCCCTAAAGACCCCTTCGGCTTACCTCGCATAGACGAGGTCGTAGATTCAACTGCCGGTTGCGAGTTGCTTTCCTTTCTCGATTGCTACTCTGGTTATCACCAGATCGCTCTCAAAAAGGACGACCAGATCAAGACATCCTTCATCACGCCCTTCGGCGCCTACTGCTACACGACCACATCGTTTGGGCTCAAGAATGCCAGGGCTACCTACCAACATGCCATACAGGCCTGCCTCAAAGACGAGATAAAAGACGACCTCATCGAGGCTTATGTTGACGATGTAGTTGTTAAAACCAAGGAAGCATACACCCTTGTTGACAACCTCGAACGTACCTTTGCAGCTCTTAACATATTCCAATGGAAATTAAACCCAAAGAAGTGCATCTTTGGTGTTCCATCTGGTATATTGCTCGGCAACGTCGTCAGTCATGATGGCATACGCCCTAACCCAGAGAAGGTAAAAGCTGTCTTGGACATGAAGCCACCCAAAAAGGTGAAGGATGTTCAGAAGCTTACCAGATGCATGGCTGCCCTCAGTTGTTTCATATCAAGATTAGGTGAAAAAGGACTACCGTTTTTCAAGCTGCTCAAAGCATCCGAGAAGTTTGAGTGGTCGGAGGAAGCAGACGCTGCCTTTACACAGCTAAAACAATTCCTTACATCACCTCCGGTCCTCACTGCTCCTAGAGAAGACAAAACCCTCCTACTTTACATCGCGACAACTAATCGAGTGGTCTCCACTGCCATGGTGGTCGAGCGCGATGAGCCCGACCACGTCTACAAGGTACAGCGACCAATTTATTTCGTTAGCGAGGTGCTCAATGAATCCAAGACCAGGTACCCATAGATTTAGAAACTGATCTATGCCATACTAATCACATCCCGAAAGTTGAAACACTACTTCGACAGATATCGCATGGTGGTCATGACTGAGTACCCTCTGGGAGACATCATTCGCAACAAGGATGCAAATGGACGCATCGTCAAATGGGCAATGGAGCTATGCCCTTTCTCCTTGGAATTTGCAAGCCATACTACAATCAAGTCTTAGGCACTTGTCGATTTCATCGTCGAGTGGACAGATTTAAGCACACCTGCCTCTCAGGGGCCCACCAAGTATTGGAAGATGTACTTCGACGGCTCTCTCAACATCGACGGCGCAGGAGAAGGAGTCCTTTTCGTATCACCATCCAAGGAGCAGCTCCGATATGTCCTCAGGATTTATTTCCCGGCATCTAATAACGCCGTCGAGTACGAACCATGCCTACACGGTCTGCGCATTGCGGTCGAGCTCGGTGTCAAACGTCTCTATGTCTACGGAGACTCGACTCTAGTCATCAACCAACTCAACAAGGACTAGGATACGACCAGCAAAAAGATGGACGCATACTGCAAAGCGATCAGAAAGCTGGAAGGCAAGTTCTATGGCATCGAGTACACACATGTGGTCCAGGACAAAAACCAAGCAGCAGATGCGCTGTCAAAGTTAGTATCATCCCGAGCCAAAGTACCACATGGCATATTTGTCCAAGACCTATTCATGCCCTCCATCAAAGAAGAGGATCCCGTGGTCGACAAGCCTCCAGACCAGCTATTGGTGGCTACGGTTCCAGTGTCAAACACCACCAAACCACCTTCGACCACTAAGGAGCCTAACTGGAGAGTACCTTTCATCAAGTACCTGATAGATGGTAGCGGTTACACCGATCAGATAGAAAACGAACGCCTGATGCGTCGCAGTAAGCAGTATCTGCTCGTCGATGGCAAATTGTGGCGCAAGAACGCAAAGGAGGAAATCTTAATGAAGTGTATAACCCAGGAGGATGGTGAACATCTCCTAGACAAAATCCACTCTAGCTCCTGCGGCAACCACGTGGCCTTAAGAACGCTGGTTGGCAAGGCTTTCCAAGCAGGGTTCTATTGGCCGTCAGCCGTAGCCGATGCAGAGAAGCTAGTCCACCATTGTGAAGGTTGTCAGTTCTTCACCAAGAGAATCCACGTACCAGCACATGAGATTCAGACTATACCAGCCTCTTGGCCCTTCGCATGTTGGGGACTAGATATGATCGGGCCTTTCAAACCGGCCCCTGGGAAATTTACATGCGTCTTTGTGCTGATCGACAAATTCTCCAAGTGGATAGAGTACATGCCCCTGGTTAAGGTATCTTCAGAAAAGGCTATGACGTTCATCAACCAGGTCATCCACCGCTTCGGCATACCCAACAGCGTCATCACTGATCTGGGTACTCAGTTCACCGGGAACGCTTTTTTGGGACTTCTGCGATGAAAGGAGCATAGTAGTAAAATATGTCTCGGTGGCACACCCTAGAGCTAATGGACAGGTCAAGCGGGCAAACGGTATGATCCTAGACGCACTCAAGAAGAGGATGTACAGAGAGAATGACAAAGCTCCTGGAAGATGGCTCAAAGAGTTACCAGCTGTGGTCTGGGATCTCAGAACCTAGCCCAGTCACAATACCGGCGTATCACCATACTTTATGGTTTATGGCGCTGAGGCAGTGCTCCCAGTAGATATAGCCTTCAGATCAGTACGGGTAGAGAACTTTGACGAAGACAAGGCCAATAAAGTACAGGAGCTAGAAGTGAATAGTGCAGAAGAGAAGCGGCTTGATTCTTGCGTACGTACAGCCAAATACCTTGCTATTTTGCATAGGTACTACAACAAGAACATCAAGGAGCGGTTCTTCATGGTCGGGGACCTGGTCCTAAAGTGGAAGATGAATCAGGCTGGTGTCCACAAACTCGCAACCCCATAGGAAGGACCCTTCATGATCAAGGAGGTTACACGCCCTACATCTTACAGGTTAGCTTGCCTAGACGGCATAGACGTACCCAATTCCTAGCACATCGACAATCTTAGGCATTTCTATGCTTAGCTACTAAGATATGTACCCCTCTTGTACTATTGATTTATTTCAATAAAGCTATTATGATTTCTCCGACCACTCTAATGTGTCATTTCGAAGTCTATTGTTATTCTAACTCTACCAGTTAAAACCGACCACCATTCTTTCTCGGGTTTTCGGAGCAGGCCCTGTCTCTAGTTCCTCACAACGCGTGCATAGGATCTGCTCTCTATGGTACGAGTGATCGGCAGGTGCTCTCTGGTTTGACTAGTGTGTTTCTATGTGTGCACAAGCTACGCACCTCATACTCCGACTGCAAGACAAACCAGGGCCATACAAACCTTTCAGGATGACGTGTCGACTAAACTGGTACAACTAAACAGAACGCCAACATGTTCTAACTTAGTTACATCAGCACGATATCCGAGCTTAAACGCATTTTCTACAAAACAAACAAGTTCATGTTGATATACAGTTACGTTATTACAAGCTTGCCTGAAAAGGTCCAAGTTTACAATAACACAACTACATCTTCTTCCACAGCTGTAGCCTACACTAATGGCTGGTCGGGGCACACGGCACCTGCTGCTCACTAGGCCTAACATCGTGCTCGGGTCTCGAGGACTCTAGCATTGATCGAGCTAAAGAAGATGGCCCCGCCGACGCCTGGCTGGTCGAGACCGCAGGCTTCGCCGGTTGGCTTGAAAATAAAGGCGCTCCAAGGTGACTTGTTGACGGCGTTCCTTGTATGGGTGGTGTCGCACCTCCACAAAGGTTAATGTCGCCAATTATCTTCACCGACAAGTCCAGCTGGGTCATCCGTAGCTCCTTGGCCTTGTCTGGATCTACCTCCTTCGGGTATCCAGCCTCTAGGCACCTGAGATCGATCAGGGGGTAGTGAGCACGTACCATGCTCAGCACATGTGCACCTGCATACTCTCCTGCCTCCTTCATGAACTCCTAGAACCATCCCCATGCCTTCTGGCATCTCTCGATAAATCCCAGCTGCGGCGTCCTTGGCACATCTTCTACTAGCGCCGGATCAATGAGGTTAAGGACCGGCAAAATGCCCTTCGCCACCTCCTAGCACCGGCTTTTCCAGGTGTCACGATCCTTGGTGATCTCTTGGCATTGCGCCTTCTAGCCGTCACGATCTTTTATCATGGCCTCTAGATGCTTCTTTGCATTGACTTTTATAACTGCAAACCGCACACGCTATTAAAACGTCAGACCACGCCAAACTACGGCAGGCAACAAAAATGAGCAGAGGGGTTTGGACAACTTACCTTTTAGCTCCTCTATCATCTTGGTCGTGTGGTCTCGGAGCTGCGACTGGTCTTGCGCCAGTTTTCTGTTGTTCTCGTTCAGGCGATCACACTCCATGACC
This sequence comes from Miscanthus floridulus, assembly GCF_019320115.1. Classification (NCBI taxonomy): domain Eukaryota; kingdom Viridiplantae; phylum Streptophyta; class Magnoliopsida; order Poales; family Poaceae; genus Miscanthus; species Miscanthus floridulus. The sequence goes on from NC_089585.1 coordinate 97,523,672, forward strand.
GCACGACTGTTCTCCTCTCGGAGACGGATCACTTCAGCTTCTAAGCCTGCACTACAGCTGTTACTACCAACAACGCAACAGCACTGGTCAGTAGTCGGTATGATAAAATGGCTACTTACTTGTTCTTTCCCGCTCTTTATTATTGAGCTGGATGACCAGGTTCTGGTTCTAGGACTCTTGCACCGTTTTTTCATGATTGGCGGCTTCAAGTCGCTGGCGCAAGCGTTCCACCTCCGCCGTCAGCTCCTTGTTGCTTGCAGCGATCCCCTCGATCTGGTCAAAGCATTTCTTGTGGTACCTTGCGGTCTTCATTAAGTCCTGTGTGCAGATAGCTAAGTAAGACAACTACGACTAGATAGCAAGACCAGGGGGTGAAGCAAAGCTTACCTGCACCTCCGTCATAAGCCGTTTCGCCACCCGTTCAACTTTCTTGGTTTCTTCGACCTCCGGGATTTCCTCATGGACAACCCATTGGTCGTTCCGCCAATGTGACACATACACATGTTGTCGCTTGTCTTGCAGATGGCCTAGGACCTCCTCCACCTCGTCCTCTTCGGGCTCTTCTTCGGGTCCTGGTGCTGGTCCGGCGTCAGTAACATCTGTGATCACCATAGCCTTCCCATGAGCTGTAGCGTCGATAAACGTGGTCTGTGCTCTCACCTCCGCCCGCTGCTCCTCAGTCTGCTCTGTTACCCTCGACGCTGAGGTGTTGCCCTCAGCAGGTTTAGCGCTCGGAGCACTCATGCCCGGCTCGGCTGTTCCCTCAACCACCTGCTCGGGGACTGTTGTTTGACTGTTTGCTTACTGAGGCCCCAACGGATCTTCTACTATGGGTTCCTCAGTGGTCGGCTGCTGGATAGTCTGCTCTGCACTTATTGGCGGTGCCACGCCACTTCTGGCTAGCTGGTCTGGACTTTCGGTGGATGCCGAGCTAGTACATTCGAGATAAGTTCAGAAAGTAATCATATTAAATGCAAATTGCTAACTTATAATAAGGCTACGAATACTTACATGTTGGAAGCACGGAATGATGTGGAGAAGGTGCGTCTCTTCGGCCGTACTTGCTCCACGTGCTGTGCGGGTGACTCCTGGTCTCCCTCTACATCCAGCACTGTCGCTGGGCCTTGGTGCTTGACCCCTCCGCTGCTTGTCCTTCACGCTGCAGTGGTCAGTGGCATGCTCGGTCGAGTTGTCACTCCCATCGCCGATCGCGTTCCTTGCCCAGGTACTCCCGAGGTCGACCCGGCTGCATCCTTCACCGCCGTTGGCAATGTGGGTCCCATAGGCGTGGAGGAGACACCTTGCTCCATCGACTCTAGTTGTTTCCTCCTTTTTCGAGGGACAAGTCAAAAGGTGTCTGCATCCTCTCCCTCCTCTGCGTCATTGTCCAACCAAGCAAAAATCGCCTACCGACGCTTGCTGGCCGGGTTCTCCTTCGGGCCCCCCTCGGGCTCATTGATATTTAGCGCACCCCCGGTGAGCAGGGTGGTTACTGATCTCTTCTTCGACTGTTTGGGGGCAGCCGGTTGCTTACCAGCGGCTTTGGCCGCTACCTCCTCTCCAGCTCCGAGCACCGCCCAGTCGACGTCCTCATCCTCGATTGCGACGCTGATCTGGGTGGTGGGATCAGCTCCTTGTGGCCACTCTACTCCAGGGGGTGGCGACACAAATACTATTGCTCTATCCCGACCATTAACCTGGGTAACAAAAGGGAGTGAACACAGTAAGTTTTCACTTATCCTACCACAATATAAGACTACGGGTACAAGGCAAGACGAGTTACCTTTGGGGGAGGCCGGGCAAGCTTGAAAGCATGCTCGATGTCGCTCAATCTGGCATAATTTGGATCGGCTAAGTTAAATAGCTTGCCCATTCTGGCTTTGACTTCGATTTTGTCAAGCGCCTCCTGCCTCGTCCTTGTCGGGTCCACGCTCCCTTGATACTCATAGCCAGGATGTACCCTCCTCTGGCAGGGCTGGATCCGTCGGCTGATGAATCTCCCGACCACGCTCGGACCATCTAGTTTTTTCCACGGGATCATTCCAAATATTTCTGGGATTTGTCCAAGATGCTCGGGTTTCTCTGACCAGCTTGTCCTCTTCTCCGGAATGTAGCCCATGTCGCACAGTGTAATTGTGTTCGGCTCTTTGTGGATGTAGAACCATTTCTTGTACCAGTCTTCGAGCGACGTGTTCCATGGGTAGTGCAGGTACTGGGCTTTCATGCCGTCATGGAGGTTGAGGTACACACCTTCGGCTATCTTCGAACCACCGCTTCCTTTCTTCCGTAGGCAAAAAAGATGGCGAAAAAAATCGAAATGGGGCTGGAAGCCGCCATATGCTTCGCAGAGATGTATAAAAGTGGCGACAAGGAGGATCGAGTTGGGATGCAGATTGCAAATCCCAATCTCATAGTAAAGACATAGCCCTTGAAGAAACGGATGTACCAGAACCCTAAATCCCCGTTTAAAGTAATCCTCGAACACCACGATCTCACCTGGTTGTGGATCGGGGTACCCCTCGCCCTCTGGCGCACGCCATCCTATGAGCTCCTTGTTGTGGAGTACCCCCATGGTGACGAGGTCTTCAATGGTCTGCTCGTTGCTTTTCGATTTCCACCATTCCTTCACCATGACCCCTGCTTTCTTCTACGCATCATTTTTCGCCATGACTCTGTCCTTGCTGGTGAACGGGGAAATGGCGGTGGATTGATTGGTGGCGATTTCGGATGTATTAGGGTTGGCGAGAGGAAGAAGAAAGCTGCGGTTGCGAATGGCAATAGGGTTCAGTATATAGTAACTTACCTATCCTATACTGTATTTAACCCAAGAGTTATGCCGTTTCGTCTGCCCGAGATTCTTGGGAGACGTGCGCACGCGCCGCAGACGGTTGTTTTCATAGCCTCGAGATCTACGCCAATATATGCGCCTCTTCATTGCTAGTGTGGGAGGGCCCACGCTGATGCACCTACTGACAGGTGCCACGCAACTGTTTGCTTGACAAGACAAAAAGGCAGTATGACGTGCTATACCCGTCTACTTCTTTGACCAGACGTGTCAGACCAGACTTGTCAGAGCAAATAAATAAATAAATACATGAAATAATAGTACAAGTGGAATATGGTTTTTAGCCACACTATTTGTGCTTGGGGATTATCCCGATCACCATCGTGCTCGGAGACTGTCCAGACCACCATTGTACTCGGGGACTGTCTAGACCACCATCGTGCTCGGAACTGTCTCGATCGCCCTCATGCACAGGGACTAAACTGACTACAGTTATTCTCGGGGATTCGTCGTTTACCCATGCTTCGCTCAGGGACTGCACCGACCATTCTCCGACCATTGGTCGGAGACCGCTCTCCTCGGCTACATGTGATTAGTACTCGCATACAGTTGAGAGGCATTTATTTTTTCTAACTTAGACCTTGCTACAAGGCTGATACCTCGCCTTCCAGCAAGCTCGGGGACTACATCGGTACGATGCACCTGCCGGTGCATCTCGTATCGCTTGTATGACGATTGGATTCTCAACTTAATTGGGAATTCTTTTTAGACCCTGGCACCACGTGCCTGCGTCACCTACTACCAGGCTCGGGGACTAAGTGGGCACACTTCACCTTGCGGTGAATGTGTTTATTTTATCGACCCCTACGCTCTGACTGTTGGCCATAACTACTACTGTACAAGGGTTACTTACATTTCTTTTCAGAAATACAAGTGGGCACACTTGATCAAGAAAGAAATCTTTTTCTTTTTTTCTTTAGAGCACCATGCATTCTTCGGACAACCGGAATTTTCGGCTATAATCGTGGTCTACTACTCTCTGTTCTGACCAGAATACTGGCACATTCGCTTGGTCAATGTTTCAACCAGTCGGAGATGACATGAAGACGGATCGCATTAGCCGAAGGAGATCGAACGGCGTGTCGCAGCATAATACATGGTGCTCAGGGACTAGCTGTGGGGGTATTAACCCCAATACCCTTACGGCTAGGCTTGGGCCGACCCAAACTAGGGGGTATGGCCCACTAGAAGACGACGCGTGGCCCGGCCAATCTGCTCGGAGTCCCGCGCAAGGAATCAAGACAGACTTGGAGATCAAGCAAGATCCTGGTCGGTTAGAATATGAATCCTTATCCGGCCACCTATGGCAATTGTAACTGGTTAGGATTAGTTTCCAGATCTGTAACCCTGCCCCCCAGACTATATAAGGCGGGCAGGGGACCCCTCTCAAAAACATCTCTCATTGACATACAACAATACAATCAGACGCAGGACGTAGGTATTACGCCTTCGTGGCGGCCGAACCTAGATAAAACCTCGTGTATGTCTTGTGTCACCATCTTGTTTGTAGCTTGCGTATCTGTCTGCCGATAATCTATTACCTTGGGCATACCCCTAGGTAGACTGCCGACCATATTTCGTCGACATACTACTTTCGGCGAAGAACTCCATCTCAACCACCTCTTTGACATAGAGTGGCTTCCTTAGAATGTTTTTCTGGTTTTGCAATAACACTTAAAGGTTTATGTCTAGCCACCCTGGATGGTCTGTGCGTGCCAAGCCAAGCACTAGAGGCTTGTGAGTCTCTGCTCTATGCAAATAAACAGACCGCAAGATCTGGGGCGACGCTAGGGGTATGCCCCTATATTCTACTCCCTCCGTTCCAAATTATAAGCCGCTTTGACTTTTTTGATATATCCGTTTTGTTATGCATCTAGATATAATAATATGTCTAAATACATAGCAAAACGGATGAACCAATAAAGTCAAAGTGACTTATAATTTGAAACGGAAGGAGTATGAAATACTCTCTTTTTTTCGTGCCATGGTGCATACTAAAATAACTGTTACGCTATTTTAGGAACTAAAAGTATAGCCTAGGACTTTGAATCTATTTATTAGTAAAATATAATATGATATTTTAATAAAGTATAATAAGTGTTAGTTGGCACTTGGATAAAAAAATTACAATAGTTAATAAAATTTAAAGTTGAAAGCAAAAATATATAGATTCACATGATCATAACAAAGCTAAGGTTTCATTAAAACATATATTGAAAACTCACGTAGATACAATGTAAAGGAGGAAAACCCATATAGAGTAATCGATAAATTTATCACAGCTAAATAGATATTATAGAGTATCTAAATGGGTATCATGTTATGAAATAAATATAGAGTAAAGATAATCAATTTTCATTAGTGGCACATACTTAATTTATCCATGAAACTTTAATTTCTTTTGTAATGTAAGATTCTAGACCGTTGTGGAGCACGGGCTAATGGATAGTACGTATATTTAACAAAAAATGGATATTTAAATATGCAAATTTGAGCAATTTTTTAAACCATCAGGATGAGTCAGTTTTGGTTAAATTTATTACAGATTTCAGAAAATCACACTAGAGATTCTTTTCAAGAAAGTTGGTAAACGATGACAAGGAAGCCGACAACCACCGAAGCTCTAATGAATGGCGGCCGTAACTATAACTATCTTCAGGTAGTGATTTTTTTTGTCGATAAGTTCCAACACGAAAGGCATAAGGATCTAGGCACTGTCTCGAAGAGAGGCTCAGTGAGATAGACATATATGTGAAGATTTAGACTACATAAAGCTTTACTATTCCTAGGATTGGTTTTGAGTTTTTCCTACGTAGCTTAGGTGAAAAGCGAAGAAGACCCCGTTCCCAAGGGGCCTGAGCTCTTTTGTTGGTACGAGATCATACGTCAAGAAGGTGGTGTGGGAGGTTTTGGACTGCAAACATAACACAGATGGAGCCACGATGTACATTTGGTGGTCTCGGTACATGCTACATAGAGTTTGGTGAGATGGTTTTTGCCTTGTTAGTCATATTGTCGAGTTGTTCGTTCCGTTTCACTCTCCACTTTACATGATAGATACAAAAAATCAATCGTAGGAAGGCAAATCTCAAAGCAAGATCCCATTTGCCTTGGTGAGGTGAGAAACTTTGCAGGGGATGGCCTGATCCCCTCTCCTCGTGAACGCGACGGCCCACAGGAATGACAAGCAAACGCCTTCCCCTGCAAATCCAGTGTGGAAATGTTGCTCGGGTGCACATCATGGATTCATGGCACCGGCTCATGTGGCTTGTCGCTGAACACCCTCTCTCTGGCCTTCTCAGCCTGCGAACACAACAAGCGCAACGCATCATGAGAGAGAGAGAGAGAGCACACAAGCCTTCGAAGATGACTAGTAGATTATAAAACGCGTTTGTTTTCCTCAGGCAAAAGTTTAGCCATGTCATATCGAATCTTTGATACTAATTAGAAGTATTAAATATAGGCTAATTACAAAAGTAATTACATAGATTGAGGCTAATTTGCGAGACGAATCTATTAAGTCTAATTAGTCTATGATTTGACAAGGTGGTGCTACTTTAAGCATTTGCTAATTATTGATTAATTAGGCTTAATAGATTTGTCTCGCTAATTAGCCTACTCCTATGGAATTAGTTTTCTAATTCGCTCATGTTTAGTCCTCCTAGTTAGCATCCGAACGTCCGATGTGACACAACTAAACTTCAGCCACTGAATCCAGACAAAATATTTGTTCATCTTTGCTGCTGCAATAAATTGTGTGCATCCTTGCTGATGGATCAGAGAAATGAACGTACCATCTTGGGCCAGTCGGTGAAGAATGTAATGGCGGACATGAGCGTGGTCTGCGACAGGGAGCCGCAGACGATGCCCATCCAGAGCCCCCTGGACCCCATGTGCAGCACAAAGCCGAGGAGGATCGCCATCGGGATCCCCAGCAGGTAGAACGAGCCAAGGTTGACGTACGCGCCCAGGTGCTGCCACCCGCACCCGCGGGCGACGCCTGATGAGAAGGGACGACAGAGGTGGTAGACAAATCAGAGGACTGCGATTATGTTGGAGTATTGCTTTTTGAAATGTTAGATACAACAACAAACCTGAGAGAATTCCTTGTATACAGTCAGTTATGACAGTGATGCAGACCAGAGGAACTATGGCGGCGACCGAAGATATGACCTCCTCCTCGCTGCTGTACGCGATGCCCACAAGGCGCCGCGCCGCTAGAAGGGTTCCGCTCACGACAACCGCGTCGATCCCCGCCATGGACAGCACCACGCGGACTGCTGATCGAGCTCCGTCAGGGTTCCCAGCACCCAGTTCATTTGCTACTCGTGTGCTGCTTTTTGGTAAGAATGATCAAATGATGAACTGCTTGAATTCAAAAGAGACAGAGTAAGCATCTTCCATGAAAGCTAAGTTCCATCGGAATCGTACCTTCCAGCAGCTCCAAGCCCGAAAGGTATAGTGAAGAGTAACGTTACACTTGTGAGACTGTTACAAAAGGATTTCGGAAACATTAGGTAAACATCGTTGTCGATGCAGAATCATGTTTGCATATATGTATATATACTGTGACCCTGGATTCACTCTGTAGTCTGTACCAGATCGAAAGCACTGAGGTCTGCAGCTCTGGGTTGGGTAGAAGCCCAGACATGAGAATAAGGAGCTCAAATGACCACCATTCAAGACTGGGACAAAAAAAAAACAAAAAATATCAGACACAGGTCAAAGAGGAATTCACCATATAGAGAGAGAGATTAGAGAAAGAGAAGCATAAATGTAGGATGTGGTGATTACCACATCATGAGTGCAGAAGGCAGGGCTAGGCGCAGGAACGCGTCCACTCCCCTGAAGACGTCGATCGTCGGGCGCGCGCGCGTCTCCTTGCAAGAGCTCGAGAACACGATGTACCCAACAAGCATGGCCACGTTCAGCCAGTACGATATGCTTATCGTCAGGGCAGCGCCTGTGTACCCAAGGCCAGTCTTGAACACCATGACGTAGCAGAGCGGGATGTGGATCGCCGCCGTCGCCACGGACGACAGCAGCAGCGGGTATATCAGGCTCTGCGTCTGCAGGAACTTGGTGAGCGGCTGGATCACCGCGTTGGCGAAGAGCCCCGGGATCATCCAGATCATGTACCTCCCGGCGCCTTGCGAGATGAGAGGGTCTTGCCCTATGAGGACCAGGATCTTGTCCATGAACACCCAGAGGAGCGAGAGAGGGACGCAGACCACCAGGAGGGTGACGACCGCTCTGTAAGTGTCTAGGCCTAGTTTATGGTACTGTTTTGCACCGTAGGCCTGGCCACATAGCGTCTCCAGTGCACTTGCCAATCCGATCTGTCTCGCAAGTGCAAAGCAGGCCAAACAATAATAGTCAATAGCAGGTGAAGATGCTCAATGCTAGCAGGGAAATCATGGCTGTTTTTGTCACGGCGGAAAAAGAGAGCCAGTGAAAAGTTGTGTGTCAATAAGTTTTGAGCGTAGCCCTTGTGTTGCGGAGTGGATCCCACAAGTTATGTAGGAGCATTAGTGCATTTAAATTTACGTTTAAGTAGATAATATTTGTAGAAGCAAAAGTATTATTTGCGTTTAAGTTGATAAAATTGGATATGTTTCATCATAACTTGTTTAATTCGGAGGACATTGGCACGTGGAATGATGTTTAATTCTAATTTTGATTAAATATGACATGAGGCTAGATATATGTGGGGTGATAATCTAATTTTAGATTGAGGCAATTGGGTTGTACAGTGATGATCAACTATTTTAGACTGAGACAATTGGATTGTGCAATGATGATTTATTTGTGATGTATATCGATGATGTCTTTTGATTTGCAACCTGAGTTCTAATTAAATGTTCCCGAGCACAAATCCATTACTTAATGTCTTTTGATTTGCAATTGCTAATTATAATTATTCCTCAGCACAATTTCATTGCCTCTGTGATGTCTTCTAATTAGCAATCAAATTTCAATTGCGATGAGACTATGTTTGCCTTGGGATGGCACTTCATTTTAATTTTTTAAATTTAATTGCGCATTTGAATTTGGATCATTTGTAGTAACTACTAATATTATAGTTTTCAATCATATAGTGTCGAATAGATTGAATGTATATAGTATGTGGGAAAAGAGAGAGAAACAAAAGCATGGACTCTGTTTTGAGTGTTAATTCTAGAGTTGAGCCTAGAAAATAATACGCATAAAAGTATAGAGAGCCTTCAAATCAAAAGTATGAACCTAATTTAAGGGCTTATAATAAAGTTGCTCTAAACAAGAGGTGATACATGCTAAATTAGCTTTTCTTGCATCTAACATCTTACATGTGACACAACACAATGACTAACCTGAAGTCTTAAATGTTCCCGAACACAAATCCATTACTTAATGTCTTTTGATGTGCAGTTGCTAATTATAATCATTCCTGAGCACAATTGCATTGACTGTGATGTCTTCTAATTAGCAATCAAATTTGAATTGCGATGAGACTATGTTTGCCTTGGGATGGCACTTTATTTTAATTTTTTAAAATTTAATTGCACATCTAAATTTGGATCATTTGTATTAAATACTAATATTATAGTTTTCAATCATATAGTGTCGAATAGATTGAATGCCTATAGTATGTGAGAAAAGAGAGAGAAACAAAAGCATGGACTCTGATCTGAGTGTTAATTCTAGAGTTGAGCCTAGAAAATAATACGCACAAAAGTATAGAGAGCCTTCAAATCAAAAGCATGAACCTAATTTAAGGGCTTATAATAAAGTTGCTCTAAACAAGAGGTGATACATGCTAAATTAGCTTTTCTTGTATCTTACATCCACTGTGACAGAATACAATGACTAACCTGAAGTCTTAAAATGAAAAGCCTAGTCAATGTCATCTTATATTACATTATCATTACTAAAATATTACCCGGATACTGATGCACTCAGAAAAAATAATCAACAGCATTCGCCGTGAACCACAGTTTATGTGCAATATGATATTTCCGGTGGAGAACGACACTATGTATTTTTTATCATAAAAATTCTACCAAGGAAACATACTCTAATCTCCAGAGGGCTACTTACGCTGAATTTGCTAATAATAATAATAAAAAGCAAACTATGCTGAAATAATGACTGACCTAAACTGAAGAGTATGCATAGTCAAATTCTTCTTTGACATTATACTGACTAAACATGTTACAGGGCACTGCTATCAGAAATCAAACGTCCCATAGTTTTGTCATAACGCATACTTCCGGTGGAAAAAAATGCCTGGAACCATCAGGAGGCTGCTAACTCGCACAAATCAAACGTCGTAGGGAGTAGATGGATTGCATACTTTTTTCCAGTCTTACTGCAAAGCCCTTGTCGCTAACGGACTAGTTGAACTACCCCGTAGTAAATATCTTTGAACCATTCAGATGGCATCCACTAGTTCAGTATCATAATTTCCAGTCACATATAAAGAAACCAAAGTCACGTGACCACATATGCACCTGCAACGAGACAGGCTATCGACAAACTAAGAACCCATCAAAACCATGTTCTTCGCTCGTTAGCATCACAAGATCGCACTGAAGAATCTCACTGATGATTTGCCAAGAACTCGGAAACGGCAGGGCAATCCATGGCGCCCAGATGGAGGTCGACCACCGGGAACCGAGAAATGCACAGTGTGCAAACGCAAAGCAGCGATCGAGATGGCTTTCTCCACTCCGACCAAGAAAACGTTCAAAGATCACGACGCGAGCAGCACGGAACGGCACGCGAAATTAAAGGTAAATAAGAGCCCAAAATATGGGGGCGAGAACGAAAACAGGGGAAAGCGGCCGGGGGGGGGGGGGGGGGGGGGGGGGGGGGGGTACGGTGTACGGACCAGGAGGCTGAACCCGGAGACGTTGGCGAGGGAGGTGGCGATGGCGGCGGAGGAGAGCGGGAGCACGCCGGGGAGGTGCCCCACCATCATGTTGGACGACACCTGGACGGCGTACTGCGACAGGTTCACCACCACCATGGGCAGGGCCAGGTACCCCACCCACCCGGCCTCGCGCGCCCACCGCCTCCACCACGCCTGGTCCTCCTGCGCCGACCGCGGCAGCAGCAGCGGCCGCGCGGCCTCATCCTCCTCCCTCGCGGCGGCCATCTCGGGCTCGGCCGGCCTCGGCCACTCTCCCGGTCTCGGGTCTCCCCAGGCGCCTCTCTCGCTCAGAGGCTCAGAGCCGTACCGATGTTTGGAGCTGCATGTGGATCGAGTTAGTCATGTTTGTCCGAAAGTTCTCAGGCCGGTCTCGGCACGGCACTGCACGGCGTCGATCTCGACATAGCGACAGCACGTGTCAAGCTGTCAAAGGTCATACTCCGTCTGGGACAGTGATCGTGGTCGTGGGATGCGTGTCGGTAAAACTTTATTAATTTTATCTAAGTTTATATAAAATACGTGTAACATTTATATCTCAAATAAGTTTAATATGAAAGAATATTCAATGATCTATCTAATGATATTAATTATATATTATAAATATTAATATTCGTTTACATATAATTGGTCAAAGTTAAAAAAAACGTTGATTTTTTGGAAAGCGAGAACGACTTTTATTTTGGGACAGAGAGAGTAGTCATCACCAACACACACAGACCGCGCGCGCGTCTCTCTCGGTTGGTACTCTCTCCACCCCAAATAAATCAATTTCTATAATCCGTGCAAGTCAAACTATCTTAAGTTTATTAATTTTATAGAAAAGAGTAACATCTATGATATATAAATGAGCATATTATGAATATATTCTATGGCATATCTAATGGTACAAATTTGATATCATAAATCTTGATAGGGTTTTGTAGAAATTCGGTCAAAGTTTAAATTTTTTTACTTAAGATAACTCTAGAAATCTGTTTATTCAAGGACAGAGGGAGTATATAAATACTACACGACAAAATTTTCTACCAGACGTCCAAAATTCATGTATTTTGCTATTGTACATCGCCAACTCAAGAATTGGCCGAGTACCACTGTGTTTCTTTATTGGAACACATCATAAACAATAGAATAATCTTTTCGCTGATTTGGGAAAAGAGAAACTTGTGTGAATGGACAATTTTGCCTCTGCTCAACGAACATGGTCCAACTTAACTCGTTAGTACTTGGTACCTGGTCGGTCGCTCTCCCAACGTCTTCTTCCTCCCAAAACCTCGTGCCTTGTCTCTGATCTCTATTGTCCTCAAAATTTTCCCCGTTCAAACCCTAGCCACCAAGGAGGCAGAATGGCGGTGATCTCTCAAACCACGTCGACTTTGAGCCCACCATCTCTAGCGGCATTCTAGTCTGAGATGTCCATTGAGGACTTGAAGGAAGGCTTTGAGTTGTTGAAGGAACGAGTTGAGTGTTGCTGTCAGTGCAGAAAGTGATCAACAAATAAATATTTGTAGTTTTGTCGTACGTTGTGATCGGAGGTGGCCTAGCACTCAATGACACAGGGTTATACTGGTTCAGGCAACGTGCCCTACGTCCAGTTTGAGTCGGTCGATGACTTTATTCCTGAGCCCAGGTGCTCGAAGTTTGCAGTGGGGTTACAAACGAGAAGGAGAAAGATGGGGTGCACGAGAGGTCCAGTTGGCTCTAGTCGGAAGGGCCGAGAGTGACAAGAGCTCCTCTATGAGCTAAGTGTTCAAGCGTGTGCTCAAGGTCCAAACCTGGCGGTTCTGTGGTTGTGAGCTAGTGAACTTGATCGATCTGGATTAACTTGTATGAACTTGAATCCACTTAACCTCTTGGGAGAGAGCGCATCCCCTTTTATAGATGAAGGAGATGGCCTTACAAGTGAGAGAGAGAGAGAGTTCGTATGCTTCTAAGTCTTGTTGCCCACACCGGCGGGTACAGGAGGATGGTGGGCGCCCACAACACTGTTGGATGTCGGTTGTATGCGAGAGGTTACGTCGTCTTGTTTTGGGTATGGCAGATGTCAGCACCTACATATACTATTGATGCCCAGAGGCATGTGAGGAGTTTCACCATGTTCACTTAGTACGGTAAATCTCGGCGCCCACAACACTTTCGATGCCCAGAGGCATGTGGGGGCCTTATCGTACGGGAGTTAACGGTGCCCACGATACTGTAGAGGAAAAATGTCGACGTCTATAATATTGTTTGTGTCAGGGCGGTTGTAGAGTACTGTTGAAAGGTCCTAATGGCTAGAGGGGGGTGAATAGCCTAATAAAAATTTCTACAACAATACTTAACAAAATGGTTAGACAATTATAAGGCGAAGCAAGTGTTGCGCTAGCCTACTCAAAAAGCAAGTCACCTACCACAATTCTAGTTTAGATGGTATCTATTCACACAATAGCTAAGATACAACTCTATGTTAGTGTGCTCTCAAAGGCTAACTAAAGAGCCACACCCACCAAGCAAGCAAGCTCTCACAACTAGGTACACTCAAGAGCTTGACAACTAGTTTACGGTAATGTAATGAGAGTGATCAAGAAAGTTATACCGCCGTATAGATGAAGAAACCAATCAATCATAAGGATGAATAACAATGAAGACCAGTCACCTCGGAATCAATGATGAATGCAATGATTTTTTACCGAGGTTCACTTGCTTACCGGCAAGCTACTCCTCATTGTGGCGATTCACTCACTTGGAGGTTCACGCGCTAATTGGCTTCACACGCCAAACTCTCAATAGGGTGTCGCACAACCAACATAAGATGAGGATCACACAAGCCACAAGCAATCCACTAGAGTACCTTTCGGCTCTCTACCGGGGAAAGGTCAAGAACCCCTCACAATCACCACGATCGGAGCCGGAGACCATCACCACTCTCCACTCGATGATCCTCGCTGCTCCAAGCCGTCTAGGTGGTGGCAACCACCAAGAGTAACAAGTGAAATCCATAGCAAAACAGGAACACCAAGTGCCTCTACATGCAAACACTCAAGCAATGCACTTGGATTCTCTCCCAATCTCACAAAGATGATGAATCAATAATGGAGATGAGTGGGAGGACTTTGGCTAAGCTCACAAGGTTGCTATGTCAATGAAAATAGCCAAAGATATGAGCTACAGCCGGCCATGGGGCTTAAATAGAAGCCCCCATAAAATAGAGCCGTTATACCCCTTCACTGGGCATAACGCGGGTTGACCAGACACTCCGATGAGTTGACCGGACGCGGAGTCCCCAGCGTCTGGTCACTCGCAGTCAGCCACATGTCCTGACTTCAACGGTCATCAGTCTTGACCGGACACTGCGCTTGAGTTGACCGGACGCTGAACACCAGCGTCTGGTCGTTTACAGTAAGGTTCTAAAACCGACTTTTACCGACCAAACGCGTCCGGTCATGCTCAACCGGACCTTGCCAGCATCCGGTCACACTGTGACTACTTACTGTGCTGACCGACAACACGACCGGATGCAGCCCTTCAGTGTCCGGTCGCTTAGCGACCCAGCGTCTGATCAGTTGACCGACGCCAGCATCTTTGCGACCAACTCTATTTCACCTCTAACTTCTTTACCCTTGCTCAAATGTGCCAATCACCAAGTGTATCACCTTGTGCACATATGTTAGCATATTTTCACAAACATTTTCAAGGGTGTTAGCATTCCACTAGATCATAAATGCATATGCAATGAGTTAGAGCATCTAGCGGCACTTTGATAACCGCATTTCGACACGAGTTTCACCCCTCTTAATAGTACGGCTATCAAACCTAAATGTGATCACACTCTCTAAGTGTCTTGATCACTAAAACAAAATAGCTCCTATGGTTTATACCTTTGTCTTGAGCTTTTTGTTTTTCTTTCTTCTATCCAAGTCCAAGCACTTGATCATCACCATGGCATCATCTTCATCATGCTATGGTCTTTGTTTGCTTCACAACTTGGAGTGTGCTACCTATCTAATGATCACTTGATAAACTAGGTTAGCACTTAGGGTTTCACCAATTCACCAAAACCAAACTAGAGCTTTCAATCTCTTCCTTTTTGGTAATTGATGACAACCCTTATACAAAGATATGAATTAAAATTCAATTGAATCCATATTGCTTGTCTAAGCATATTTTCCATGTGTAAAGAATATGGACAAGTTTCATGAACCCTAAATGGTAGCAATTGCTCCCCCTACATATGTGCTAAGAGTTCAGATAAAAGCTTGCACGTATGCTTAGATAGGAAATATAGGAGTCATTGTCTACCAAATGATGCTATGGTATAAAAGATGGACCTTTGAAGCGTGATACCAATCGGAGTGCACCATTATACCTTCCTTAGCACCATAATTAGCTTGAAACCATTTGAGAATATACCACATGGAAATACTTGGAAATAAAAGTAATCTAATGATTTCATTTCATCATTCAATCTTCCAACTATCATGCATCACACAAGCATGGATTTTGTAATTTAAAACTTATGCCATGCAAGCAAACATATGAAATGCACATTCAAATGCATCATCCAAGTTCATGAGCTTGCTCCTCCTACTTGTGTACTTAAAATTTTAATTGATCCCTTTCCTTTTTCACTTCTCTCCCCCTATGTCATATATCAAGTATATCTTTATGTTTCTCTTCCTTTATGATATTTCTCCCCTTTTTCACTATATCTTTGTTTCTCTCACCCTTTGTCATCAATGACCACAAAGGTTCAAAATATAGATAGTATTATTTGTAGGGTCGAGATTATCAATGTCAATCAATGGGGTGAGGATCAAAATTCCAAATTTGGTTCAAACTAGAATATATGCCAAAGATATTTAACTCGGTTTGATCCAAGGATAAGCTTCTTCACACCTCTAAATAAGGGTTATCTTGTACCATGTTGAGTTAAACATTTATAGCTCATGTTCTAGATTAAACACTAGGTTTACAAGCCCACAAACATGTCATATGCTATCACTAGATCAAGTCAAGCATAGAAGCAATAGTGATACCATATAAACATCAAAACCATTTGATTTTCATGAATGAGCCTAATAAAATTGAACCACTTGAAGGGTCCTAATGAGATTGAAAATGTGACTAGAAGCACTAACCATGTCCTTAGCAAGAATGTATGTCATGCCAATCAACTTTTACCTTAGATAGCTCGAAGGAGAGGCATGTCATATAAGTGGGGGTGCATCAACACATATTTGAGAAATCCAATATGTTCAACTCATTCCTTAGCTTGCAAAACATTTTCTCATCCAATGGCTTGGTGAATATGTCGGCAAGTTGATCTTCAGTGCCTACACTCTCAATGCAAATATCTCCTTTTGTTGGTGATCTCTTATGAAATGGTGGCGGACATCAATGTGCTTTGTTCTTGCATGTTGAACCAGATTGTTGGTTAGCTTGATTGCACTCTCATTGTCACATAGCAATGGCACTTTCTTGAACTTGATTCCAAAGTCACTCAAAGTAGCCTTCATCCAAAGTATTTGTGCACAACAACTACCGGTGGATATGTATTCGGCTTCGACGGTTGATAATGCAACACTATTTTGCTTCTTTGATGACCATGAGACAAGTGATCTTCCCAACAATTGACATATGCCCGATGTGCTCTTTCTTTCAACCTTGCATCCCGCATAATCCGAGTCAGAGTAACCAACTAGCTTAAACTTTGCTCCTTTGGGATACCACAAACCAACATTTGGTGTATGCTTCAAGTACCTCAAAATTCTCTTTGTAGCCTTCAAATGACTTTCTCTTGGTGAGGCTTGAAATCTTGCATACATGCATACACTAAACATGACATCCGGCCTTGATGCAGTCACATAGAGTAGGCTTCCAATCATAGACCGATACAATTTTTGATCCACCATATTTCCACTTGCATCACTATCCAAGTTGCCATTGGTTCCCATTGGTGTGCTAATGACTTTGCTATCAATCATTCCAAACTTCTTGATCATGTCCTTGATGTACTTGCCTTGACTTACAAATATACCATTCTTCAATTGTTTGATTTGAAGACCAAGGAAGTAACTCAACTCTTGAATCATGGACATCTCAAACTCATTAGCCATCATCTTTCCAAACTCATTACAAAAATCTTGATTGGTTGATCCAAATATGATATCACCAACATAGATTTGCAATACAAATAGATCTTTTCCAATCTTCTTGATGAAAAGAGTAGTGTCAACCTTGCCCATTGTGAACCCTTTAGAGAGTAGAAAGTCCCTCAATCTCTCATACCATGCTCTAGGTGCTTGTTTCAAGCCATACAATGCTTTCTTTAACTTGTACATATGGTTGGGCTTCTTGTCATCTTCAAAACCGGAAGGTTGCTCAACATATACTTCTTTATTGATGTAGCCATTGAGAAATGCACTCTTAACATCCATTTGATAGAGCTTGATGTTGTGGGCACAAGCATAGGCTAGCAAGATTCTAATTACTTCTAATCTAGCAACCGGGGCATATGTTTCTCCAAAGTCAAGACCTTCAACTTGTGTATAGCCTTATGCTACCAATCTTGCTTTGTTCCGTACTACTATCCCATCTTGATCTTGCTTATTTCTAAAGACCCATTTAGTTCCAATCACATTGTGTCCCTTTGGTCTTTCTACTAACTCCCATACTTGATTTCTTGTGAAATTATTCAACTCTTCATGCATAGTATTCACCCAATCAACATCCTTCAATGCTTCATCTATCTTCTTTGGTTCAATGGATGACACAAATGAGAAATGCTCACAAAATGAAGTCAATTTTGATCTAGTTTGCACACCTCTTGAAATATCACCAATGATAGTGTCCAATGGATGATCCCTTGCAACATTGGTTGGTTGGAGGATTGGAACTTGATTGCTTGCACTTGCTTGATCATTGGGTTGAGATGATGTACTAGCCACTTGATCTTGTTCATTGTCATGAGAGCCACTTGCACTAACTTGATTTGTATCATCTTGCACATTTGAGTTAGAGAGCACTTGCACTTGATCATCTTCATCATCATTCCTTGCCTAGGCCTCAATTCACCAATATCCATGTTCTTCATGGCATTTGAAAGTTGAATGCCTCTAACATCTTCTAAGTTCTTATTCTCTACTTGTGAACCCTTGGTTTCATCAAATTCAACATCATGAACTTCTTCAAGAGTACCACTATCCAAATTCCAAACTCTATATGCTTTGCTTGTAGTGGAATAATCAAGTAGAAATCTTTCATCACATTTCTTGCCAAACTTGCCCAATCCAGTGCCTTTCTTCAAGATATAGCATTTGCAACAAAAGACCCAAAAATATGCAATGTTAGGCTTTCTACTATTCAAGAGCTCATATGATGTCTTCTCTTTCAATGGGTGACAATAGAGGCGGTTGCTACAATAGCATGCCGTGTTGATAGCTTCGGCCTAAAAAGATTGACTCACATTGTACTCACTAAGCATAGACCTTGCCATATCAATGAGTGTTCTATTCTTCCTCTCAACAAGGCCATTTGATTGTGGGTGTACTTGGCTGAGAATTGATGTCTAATTCTAAATTTATCACACAACTCATCAATTTTAGTGTTCTTGAACTCACTACCATTGTCACTTCTAACTCTCTTGATGGTTGTTTCAAACTCATTGTGAATGCCCTTGACAAATGATTTGAATGTTGCAAACACATCACTTTTGTCCACTACAAAGAATACCCATGTGTATCTAGTGTAATCATCCACTATCACAAAGCCATATTTGTTACCACCGATGCTAGTGTATTGTGTTATCCCAAATAAATCCATGTGCAATAACTCAAATGCTTTACTAGTGCTCATCATACTTTTCTTAGGATGGATGTTTTCAACTTGTTTGTCGGCTTGACAAGAGCTACAAAGCTTATCTTTCTCAAATACAACATCGTTCAAGCCTCTAACCAAGTCATGTTTAACTAATCTATTCAATTGTTTCATTCCAACCTGACCAAGCCTTCTATGCCATAACCAATCCATGCTAGACTTAGTGAACAAGCATGTAGATAATTTAGCTTCACTAGCATTGAAATCAACCAAGTATAGATTCTCATATCTAAAACCTTTGAAGATCAAGTTAGAGCCATCTACACTTATGATTTCTACATCATCTACCCCAAATATGCATTTGAATCCAAGATCACATAATTGAGCCACAGATAGCAAATTGAAATTCAAGCTCTCAACTAGCAACACATTGGATATGCTCATGTCATTGGATATTGCAATCTTACCAAGCCCTTTGACCTTGCCTTTGCCATTATCACCAAATGTGATACTATCATAACCATCATTGCCATTGGTGTTGATTGAGTTGAACATTCTTGCATCACCGGTCATGTGTTGAGTGCACCCACTATCAAGAACCCAATGCCTTCCTCTAGCTTTGTAATTGACCTACAAGAGAAGATCAATTCCTTTTAGGTACTCAAACTTGCTTGGGTCCTTGAAGGTTAGTCACTAAGCTCTTTGGTACCCAAATGGCTTTCTTCTTTGAGCCCATCTATGGTTTACCAATAAACTTAGCCTTCACACCATTTGTACCCCTAGTAAGCATATAACATGAATCAAGCTTTATAAAGGATACATTAGCTTGTGATTTCTTGTTCATGTATTTTTGCTCTACATGACCAACTTACTTGCAACTAGTGCAAAACCGACCATTGTTCTTCACAAAACTAGTCTTGTGAGGAGCAAAGGCCGCCTTGCCTTTCTTGGGGGTATAGCCTAATCCCTCTTTATAGAGAGAAGCTCTTTGGCTACCCAAGCACATAAGCAAGCGGTCCTCACCACCATAGGCCTTAGCCAAGGTGTGAGTGAGCTTATTGACCTCCTTCTTGAGGTTCTCATTCTCAACCATTAGTCAGGCATCACAAGTAAAACCATCACTACTAGATGAGGTGGAAATAGAGGTACTACAAGAAAGGTTAGTGGGAGCAACAATGATAGGCATAGATAATGAATCATCAATTATATCACAAGTTAAGCCTATATTGCAAGTTTCAACATGCTTCTTTTTATTTTGCTGATCAAGCAAAGAGGAATGAGTCTTTTCAAGCTTTTTATGAGCCTTGCCAAGCTTCTCATGGGCTTCCTATAGCCTCTCATGAGTTGCTTTGAGCTCATCAAAGGCTTACTTAGGGGCTACTAGTTCCTTACGCAAGCTTTTGCATTCCCTTCTCTTGATGTCAAAGTGTTCTTTAGCATCTTCTAGCATGTCAAATAGTTTATCTTTAGTAGGTTCATCATTATCACTATCACTATCATGGTCATTCTCATGTTCATTTTCATCATCATGTTCTTCATCACTTTCATCATCACAAGATTGTACCTTAGTGGCCTTAGCCATGAAGCATGATGAAGATTCGAAGAGAGAAGGCTTCTCATTTATAGCAATTCTTGCAAGAACCTTCTTCTTGGTGGTTTTGTTATCATCACTATCATCATCATCATCACTTGAGGAAGCATCACTATCCCAAGTGACTACATATGAACCACCCTTCTTCTTGAATGCCATCTTGTCCTTCTTCTCTTTCCTTTCCTTCTTGTCCTTCTTCTTGTTCTTCTTGTTGTCATCATCGTTATCGCTATTGTATGGGCATTGAGCAACAAGATAATCTTTGCTTCTACACTTGAAGCGCCTTCTTGACTCTTCTTTGTTCTTGGATGAAGGCTTCTTTCTCCTAGCATGGTAGCCCTTCTTCACCATGAACTTGCCAAATCTCTTGACAAAGAGAGCCATCTTCTCATCATCATCATCATCCCAAGATTCATCTTCTTCACTTGATGTCTCTTGCTTAGCTTTGCCCTTGGATGATGTGGCTTTGAATGCCATCCACTTCTTCTTGTCATCCTTCTTGTCATCTTTCTTTTCCTTCTTTTCTTCCTTCTCATCTTCATCTCTATAAGCATCATCGGTCATAATATCTCCCAAGATTTGGTTTCGTGTCATTGTGTTCAAACCGGTCCTTACTAGCAAGGTGACCAACATGTCAAATCTTGCGGGTAAACATCTCAAGAACTTATTTGAGAAGTCCTTGTCCTCTATCTTCTCACCAAGTGCTTTGAGATCATTGACAATCACTTCCATTTGATGGAACATGTCTGGCACACTCTCATCTTCCTTCATCTTGAAGCTTACAAACTTTTCTTTGAGAATATATGCCTTTGCACCCTTCACGGCTTGAGTGCCCTCAAATGACTCTTCCAACTTCTTCCATGCCTCATGAGCTCTCTCAATGTTCTTGATTTGCTCAAAGGTTCTCTCATCCAAAGCATCATGAATGGCACTAAGAGCAATGCCATTATTTTGGAGAAGAATTTCTTCAGCGGTGGTGGGAGCCTCTTCATCTTCTATCTCAATTTTTGTTTCTACCACCTTCCAAATCTTCCTATTGATTGACTTGATATATGTTATCATCTTAGCCTTCCAATAGGGATAATTTGAGCCATCAAATTGGGGTGGCTTCTTGGTGTTGTTGATTTGAGCCATTTTTACACCGAAGGTTGTTAAGCCTCAAATCACGATGACCTTGGTTCTGATACCACTTGAAAGGTCCTAATGGCTAGAGGGGGGTAAATAGCCTAATAAAAATTTCTACAACAACACTTAACGAAATGGTTAGACAATTATGAGGCGAAGCAAGTGTTGCGCTAGCCTACTCAAAAAGCAAGCCACCTACCACAATTCTAGTTTAGATAATATCTATTCACACAATAGCTAAGATACTACTCCATGTTAGTGTGCTCTCAAAGGCTAACTAAAGAGCCACATCAACCAAGCAAGCAAGCTCTCACAACTAGGTACACTAAAGAACTTGACAACTAGTTTGTGGTAATGTAATGAGAGTGATCAAGAAGGTTATACCGCCGTGTAGATGAAGAAGCCAATCAATCACAAGGATGAATAACAATGAAGACCAATCACCTCGGAATCAATGAAAAACATAATGATTTTTTACCGAGGTTCACTTACATGCCGGCAAGCTACTTCTCATTGTGGCGATTCACTCACTTGGAGGTTCACACGCTAATTGGCTTCACACGCCAAACCCTCAATAGGGTGCCACACAACCAACACAAGATGAGAATCACACAAGCCACGAGCAATCCACTAGAGTACCTTTTGGCTCTCCACCGGGGAAAGGTCAAGAACCCCTCACAATCACCATGATCAGAGCCGGAGACAATCACCACTCTCTGCTCAACGATCCTCGCTGCTCCAAGCCGTCTAGGTGGCGGCAACCACCAAGAGTAACAAGTGAAATCCACAGTGAAACACGAACACCAAGTGCCTTTAGATGCAAACACTCAAGCAATGCACTTGGATTCTCTCTCAATCTCACCAAGATGATGAATCAATGATGGAGATGAGTGGGAGGACTTTGGCTAAGCTTACAAGGTTGCTATGTCAGCAAAAATGGCCAAAGATATGAGCTACAGCCGGCCATAGGGCTTACATAGAAGCCCCCACGAAATAGAGCCGTTATACCCCTTCACTGGGCATAACGTGGGCTGACCGGACGCTCTGATCAGTTGACCGGACGTGGAGTCCCCAACATCCGGTCGCTCGCAGTCAGCCACGTGTCCTGACTTCAACGGTCATCAGTCTTGACCGGACACTACGCTTGAGTTGACCGGACGCTAAACACCAGCGTCCGGTCATTTACAGTAAGGTTCCAAAACCGACTTTTGCCGACCGGACGCGTTCGGTCATGCTCGATCGGACCCTGCCAGCGTCCGGTCACACTATGACTACTTACTGTGCTGACCGACAACACGACCGGACATAGCCCTTTAGCATCCGGTCGCTTAGTGACCCAGCGTCCAGTCAGTTGACCGACGTCAGCATCTTTGTGACCAACTCTATTTCACCTCTAACTTCTTTACCCTTGCTCAAATGTGCCAACCACCAAGTGTATCACCTTGTGCACATGTGTTAGCATATTTTCACAAACATTTTCAAGGGTGTTAGCATTCCACTAGATCCTAAATGCATATGCAATGAGTTAGAGCATCTAATGGCACTTTGATAACCGCATTTTGACACGAGTTTCACCCCTCTTAATAGTACGGCTATCAAACCTAAATGTGATCACACTCTCTAAGTGTCTTGATCACTAAAACAAAATAGCTCCTATGGTTTATACCTTTGTCTTGAGCTTTTTGTTTTTCTCTTTCTTCTATCCAAGTCCAAGCACTTGATCATCACCATGGCATCATCTTCACCATGCTATGGTCTTTGTTTGCTTTGCAACTTGGAGTGTGCTACATATCTCATGATCACTTGATAAACTAGGTTAGCACTTAGGGTTTCATCAATTTACCAAAACCAAACTAGAGCTTTCAGCTGTTCCTATAGGTGATAGGGTATGGTCCCTGGTATCATGATTTGACTTGAGCGCCTTGCCTTGCTTTCTCCATCTGTTCCCTGGTCCCTTCTGGGTAGGTGTCTCTGGTCGGTTGGTCCCAGTCGGCTCTAGTTGCGCCAATCGGAGAAGAGCAGTGAGCAAGGTCTTTGCATACCTCAGTCGAAGATGTGGGGTCAGAGTCGGAGGTAGTACTTTGCCAGGCCTTTCGGTCGGAGAGACCGTCCGGAGGCGCTAGAGACCAAAGTGAGCGCTCTGGTCGGAGAGGTAGGCCGGAGACCAAATTTCTTAACAAAGAGAGCCATCTTCTCATCATCATCATCATCATCATCCCATGAGCCATCATCTTCACTTGATGTATCTTGTTTTGCCTTGCCCTTGGATGATGTGGCCTTGAATGCCACGCTCTTCTTCTTCTCATCTTTCTTCTCCTTCTTTTCTTCCTTCTCATCATCATCTCTATATGTATCACCGGTCATTATATCTCCCAACACTTGGTTTGGTGTCATGGTGTCCAAATTGCTCCTCACTAGAATAGTGACCAATGTTCCAAATCTTGAAGGTAAGCATCTCAAGAACTTATGGGAGAAGTCCTTGTCCTTTCACCTCCTCTCCAAGTGCTTTGAGATCATTGACAAGCACTTAAAGCCTATGGAACATCTCCGGCACACTCTCATCCTTCTTCATCTTGAAGCTTGCAAACTTCTCTTTGAGAATGTATGCCTTTGCACCCTTCATGGCTTGAGTGCTCTCAAATGATTCTTTCAACTTCTTTCAAGCCTCATGAGCCATCTCAATATTCTTGATTTGCTCAAATGTTCTCTCATCAATTGCATCATGAATGGCACTTAGAGTAATTTCATTGTTTTGGAGAAGCACTTCTTCGGCCATGGTGGGATTCTTTGGATCACCAATCTCAATTTTGGTTTCTACCACCTTCCACACTTTTCTATTGATTGACTTGATATGTGTGGACATCTTTTATTTCCAATATGGATAATTTGTGCCATCAAATTGGGGTGGCTTCTTGGTGTTATTGATTTGAGCCATTTTTACACCGAAGGTTGTTATGCCTCAAATCACGGTGACCTCGGCTCCGATACCACTTGAAAGGTCCTAATGGCTAGAGGGGGGGGGGGGTGAATAGCCTATTAAAATTTTCTACAACAACACTTAATAAACCGGTTAGACAATTATGAGGCGAAGCAAGTGTTGCGCTAGCCTACTAAAAAGCAAGCCACCTACCATAATTCTAGTTTATATAGTTTCTATCCACACAATAGCTATGACACTACACTAAGTTAGTGTGCTCTCAAAAGCTAACTAAAGAGCCACACTAACCAAACTAATAAGCTCTCAGAACTAGCAACACTAAAGAGCTTGACAACTAGTTTGCGGTAAAGTAAAGAGAGTGAGCAAGAAGGTTATACCGCCGTGTCGAGGAAGGAGCCAATCAATCACAAGAATGAATAACAATGAAGACCAATCACATCGGAATCAAATGATGACACAATGATTTTTTAACGAGGTTCACTTACTTGCCGTCAAGCTACTCCTCGTTGTGGCGATTCACTCACTTGGAGGTTCACGAGCTAATTGGCATCATATGCCAAACCCTCAATAGGGTGCTGCACAACCAACACAAGATGAGGATCACACAAGCCACAAGCAATCTACTAGAGTACCTGTTGGTTCTCCACCGAGGAAAGGTCAAGAACCCCTCATAATCACCACAATTGGAGCCGGAGATAATCACCACTCTCCGCTTGACGATCCTCGCTGCTCCAAGCCATCTAGATGGCGGCAACCACCAAGAGTAACAAGCGAATCCCACAGTGAAACACAAACACCAAGTGCCTCTAGATGCAAACACTCAAGCAATGCACTTGGATTCTCTTCCAATCTCACAAAGATGATGAATCAATGATGGAGATGAGTGAGAGGGCTTTGGCTAAGCTCATAAGGTTGCTATGTCAATACAAATGGCCAAGAGGGTGAGCTTGAGCCGGCCATGGGGCTTAAATAGAAGCCCCCACGAAATAGAGCCGTTATACCCCTTCACTGGGCACAACACGGGGTGGCCGGACGCTCCGGTCAAATCGGCCAGACGCTGGACCTCAGCGTCCGGTCACGTGATGTGTGCCACATGTCCCCTCTCTTCAAATGTTGATCGTCCGATCTCAACGGTCAAGTGACGACCGGACGCAATAGCTCAAAGTGACCAGATGCTGAACCCTAGCGTCCGGTCGTTTCCAGCAAGCATCCAGAGACAACTTTTCACGACCGGACGCGTCCGGTCATGCTCGATCGGACTCACCCAGTGTCCGGTCACTTGGTGTTTCCCCTGTGCATGACCATGTTAGTGTGACCGAATGTAGCCAGTCAGCGTTCGGTCGATGACCGATGTTGCACTTCTTCTATTGCTACTGACCGGACGCGCTGCTCCTTCAGAGACCAACATCCGGTCACTTACAGTGACCATGTTCACCTGAGTTTAGGGCGCTGGTGAAGTTCCTAACCTTTGCTCAAATGTGCCAACCACCAAGTGTATCACCTTGTGCACATGTGTTAGCATATTTTCATAAACATTTTTCAAGGGTGTTAACACTCCACTAGATCCTAAATGCATATGCAATGAGTTAGAGCATCTAGTGGCACTTTGATAACCGCATTTCGATACGAGTTTCGCCCCTCTTAATAGTACGGCTATCGATTCTAAATGTGATCACACTCACTAAGTGTCTCGATCACCAAAACAAAATAGCTCCTACCATTTATACCTTTGCCTTGAGCCTTTTGTTTTTCTCTTTCTTCTTTTCAAGTCCAAGCACTTGATCATCACCATGGCATCACCATCATCATGTCATGATCTTCATTTGCTTCACCACTTGGAATGTGCTACCTATCTCATGATCACTTGATAAACTAGGTTAGCACTTAGGGTTTCATCAATTCACCAAAACCGAACTAGAGCTTTCAATCTCCTCCTTTTTGGTAATTGATGACAACCCTTTCACAAAGATATAAATTGAAATTCAATTGAATCCATGTTGCTTGCCCAAGCATATTTACCATGTGTAAAAGGATATGGACAAGTTTCATGAACCCCAAATGGTAGCAATTGCTCCCCCGACATATGTGCTAAGAGTTTGGATTGTAGCTTGCACATATGCTTAGATACGAAATATAGGAGACAATGTCTACCAAATGATGCTAAGGTATAAAAGATGGACCTTTGAAGTGTGATACCAATCGGAGTGCATCATTATACCATCCTTAGCACCATAGTTAGCTTGATACCACTTGGAAACACTCGGAAATAAAATCACTAGATAACCTATGCATGCTAGATTTTCATTTCATCATTCAAACCTATAACTAGCATACACCACACAAGCATGAATATTGAAATTTAAAACTTGTTGCATGCAAGCAAACTTATGAAATGCACATTCAAATGCACCATACAAGTTCATGAGCTTGCTCCTCCTACTTGTATGCTCAAAATTTTAATTGATCCCTTTTCTTTGTCATATTTCTCCCCTTATGTCAAGTTCTCCCCCTATCACTTGTATCTTTATTTCTCTCCCCTTTGTGTTGTCTTTTCACTATCTTTGTGCGCTATTTCTACCCCTTGTCATCAATGACCACAAAGGTTCAAAATGTAGATTGGTTGAGATTATCAATGTCAATCAATGGGGTGAGGATTATTTTCCTAAATTTGGTCCAATCTAGATCATTTGCCAAAGATATTTAACTCGGTTTGATCTAAGGATAAGCTTCTTCACACCTCCAAATAAGGGTTATCTTGTACCATGTTGATTTAAACACTTAGAGCTCATTTTCTAGATCAAATACAAGGTTTACAAGCCCACAAACATGTCATATGCTACCATTAGATCAAAATAAGCATAGAAGCAATAGTGGAACCATATAATCATCAAATTCATTTGATTTTCATGAATGAGCCTATTTAATATGAGAGATGACTAGATGTACTAAACAAGTCCTTAGCAAGGATGTATGCCATGCCAATCAACTTTTACCTTGGATTGCTCGAAGGAGAGGCATGTCCTATAAATGGGGGTGCATCAACACATATTTGGGAAATCCAATATGTTCAACTCATTCCTTAGCTTGCAAAACCTTTTCTCATCCAATGGCTTGGTGAATATATCGGCAAGTTGATCTTCGGTGCCTACACTCTCAATGCAAATATCCCCTTTTTGTTGGTGATCTCTTATAAAATGGTGGCGGAAGTCAATATGCTTTGTTCTTGCATGTTGAACCGGATTGTTGATCAACTTGATTGCACTCTCATTGTCACATAGCAATGGCACTTTCTTGAACTTGATTCCAAAATCACTCAAAGTGGCCTTCATCCAAAGTATTTGTGCACAACAACTACCGGCGGATATATATTCGGCTTCGACGGTTGATAATGCAACACTATTTTGCTTATTTGATGACCATGAAACAAGTGATCTTCCCAACAATTGACATGTGTCCGAGGTGCTCTTCCTTTTAACCTTGCATCCTGCATAATCCGAGTCGGAGTAACCAATTAGCTTAAACTTTGCTCCTTTGGGATACCACAAACCAACATTTGGTTTATGCTTCAAGTACCTCAATATTCTCTTTGTAGCCTTCAAATGACTTTCTCTTGGTGAGGCTTGAAATCTTGCACACATGCATACACTAAACATGACATCCGACCTTGATGCAGTCACATAGAGTAGGCTTCCAATCATAGACCGATACAATTTTTGATCCATCATATTGCCACTTGCATCACTATCCAAGTTGCCATATGTTCCCATTGGTGTGCTAATGCCTTTACTATCACTCAAGCCAAACTTCTTGATCATGTCCTTGATATACTTGCCTTGACTCACAAAAGTACCATTCTTCAATTGCTAGATTTGAAGACCAAGAAAGTAACTCAACTCTCCAATCATGGACATCTCAAACTCATTAGCCATCATCTTTCCAAACTCATCACAAAATTCTTGATTGGTTAATCCAAATATGATATCATCAACATAGATTTGCAACACAAATAAATCATTTCCAATCTTCTTGATGAAAAGAGTGGTGTCAACCTTGCCCATTATGAACCCGTTTAGAGAGTAGAAAGTCCCTCAATCTCTCATACCATTCTCTAGGTGCTTGCTTCAAGTAATACAATGCCTTCTTCAACTTGTACACATGGTCGGGCTTCTTATCATCTTCAAAACTGGGAGGTTGCTCACCATATACTTCTTCATTGATGTAACCATTGAGAAATCCACTTTTGACATCCATTTGATAGAGCTTGATGTTGTGGGCACAAGCATAGGCTAGCAAGATTCTAATTGCTTCCAATCTACCAACCAGGGCATATGTTTCTCCAAAGTCAAGACCTTCAACTTGTGTATAGCCTTGTGCTACCAATCTTGCTTTGTTCCTCACTACTATCCCATCTTGATCTTGCTTGTTTCTAAAGACCTATTTGGTTCCAATCACATTGTGTCCCTTTGGTCTCTCTACTAATTTCCATACTTGATTTCTTGTGAAGTTATTCAATTCTTCATGCATAACATTCACCCAATCAACATCCTTCAATGCTTCATCTATCTTCTTTGGTTCAATGGATGACACAAAAGAGATGCTCACAAAATAAAGCCAATCTTGATCTAATTTGCACACCTCTAGAAATATCACCAATTATAGTGTCCAATGGATGATCCCTTGCAACATTGGTTGGTTGGAGGATTGGAACTTGATTGCTTACACTTGCTTGATCATTAGGTTGAGATGATGTACTAGCCACTTGATCTTGTTCATTGTCATGAGAGCCACTTGTACTAGCTTGATTTGTATCATCTTACACATTTGAGTTATAGAGCACTTGCACTTGATCATCTTCATCATCATTTACTTGCCTAGGCCTCAATTCACCAATATCCATGTTCTTCATGGCATTTGAAAGTTGAATGCCTCTAACATCTTCTAAGTTCTCATTCTCTACTTATCAACCCTTGGTTTCATCAAATTCCACATCATGAACTTCCTCAAGAGTACCACTATCCAAATTCCAAACTCTATATGCTTTGCTTGTAGTGGAATAACTAAGTAGGAATCCGTCATCACATTTTTTGTCAAACTTACCCAATCTAGTGCCATTCTTCAAGATATAGCATTTGCAACCAAAGACCCAAAAATATACAATGTTGGGCTTTCTACCATTCAAGAGCTCATATGGTGTCTTCTCTTTCAATGGGTGACAATAGAGGCGGTTGCTATAATAGAAAGCCGTGTTGATAGCTTCGACCGAAAAAGATTGACTAACATTATACTCACTAAGCATAGACCTTGCCATATCAATAAGTGTTCTATTTTTTCTCTCGACAAGACCATTTGATTGTGGAGTGTACTTGGCCGAGAATTGATATCTAATTCCAAATTCATCACACAACTCATCAATTCTAGTGTTCTTGAACTCACTACCATTGTCACTTCTAACTCTCTTGATGGTTGTTTCAAACTCATTGTGAATGCCCTTAACAAATGATTTGAATGTTGCAAACATATCACATTTGTCCACTAGAAAGAATACCCATGTGTATCTAGTATAATCATCTACTATCACAAAGCCATATTTGTTACCACCGATGCTAGTGTATTGTATTGGCCCAAACAAATCCATGTGCAATAACTCAAATGCTTTACTAGTGCTCATCATGCTTTTCTTGGGATGGGTGTTTCCAACTTGTTTTCTGGCTTGACAAGAGCTACAAAGCTTATCCTTTTCAAACACAACATATTTCAAGCCTCTAACCAAGTCATGCTTAACCAATCTATTTAATTGCTTCATTCCAACATGACCAAGCCTTCTATGCCACAGCCAACCCATGCTAGACTTAGTGAACAAGCATGTAGATAATTTAGCTTCACTAGAATTGAAATCAACCAAGTATAGATTCTCATATCTAAATCCTTTGAAGATCAAATTAGAGCCATCTACACTTATGATCTCTACATCATCTACCCTAAATATGCATTTGAATCCAAGATCACACAATTGAGCCATGGATAGCAAATTGAAGTTCAAGCTCTCTACTAGCAACACATTAGATATGCTCATATCATTGGATATTGCAACCTTACCAAGCCCTTTGACCTTGCCTTTGCTATTATCACCAAATGAGATACTATCATAACCATCATTGTCATTGATGTTGATTGAGTTAAACATTCTTGCATTACCGGTCATGTGTTGAGTGCACCCACTATCAAGAACCCAATGCCTTCCTCCGGCTTTGTAATTGACCTACAAAAAAAAGATCAATTCTTTTTAGGTACCCAAACTTGCTTGGGTCCTTGAAGATTAGTTACTAAGCTCTTTGGTACCCAAATGGCTTTCTTATTTGAGCCCATCCATGGTTTACCAATGAACTTAGCCTTCACACCATTTATACCCTTAGTAAGCACATAGAAAGAATTAATCTTAATTGAGGATACATTAGCATTTTTGCTCTTGTTCTTGCTCTCATGCTCTTTATGACCAACTTGCTTACAACTAGTGCAAAACTGACCATTGTTCTTCACAAAACTAGTCTTGTGAGGAGCAAATGCCACCTTGCATTTCTTGGGGTATAGCCTAATCCCTCTTTATAGAGAGAAGCTCTTTGGCTACCCAAGCACATAAGCAAGCGGTCCTCACCACCATAGGCCTTAGCCAAGGTGTGAGTGAGCTTATTGACCTCCTTCTTGAGGTTCTCATTCTCAACCATTAGTGAGGCATCACAAGTAAAACCATCACTACTAGATGAGGTGGAAGTAGAGGTACTACAAGAAAGGTTAGTGGGAGCAACAATGATAGGCATAGATAATGAATCATCAATTATATCACAAGTTAAGCCTATATTGCAAGTTTCAACATGCTTCTTTTTATTTTGCTGATCAAGCAAAGAGGAATGAGTCTTTTCAAGCTTTTTATGAGCCTTGCCAAGCTTCTCATGGGCTTCCAATAGCCTCTCATGAGTTGCTTTGAGCTCATCAAGGGCTTGCTTAAGGGCTTTTACCTCCTTATTCAAGCTCTTGCATTCCCTTCTCTTAATGTCAAAGTATTCTTTAGCATCTTCTAGCATGTCATATAATTCATCTTTAGTAGGTTCATCATCATCACTATCATTTTCATTATCATGTTCATCATCACTTCCATCATCAAAAGTTTGTACCTTAGTGGCCTTAGCCATGAAGTATGATGGAGTGTCGAAGAGAGAAGGCTTCTCATTGATAGCAATGCTTGCAAGTGCCTTCTTCTTGGTGGTCTTGTCATCATCACTATCATCATCATCACTTGAGGAAGCATCACTATCCCAAGTGACCACATATGAACCACCCTTCTTCTTCTTGAAGGTCATCTTGTCCTTCTTCTCTTTCTTTTCCTTCTTGTCCTTCTTCTTGTTCTTCTTGTTGTCATCATCATTGTTGCTATTGTATGGGCATTGAGCAACAAGATGGTCTTTGCTTCCATATTTGAAGCACCTTCTTGACTCTTCCTTGTTCTTGGATGAAGATTTCTTTCTTCTAGCATGGTACCCTTTCTTCATCATGAACTTGCCAAATTTCTTGACAAAGAGAGCCATCTTCTCATCATCATCATCCCATAAGCCATCATCTTCACTTGATGTATCTTGTTTTGCCTTGCCCTTGGATGATGTGGCCTTGAATGCCACGCTCTTCTTCTTCTCATCCTTCTCATCTTTCTTCTCCTTCTTTTCTTCCTTCTCATCATCATCTCTATATGTATCATCGGTCATTATATATCCTAACACTTGGTTTGGTGTCATGGTGTCCAAACCGCTCCTCACTAGAATAGTGACCAATGTGCCAAATCTTGAAGGTAAGCATCTCAAGAACTTGTGGGAGAAGTCATTGTCCTTCACCTCCTCTCCAAGTGCTTTGAGATAATTGACAAGCACTTGAAGCCTATGGAACATCTCCGGCACACTCTCATCCTCCTTCATCTTGAAGCTTGCAAACTTCTCTTTGAGAATGTATGCCTTTGCTCCCTTCATGGCTTGAGTGCCCTCAAATGATTCTTCCAACTTCTTCCAAGCCTCATGAGCCATCTCAATATTCTTGATTTGCTCAAATGTTCTCTCATCAATTGCATCATGAATGGCACTTAGAGCAATGTCATTGTTTTGGAGAAACACTTCTTTGGCTGCGATGGGATTCTCTGGATCACCAATATCAATTTTGGTTTCTACCACCTTCCACACTTTTCTATTGATTGACTTGATATGTATGGTCATCTTTGATTTCCAATATGGATAATTTGTGCCATCAAATTGGGGTGGCTTCTTGGTATTGTTGATTTGAGCCATTTTTACACTGAAGGTTGTTAAGCCTCAAATCACGGTGACATCGGCTCTAATACCACTTAAAAGGTCCTAATGGCTAGAGGGGGGTGAATAGCCTATTAAAAATTTCTACAACAACACTTAACAAACCAGTTAGACAATTATGAGGCTAAGCAAGTGTTGCGCTTGCCTACTAAAAACCAAGCCACCTACCACAATTCTAGTTTATATAGTTTCTATCCACACAATAGCTATGACACTACACTAAGTTAGTGTGCTCTCAAAAGCTAACTAAAGAGCCACACTAACCAAACTAACAAGCTCTCACAACTAGCTACACTAAAGAGCTTGACAACTAGTTTGCGGTAAAGTAAAGAGAGTGAGCAAGAAGGTTATACCGCCGTATCGAGGAAGGAGCCAATCAATCACAAGAATGAATAACAATGAAGACCAATCACCTTGAAATCAAATGATGACACAATGATTTTTTACCGAGGTTCACTTGCTTGTCGGCAAGCTACTCCTCGTTGTGGTGATTCACTCACTTGGAGGTTCACAAGTTAATTGGTATCACACGCCAAACCCTCAATAGGGTGCCGCACAACCAACACAAGATGAGGATCACACAAGCCACGAGCAATCCACTAGAGTACCTTTTGGTTCTCTGTCAGGGAAAGGTCAAGAACCCCTCACAATCACCATAATCGGAGCCGGAGATAATCACCACTCTCTGCTCGACAATCCTCGCTACTCCAAGCTATCTAGATGGTGGCAACCACCAAGAGTAACAAGCAAATCCCGCAGCAAAACACGAACACCAAGTGCCTCTAGATGCAAACACTCAAGCAATGCACTTGGATTCTCTCCCAATCTCGCAAAGATGATGAGTCAATGATGGAGATGAGTGGGAGGGCTTTGGTTAAGCTCACAAGGTTGCTATGTCAATACAAATGGCCAAAAGGGTGAGCTTGAGCTGGCCATAGGGCTTAAATAGAAGCCCCCATGAAATAGAGCCGTTGTACCCCTTCACTGGGCACAACATGGGGTGACCGGACGCTGGACCTCAGTGTCCTATAATGCGATGTGTGCCACTTGTCCCCTCTCTTCAAATGTTGATCGCCCGATCTCAATGGTCAAGTGATGACCAGACGCAGTAGCTCAAAGTGACCGTACGCTGAACCCCAGCGTTCGATCATTTCTAGTAAGCATCCAGAGATGACTTTTCACGATCGGACACTGAACCCTAGCGTCTGGTCATTTCCAGTAAGCATCCAGAGCATGACCGTGTGCTTGGCCTTGCCTTTGTCCTGGCCTCTGTTGAAGACCGCTCCAACTGCTTCCTCGTCGGAGGCGTGGTTAGTGGCGACGTTGAGCAGGTCGCGGGTGGTATGAGGCTTCAGGCATCCAAGCTTGTGGATTAGGGAATCGCAGGTCGTCCTAGAGAGGAACGCGCTGATGACGTCCATGTCGATGACATCAGGGAGGGAGTTGCATCATTGGGAGAACCTATGGATGTAGTCTCGTAGGGACTCGCTGGGCTCCTACTGGCAACTCTTGAGGTCCCAGGAGTTCCCTGGTGGACATACGTCCCCTGGAAATTCTCGATGAAGACCCTCTTGAGGTCCGCCCAGTCACGGATGCTGTCGTGTGGGAGGAATTCAAGCCATGCCCGAACATGTTCCCCCACACAGATGGGGAGATACTAAATGATGAAATAGTCATCATCCACCCCTCTGGCTCGGTAGGCGAGCCAGAAATCTTCAAGCCAAATACCGGGGTTTGTCTCCTAGGTGTACTTGGTGATGTTGGTGGGTGGTCGGAAGTGCTATGGGAACGACGCTCTTTGGATACGCCGATCAAAGGCCCATGGCCCTAGACCCTTAGGGCTAGGACTCTAGTCATCTGGTCGGTAACTGTGCCTAGGGCACGTTTCACCACTCCCCTTGATGGTTCGGCTGGGATCCGTGTCGCTTGCTCTTGCCACCACCTGATGGACATCATCATCGTGACAGGCCTGATGCTGATTGCTGACGATGCTGCGAGTGTCCTGGTGTGGACCGGGCCACTTGTGTACCGGCAGTCGGTGGAGAGCAGGCGCTAGGTCAGACCATGGCACGACTACCGCCCCCCGAGCCATACCTGGTGGCTATAGCGGTGAGCGGATGGAGCGATCCGTCTGGTGCGTCCTCGTTCACCCGCTGGGGAGAGAGGGCGTGTGTCGGAGTCATGATGCAGAGCTTTCTGCCTGTTGAACAGCGGTGACTTCTACTAGAACCCAGAGGTTCTGGTAGACTGTCCGCTCCTAGGGGTAGATGGGCTCTGGAACGCCGCGCAGAAGCATTGCCGCAGCGGTGATGTTCTGGCTAGCCCGAGCGAACTATGGGAGATCGTTCCCCTCATTCATGATGTCATGTTGAACCTGACAAGCGTGACCCCAGGTGCCACCCACCGGGCCATGTGCATGGGGCGCAACATGTTGTACCGAATGCGCCATCGTAGGCGGTAGTTGGTTCTACCGACGTTGTCGTAATTCCTCGATGTGCGCTTGTGTAGATGTGAGGGCCCCCGTATGTGGGTCTAGAGGGGTGCGAGTCTACGCATATTCCACAACCATCGACGGCTGTCCCAGAGCATCCGCCATAGCGCACTCCCAGGATGGACGGTGATGAGGTGCCACATCGCCGATGCTAGAGCCATTGCTCTCACCCTCGTCATCCGAGAGATCGTGGAGAGTGGCAGGAGCATAGCTTGCCATTCCCATGAATTCGGATGTGAGGGGGATGGTGCTAGCGTCCTTCAGAACCCCTGAGCATACGCATCCACGGGGGGCATGAGGCTGTAGGGGAACCGAACGTTTGGTGTTTGTGGCACGGGCAATACGGTCCCTTGGATGATCGACGGGAGATAGTAGATAAAGAGTAAATAACAGTACACATATTACTTACAGCGGGGTTTGAGCAGAGAGTTTGTTCGGAATGGCACGCAGATGTTGTGTCGTTGAAGTCATGCGTCCCGGAATCGATGGAGGGTGCCCATCCAATGGGTGCCGGGACAAGTGCCTCCTCGTAGAGGTGTAGTACGCCGAGCGAGTCGGCAATAAAGTCCAGGCTTCCGAAGAGGAAGGCCTAGGATGGCTCGGAGATGGGTGGAACCCACATCCCAATAGGTGGGAGCGCGGGAAACTCCAGTGAGCCAAAGCGAATCAAATCACCAGAGCCCACCACGGTGAGGGTGGCAGAAAAATGGGTCATCCGATGACCAAAAAGTGTTGAACGTATAGTGTCTTCCTCACGGACGGTGCCAACTGTCGGTGTAGAAAGTGACCAACAAGTAAATATTTGTAGTTCTACCGTACGTTGTGATTGGAGGTGGCCTAGCACTCAATGACATAGGGTTTATACTGGTTCAGGCAACGTGCCTTACGTCCAATTTGAGTTGGTCGATGACTTTATTCTTGAGCCTAGGTGCTCAAAGTTTTGAAGTGGGGTTACAAACAAGAAGGAGAAAGATGGGGTGCATGAGAGGTCTGGTCGGCTCTGGTCGGAAGGGCTGAGAGCGACAGGAGCTCCTTTATGAGCTAAGTGTTCAAGCATGTGCTTGAGGTCTGAACCTGGCGGTTCTGTGGTTATGAGCTAGTGAACTTGATCGATCTAGATTAACTTGTATAAACTTGAATCCACTTAGCCTCTTGGGAGAGAGTGTGCCCCCTTTTATAGATGAAGGGGATGGCCTTACACATGAGAGGGAGAGGGTTCGTATGCTTCTAAGTCTTGTTGCCCACGCCGGCAGGTACAGGAGGATGGTAGGCGCCCACAACACTATTGGATGTCGGCTGTATGTGGGAGGTTATGTCATCTTGTTTTGGGTATGGCAGATGTCGGCACCTGCATATACTTTTGATGTCCAGAGACATGTGAGGAGTTTCACCATATTCACTTGGTACGGTAAATCCCGACGCCCACAACACTATCGATGCCTAGAGGCGTGTGGAGGGCCTTATCATATGGGAGTTAACGGTGCCCACAATACTATAGAGGAAAATGTCGGCGCCTACAATATTGTTTGTGTTAGGGCGGTTGTAGATTACTGTTCCTGTAGGTGACAGGGTATGGTCCCTGGTATCATGGTTTGACTTGAGCACCTTGCCTTGCTTTCTCTATCAGTTCCCTAGTCCCATCCGGGTGGGCGTCCCCGATCGGTTGGTCCTAGTCGGCTCTAGTTGCGCCAGTTGGAGAAGAGCAGTGAGCAGGGTCTTTGCATACCCTGATCAGAGATGTGGGGTCAGAGTCAGAGGTAGTACTTTGCTAGGCCTTCTAGTCGGAGAGACCGTCTGGAGGCACTGGAGACCGAAGTGAGCGCTCCGGTCGGAGAGGTGGGCCAGAGTCGACAAGCAGGCGCTGTTCCTCCTTGGCCTAACCTTTCGGTCGGTGACTGGACCACCCTTCTGGCCTGTTGTTTTAGACACTTGGGCCAGCCCATGAGTTGTGCACTTTCTGCTTGGGCCGAGCCTTTATGGGGAAGTCGGTCCATGAGGGACCCCAGGTTTATGAACCCAACAATTACAGTGCCCTATAGCAAAGCACTCCAATCTCTCTCAAGGATGCATTGCTAGCTTTGAAATTAGCACCGCCTATACCAATATGGCAATCGGTAGAAAGGTTGATAGGATTCATGAACGATAGCTTGTTGTAGGTCTAACAAATTTGCTCATTGCAGTCCTACTTCTCATGGTTCTATTAGTTAAGTAACCATTGATCTATTATGTTTAGGAAGGCATGTATGTGTTTGATAGTACGGTGGGTTCATAACCACGGTAGAGATTAGTGATTCAATCGGTGGGTTGATGTATGGGACTCCAGTGGTTTAGCACTCAAAAACAAGGATTTGTCTCGATTCACGTGTCTAAGCCCTACATCTAGTAGCTAGTTCTTCGTGTTAGAATGCTCAATCGAATTCTTACAACGAAGAAGGAAGAGAGGTGATAGGAGAGCGCTAGCTCATAGTGATCTAGGGTTTTTAGGATTCATCGCCCCTCTAAGGGTGCCTATGCCCTACCTATATGCTAGAGTGAATTGGGTTTTTGAGATGTTGCAAGGTGATTATCTCACAAGAGCAATTAATGGGGAATATTTGAAAAAAAAATCAAGTGTTTGGCAAGAAGTCTAGAGTGCTCTCCAAATAATGGTCGATACATGTATCACACTAGAAAAAAATGCCCAATGTATACATCACGCTTAGATACTGTGGTAGAACCATCTGAAATAACACGCTTTTGGAGGCGTTTATCTTTCACTAGATACTAAGCACTTTAAAAGTTAGCTATATCGAACAGTTCCGTTAAGCACACCCCATGGGAGAACTCAAATCAATCCATGTTTTACCTCTAGAATCCAATAATGAGTAGGAGCTTACAATACTTAGTCCATTTCATACAATGAGAGTTCTTGGAAATTATGTAGTACAATACCAGGGTTCAGAGTGCGATAATTAAACAGCAGAATAAAAATAAATATCTAGTGGAAATGGTACAAGGATCCATCTGTGCCCACCAGAAGAACCCTCCACACAAGAGTTGCTCCTCAAGCTGCACCTGCAACAGGGTAAAATAAACTCTAAGTACACAATGTACTCGCAAGACTTACCCGACTAGTGGCAATATGGGTTTGTTATTTTCTTTTTGTTTGCGAAAATCATTACTAGAAGTACGTCCTTAAGATCAAGTTTAATTAGCAGTCATGACTACTTCATTAGCTAACCATTCTAGGTAAGCACATGTACTACCTTCAAGCAAGGGTTGAGCAATGAGAACTATTTTACCATCTTTCATCTTCTAGTTCTTACTACGGTGCTAGACCATAGCCGAGTCGTACCGTCTCATGGAAACAACGCTTCATGAACCAATGTATCCTATCTGGGTACCACAAAACACATGCCCCATTTGTACTCCAGGCACAAACAAGACCAACCCATTCCACTCCTGTTGTGGGGTCTAGGTCCCCGTCCAAACTTAGACTCCAAGCCCCCACACTTGAGACCCAGTCTCAATATGGTGCTTAGACCTCCACCTTTCCCCACCTCCAATCAGTCGATCTGGAAAGAGTTGGAATCCACGACAAGAGCGTAACGTGCCTTCCAACCCCCATAAGTAAGTATGTGCTTAGGATAATAAGTCTGTGACCTTACTACCATCCACAACAATGGACGGTCCTCAATCGATATGGACAGGGAAAATAGTGTAACCAAGCTAAGCCCTATGGGCGCGGGACACAACTTGTTACACCCACCAAAACCATACCATATCTCTGTCCGGTCTCCATTTTCTTTTCATCATTTTATCATGAGAGTAATTATAATAACCACCTATTGTGAGCAATGGCAGGTTACTCACGCTACCAATAACCTAAGCATAGCAGCTACTCAAACCTACACTAGTAAGACTCATAGGACAGATATATCTATCCATGTGGTTTCCATAAAATTTCTGTAACGTAAATTCACATCACATATATATTCAGTGATTATCAAATATAAGGGTTACGCATTGGGGCTTGCCTTGAGCACACGCGGTATCATCTGAGTTAGTCGTTGATGGCTCTAGGACCTCCTCCTACATGAGAATCTCCTCCTCGTACTCCTCGATGATCTCCTCAAACTCGCGATCGTTTGTGGTCACTATCTCCGCCAACTCGTTCTCTACATGTATGCGATGATGATGCAACACTTAGCATTTAGGCAACAGCAACTCTAAAAATAAGAATATGCATACTAAGTTACTAAGGTAGCTCTAATGACTAAGGTACTAAACTAACTACCATCTTCATCAAGCAAAGTGTTGGGTTCAACTAACAAACCCATAGCTTGGCAATTTAAGGATATATCTTTATTTCTACTAGTGATTTAATGTATATTGAAACAAAGAGCATTTAACTACCCTAATGCTTAGTCTATTCTAAAGCTACAAAAATTACAGTGAACACATAATAATATAATGAAACTGCTATAAAAATTTTAGGATCAAAACTATCACCAATTCACCACAAAAATTCCTACAATAATCAAATTAATAATATTAAGCATGCTCATACTATTTAATAGCTCCTAGTGTCAACCCATATAAAAATGAACTAAATATACCAACAAATAGATCACAAATTTAGGAACCTAACAAAATTTGTTTCACAATTTTTGGATACCTACATGATTTTATATTAAGTACCAAAAATCAGCTCAAAAATTAAATTAGAAACTATTTCTAATTCCTTAGGAAAATGAAAAGTGCATCTCCCGTGTGGCCCACAATCGTGGCCCGCGCAACACAGCACGCGCACAGCGGCCCACTGATGTGGCCCATGTGACACCAGCCCACACGCAAGATGGCCCGCGGCGGGGGAATCCCGTGCGCGATGGCGCTTTTGCAAAATAGACCTCGTACTTCTCCCAAATTACAACTAAGTTCTAATGCTATTTCTCCCTTTCTCAAACCTTCTCACTTAAACCCGTGCCTTTCCTGGAATTCCCTCGCGCGCGACCTCAGTGACTCAACGCACGGCGTGGTGGTGGTGGTGACACGACACGGTCGCGCCGGCACTTGGGACCTACGTCGACCCTCCTAACAGGTTGATCACCATCTTCGACCCGAGCGGCTATGCTAAGCGGCGGTGTGGGTTGACATGACTTGCTGGGGAAGGCTACAGTGGCACACGGTCATCCGCGATAGTGGTGCCACTATTCCAGCGAGCTGGGACAGCTACAGACCTAATTGGTTAACGCGCGAGCATCAGGAGGCTACCATGGACCAAACCGAGGTGATGGTTGGAGCGGACGATGATGGAGAAGGGATGGCCAATTGCGGTTGAGCCATGCAGTGGCGCACCACGGTGGCACGGTCATGTCAGCAATGATGGGGAGGCGGTAGAGGTTCGGCTATGGCATGTAGGGCAAAGAGGGGATGAAGGCAAATTTAGTGGTGTATAGGAATTGGCTCGGGGTGAAGTGATGGACGGCTGCCCTCGGCCATAGCCGAGAGTGGCCTTACCGGCACAGCGGTGGGGAAAGTTCCAAATTAGAGCTTGGTCATGCATTGTTCAAGGGTGGGTGGGGTCAGGCAGCGAGAGGACTTGATGGTGAAGCCGCAGACATGTTGAATTAAATGGAAGTGATCACTCGGTGGCCAATTTGATGGCACGACTCGATGGTGGCAGCAGAGGGAGGGAGAGAAAGACAAGGCGGCAAGTAGGTTCGTCTCGGTCTTGCATTGGCAGGACGTGGCCGCCGTGATCTAGGTGTTATGTGTGCGGACGCAATCGGATAGGCGTGTGCGTCCATCGATCGACATGGCCCACGTGGGCACAGTGCCATTAATGGCAAGGCGACGATGAGCTCAGCCATGTGTGTGCGGTAGTGGTGGCCTCGAACTAGGCTAGCAACGGCACAAAGGTGCAGAGAGAAGCATGGACATGACGGTGAGGCGATGGCACCAGCAGCGGCTATAGCGCGGTGTGGGGCGGGTCAGCAGTGCAGTAGCACGGCGGGGCTAGTGGTAGTACCGCTTGGCTGCGCAAGCAGCAGCAGTGGCTCCGTGCACTAGAGGCCAGTGGCGGCCAAGCCATAGCTAGGCTAGAGCAGCCGCAGCCAGCCACATGCGGTAGCGCACCCGTGCGACCAACACGTGACGTCGTGCGGCCGGGCGTGGTGATCACGCTCACCCGGCAAACCAGCCCGAGAACGTGGTGTGCATGAATTTTAAAGCATCTATAAAAACTAAACGGTTGTTCTAGGAATCAAACCACCTTCACCATGCTCAAAAGGGCTTATCAGGCTACCAACTCAAGCTAAAACACAACACCACTTCTTAACTCGATTTCACAAAATAAATTCCCAAACATGGCATTGTCTTGTTGTTTATAAACTTAAAAATATTCTAAGTCTTTGAGCTGAACTTGATTCGAAGTTGCATTTCTAGGCTATTGGAAATGTTGGCTAGCAATGTTATTTTTCCACAGAAAGTATTTCATTATCATCTACAAAGTTCATATTCCAAACTTTATTTAAGTGCTACATATATGTTCTATAGTGTTTTTTGTTCAATAAAAATTAGTCTTAAACCCTACTTAATACTTATGAGTTATGGAATAGCTTCTCATTTAACATTTTTATTGATCATCTTAAGTTACAAAAATGTTATCTACACATTCCATCACATGCATTATCACATAAACATGATGTTCATGACATGATATGGTAATTTATTTAGGGCGTAACATCGAGGGTTTTACAGCTCTCCCCCCTTAAACAAAATCTCATCCTAAGATTTAATGTGAGTGCCTAGTGTAGGAAAAGGGATAAGAAGTATACTTTTATCTCAAACCATCACCTCGATACTTTGGGGAGGAGATGGGGATAATGCTCTAGAATATAACTCTCCTGTTCCCAAGTGGCTTCATCCTTTGAATGATTTTGCCACTGGTCTTCATAGAATTTTACCATTTTGTTCCTAGTGACTCTCTCTTTTTCATCCAAGATTTTAACGGGATGCTCAATATAAGGAAGATCAGGTTGGAGAGGGAGTCCTTCAATTTTCACTACTTCAGTGGGAACCCATAAACACTTCTTTAATTGAGAAACATGGAAGACATTATGGACTGTTGACAAGATATCCAAGAGTTGGATACGATAAGCAAAGAACTACACCGTTCCAAAACTTTATAAGGTTCGACATAACGAGGAGCTAACTTTCCATGGACTCCAAATCAATGCACACCTCTCATCGGAGATACCTTGAGATACACATGGTCACCAACTTCAAACTACAAGGGCCTTCTCCTCTTGTCTACATAAGCTTTCTGATGGTTCTGAGCTG
This sequence comes from Miscanthus floridulus, assembly GCF_019320115.1. NCBI lineage: Eukaryota > Viridiplantae > Streptophyta > Magnoliopsida > Poales > Poaceae > Miscanthus > Miscanthus floridulus. The sequence goes on from NC_089585.1 coordinate 97,566,033, forward strand.
CTTTCAAATGACTCTGAATAACACTGACTTGCTCTCTTGCTTCCTTTATGAAATTGGGTCCAAAGTAACCACGGTCACCCACTTCCATCCAATTAAGAGGTATTCTGCATTTCTTGCCATACAAAACCTCAAAAGGTGTCATTCGAATGCTCTCTTGATAGCTATTGTTATAGGAAAACTTAGCTAAAGTCAAGCATTCATCCCACTTTTTTTGAAAAGAAATGGCATAAGCTCTCAACATGTCTTCAACTACTTGATTGGCCTTTTCTGTCTGACCGTCAGTTTGCGGGTGATAAGTTGAACTTCTGAGGAGATGAGTACCAAGACATTTCTAAAGTTGCTCCTAGAAGTGAGAGACAAAGATTGACCCTCTATCAAAAACAATGGTAAGAGGAACTCCATGTAGGGTTACAACCCGATCAAAATATAGTTTGGCATATTTCTTAACGGAATACCTTGTATCCACCGGGAGGAAATGAGCGGACTTGATAAGGCGATCCACAATGACCCAAATAGAGTCATGCCCCTTTGCCGTGCAGGGCAAAACCATAACAAAGTTCATGAAAATATCCTCCTATTTCCAAACAGGGATAGGCAAGGGCTATAGAAATCTAGGCATACGCATATGGTCCGCCTTAACCCTTCCACAAATGTCACATTCTGAGATGTATTTAGCAATGCCCTATTTCATATTTGGCCACCAATACAAGTGACACAAATCATGATACATCTTGTTACTTCCCAGATGAATGGATAATTTGGAGTTGTGAGCTTCATCCAAAATTTTTCTCCTAAGCTCATCACTTGAGGGAACCACCAATCGGTTCTTGAACTTCACAACTTGATCATCAATACTGAAATGAGGACCATGCCCTTCAACGATTAGCTTCTTGATATGCAAAATTCTCGAAGCATCTTGTATTTGATCTATACTAATTTGCTCAAGTAGATCGAAGACTAGAGCAATATGGGCTAACACCTCAAAATGGTTGAGAGACAAAGATTCTTCTTCAACTTGATGCGACTTCCAACTTTAGGCATCTGCTACCACATTAGCTTTTCCAGAGTGATAATGAACTTCTAAGTTATAATCTTTGATTAACTCAAGCCACCTCTGTTGTCTCATGTTTAGCTTGGATTGAGTGAAAATATATTTGAGACTCTTGTGATCTATGTAGATATGCACTTTATTTCCCAACAGGTAATGTCTCCAAAATTTTAGAGCGTGCACAACCACAGCCAACTCTAAATCATGGGTGGGATAATTCAACTCATGCTTTTTCAGCTGTCGTGAAGCATAAGCTATTACATGTCCATCTTGCATAAGCACACAACCCAATCTAGTCCTAGAGGCATCACAATACACATCAAATGGCCTATCAATATCTGGTTGAGCAAGAACAGAAGCAGAGGTAAGAAGCTTCTTCAGGGCTTGGAAAGCCTCTTCCAAGCCAGACTCCATACAAACTTGACATCCTTCTGTAGCAACTTGATCATCGATTGAGCTATTTTGGAGAACTCAGTGATAAAGCGCCGATAATAACCAGCAAGACCAAAGAACTAACGAATCTGATGCACTGACTTTGGAGATTTCTAATTTAACACATCCTACACCTTGCCAGGATCCATAAAGATGCCTTCAGGTGTCAGAACATGTCCCAAAAACTGCACTAGATCTAACCAAAACTCACACTTGCTGAATTTGGCATATAGCATGTGTTCCCGCAATCGAGTCAGGACTATACGAAGATGTTGTGCATGCTCTTCATTATTCTTAGAATATATCAATATGTTATCAATGAACACCACCACAAACTTGTCTAACTCCAACATGAAGACTAAATTCATGAGACACATGAAGAATGCAGGAGCATTAGTGAGACCAAAAGACATGACTAGGTATTCATAGAGGTCATACCTAGTTGAGAAAGCTGTCTTTGGTATATCTTGTGGTTGGATCTTAATTTGGTGATACAAAGAATGAAGATCAATCTTTGAAAACACCTTGGCACCAGCCAACTGATCGAACAAAATATCAATACGAGGTAAATGATACTTGTTCTTAATCGTTACCACATTGAGAGGGCGATAATCCACACACATTCAAAGAGTGCCATCCTTCTTCTTCACAAAAATAGCTAGACATCCCCATGGTGAAGAACTTAGACGGATGAATCCCTTCTCCAATAATTCCTCTAATTGTTTCTTCATCTCAGCCAATTCCTATGGAGCCATGTGATAAGGACGCCGCAAAATAGGAGCAGTACTAGGTTCTAACTCAATTTTAAACTCCACATCCCTATTCGGTGGTAACCTAGGTAGATCTTTAGGAAAGACATCTAGAAACTCACAGACCACAAGGAATAGAAGCAAGATTAGGAGAAGCTTCAGCATGAGAAACAACTGGCAAGGCAGGGACTAAAGGCATAAGGAGAGACATTCTATCCTCAGAAAAAGGGAGCCTCAACTCAACAATTCTCTGTCTAAGGTTCAGGGCTACCCCATAATTTCTTAATCAGTTCATTCCTAGAATTGTATTTATGCCTTGTCCAGACAGCACCATGAATTGGAGACAATAAGAGTGAGTTGCTAGCACTAGTCTCGTTGTGTCCATTTGAGTTTTAACGCACAACTACGCACCCGAGGTTCTAATTCTATAGGCGATAGGAATAGCCATAGTAGATATATTGTGCCTTTGTGCAAACCCCATACTCATGAATGAATGTGATGAACCAGAATCAAATAACACATATGCTGGGTGAGAATTAATGGTAAACATACCAGCCATCACAGGCTCACCCTACAGAATGTCCTTAGCCTTGGTGAAGTTAACCTATTCAGAGCGGCTCATGGGTACCTTCTTCCTGGTGATGGTCTTGACTAGATGAGAGTTAGCTAAAGGCTAAGAAGACTAAGCAAATTGGTTCTAGGGGCACTCACGAGCCTAGTGGCCTTCCTTGCCACACTTGAAACAAGCACCCAACTTGTTTCCCTATCCCTGAAGAGGCAAAACCTGCTGTCCCTAAGGCTGCTGCACCTGTTGAGTAGGTGCACGGTACTAACTGGAAGGCGCCTGGTGAGTCTACTAAGTACGGTGAGATTGCTGTCCACCCGAAGAGTGATAAGACACCCTCCTCACAACCTGTACCTTCTGCGACTGTAGGTGACTAGAAGATCCAGTGATCACCCTCTTGCACTTCCACTCAGCCTGAGAGTCACGCTGAAGTCCCTCCATAGCAATGGCAGCATTCATCAAAGCACCAAAAGTCTGATAGCCCCCTGTATATAACTTCTCTTGCAAGATACAAGAGAGACCATGATTGAATCGGTCCATCTTCTTCTCATCAGTATCCACATGAGTCCTAGAATATTGTCCAAGATGGTTGAACTTGTTCACACATTCCATCATAGTCAGTTTCCTTGCTTTAGCTCTAGAAACTCAGACAGCTTCATGTTCAGCAAACCAGCAGGAATATAGTATTGATAGAAAATAGTGATAAACTCCCACCAAATCACATGGTGGTCCACATGCTGCATGGCGTTGATAGGCAATATGGGTTTGCTATTTTCTTTTTGTTTGCAAAAAGCATTACTAGAAGTACGTCCTTAAGATCAAGTTTAATTAGTAGTCATGATTACTTCATTAGATAACCATTCTATGTAAGCACCTGTACCACCTTCAAGCAAGGGTTGAGCAATGAGAACCATTTTACCATCTTTTATCTTCCAGTTCTTACTACGGTGCCAGATCATAGCCAAGTCATACCGTCTCACAGAAACAATGATTCATGAACCAATGTATCCCAGCTGCATACCCCAAAACACATGCCATGTTTATACCCTAGGCACACACAAGACCAACCCATTCCACTCCTATCACGGGGTCTAGGTCCCCGTCCAAACTTGGACTCCAAGCCCCCACACTTGAGATCCGATCTCAATATGGTGCTTAGACCTCCACCTTTCCCCGCATCCAATCAGTCGGTCCGGAAAGAGTCGGAACCCACGACAATAGTGTAACGAGCCTTTCCGCCCCCATAAGCAAGTATGTGCTCAGGATAATAAGTCTGTGACCTGACTATCATCCACAACAATGGACGGTCCTCAATCGATACGGATAGGGAAAACAGTGTAACCAAGCTAAGCCTCGTGGGTACGGGACACAACTTGTTACACCCACCAAAACCCATACCGTATCCTTGCCAGTCTCTATTTTCCTTTCATCATTTTATCATAAGAGTAATTATAATAATCACCTATTATAAGCAACGACAGGTTACTCACGCTATCGATAACCGAAGAATAGCAACTACTCGAACCTGCACTAGTAAGACTCATAGGACAGATATATCTATGCATATGGTTTCCATATAATTCCTGTAACGTAAATGCACATCACATATATATATTCATTGGTTATCAAATATAAGGGTTATGCATCGGGTCTTGTCTTGGGTAGACGTGGTGTCAGCTGAGTCAGTCGTCGATGGCTCCGGGACCTCCTCCTGCACGAGAATCTTCTCCTCATACTCCTCGATGATGTCCTCGCACTCATGATCGTCTATGGTCACTATCTCCACCAACTCGTTCTCTACATGCATGCGATGATGATGCAACACTTAGCATTTAGGCAACATCAATTTTTAAAATAAGAATACGCATACTGAGCTACTAAGCTAGCTCTAATGACTAAGGTACTAAACTAACTACCATCTTCATCAAGCAAAGTGTTGGGTTCAACTAACAAACCCTTAGCTTGGCAATTTCAGGATATATCTTTATTTCTACTAGTGATTTAATGTATATTGAAACAAAGAGCATTTAACTACTCTAATGCTTAGTCTATTCTAAAGCTACAAAAATTACAGTGAACACATAATAATACAATGAAACTACTGTAAAAATTTTAGGATCAAAACTATCACCAATTCACCACAAAAATTCCTACAATAATCAATTTAATAATATTAAGCATTCTCATACTATTTAATAGCTCCTAGTGTCAACATATATTAACATGAACTAAATATACCATCAGATAGATCATAAATTTAGGAACCTAACAAAATTTATTTCACAATTTTTGGACACCTACATGATTTTATATTAAGTGCCAAAGATCAGCTCAGAAATTATATTAGAAAACTATTTCTAATTCCTTAAGAAAATGAAAAGTGAATCTTCAGCGTGGCCCACATGCGTGGCCCGCGTGACACAGCCCGCGTGCAGCGGCAGGCTGAAGCGGCCCAAGCAATGCCGGCCCATGGAGGGGGGATCCCACGTGTGCTGGTGCTTTCGCAAAATAGACCTCGTACTTCTCGCGAATTACAACTAAGTTTGTACGCTATTTCCCCCTCTCTCAAACCTTCTCACTTAACCCCCTGGCTTTCCTAGAATTCCCCCGCGCGCACCCCCAGTGACTCAGCGCACGGCGGTGTGGCGGCGATGACACAGCGTGGCCACGTCGGCCACCTAGGACCTACGCCGACCGTCCTAATGGGTCAGTCATCATCTCCGACCCGAGTGGCTATGCTAAGCGGCGTTGTGGAGTGACATGACTTGCTGGGGAAGGCTACATCGATGCGCGGCCATCCGCGATGGCGGCGCCACTATTCTAGCGAGCTAGGGCAGCTACAGACCTAATTGGTTAGCGTGGGAGCATTATGAGGCTACCGTGGACAAGGCTAAGGTGACGGTTGGAGCGGAGGATGACAGAGAAGGGCTGGCCACATGCGGCGGTGCACTATGGCGGCACGGTTGCGTATGCAACGATGAGAAGGCGGTAGAGGTTCAGCTATGGCGCGCAGGGCAAAGAAGGGATGAAGGCGAATCTAGCGGTGCACAGGAATTGGCTTGGGGTGAAGTGATGGAGGGCTGCCCTTGGCCATGGCTGAGAACGGCCTTATCGGCATGGCGGCGAGGAAAGTTCCAAATTGGAGCTTGGCCATGCACTGTTCAAGGTTGGGTGGGGTCAGGCAGTGAGAGGACATGATGGTGAAGCCATAGACGTGCTGAATTAAATCAAAGTGATCACTCGGTGGCCAATTTAATGGCATGGCTCGACGGCTGCAGCAGAGGGAGAGAGAGAGACGAGGCGGCAAGTGGGCTCATCTTGGTCTCGCCTTGGCGTGATGTGGCTAGCATGATCTAGGTGTTACGCGTGCGAACGCAATAGGACAGGCACGTGCGTCCATCGACTGGCATGGCCCGTGTGGGCGCAGTGTCATTAATGGCAAGGTGACGACGAGCTCGACCACGTGCACGCACCAGTGGTGGCCTTGAACCGGGCCAGCAGCGGCGTAGAGGTGCAAAGAGAATCGCGGACGTGACGGTGAGGCGACGGCATAGACAGTGGCTGCGTCGTGGCGCAGGGCAGGTCGGCAGTGCAGCTGCACGATGGGGCCGGTGGTAGTACCGCTAGGCTGCGTAAGCAGTAGCAGTGGCTTCGTGCGCTAGAGGCCAGTGGCAACCAAGCCACTGCCAGGCCGTGTGGTCGGGCGTGGTGATCGCGCTCACTCGGCGAACCAGCCCAAGAACATGTCGTGCATGAATTTTATTGCGTCTATAAAAACTAAATAGTTGTTCTAGGAATCAAACCACCTTCACCATGCTCAAGAGGGCTTATCAGGCTATCAACTCGAGCTAAAACACGACACCACTTCTTAACTTGATTTCAGAAAATAAATTTTCAAACATGGTATTGTCTTGCTATTTATAAACTTGAAAATATTCTAAGTCTTTGAGCTAAACTTGATTCCAAGTTGCATTTCTAGGCTATTGGAAATATTGGCTAGCAATGTTATTTTTCTATAGAAGTATTTCATTGTCATCTACAAAGTTCATATTCCAAACTTTATTTAAGTGCTACATATATGTTCTATAGTATTTTTTGTTCAATAAAAATTAGTTTGAAACTCTATTTGATACATATGAGTTATGGAATAGCTTCTCATTTAATATTTTTATTGATCATCTTAAGTTACAAAAATGTTATCTACACATTCCATCCCATGCATTATCACATAAACATGAGGCTCATGACATGATTTGGTAATTTGTTTAGGGCGTAACAATGAGGGTGTTACAGATACCAAGTAGCTGATGAGTTAGGAATCGTTGTTATTTGGTGTTTTTATATTTTTAGGTTCATGTAAACTTCACATGAATATAGGGGTCATATGTTCGGAACAAAAGTATACCAACAAAAGTAAGGGACTCCACCATAAAGTTTCTGGCTTCAAGGCATTGTAGGAATATATTTGGAACATTGAAATTGAAGTTCAATTGAAGAATAGACGGTTTTGGCTTAATCTACCAAAACTGGCCTAGCCAAGTTCCCTTTCTTGTGAGCTGTGCGGCAACACATCCCGGCCGCAAGAAAACCAACTAGGCCGGTTTTCAAAACAGGCCAAGCCGGTTGTCGGTGCGAAAAGTGACCGATAAGTAAATATTTGTAGTTTTGTCGTGCATTGTGATCGGATATGGCCTAGCACGCGATGACACAGGATTTATACTGGTTCAGGCAATGTGCCCTACGTCCAGTTTTAGTCGGTCGATGACTTTATTCCTAAGCCCAGGTGCTCAAAGTTTGATGTGGGGTTACAAACGAATAAGAATGAGAAGGAGGGTGTTAAAGGCCCGGTCGGACTCTGAACCGAATGGCAGAGAGTGACAGGTGCTCTAACGTGCGCTAAGTATTGGAGTGTATCCTCTGTGTTGCTATCGAGTTCTAGAGCTATTGAGCTATTTCGAGTCCTTATGTCGTCAAGTCCTCGAGTCGTCTAGCCTCTCCCCCTGTTGGGAGAGAGCGCATTCCCTTTTATAGTTGAAAGGGATGGCCGGTCAAAGAGAAAAAGAGAGAATGTATACATGTGCTACCTACTTGTGTTGCACACGCTGTCAGGTACGAGACGGTCGTCGGCGCCCACAACAATGTTTATGTTCAGACGCATCTGACAGGCTCTTCCATGTTTGCCTAGTACGACAAACATCGGCGCCTACAATACTGTTTGTGCTCTGACACGTTCCGAAGGTTGTATAGTGCCCATCTGGCAAGACCTGGTGGCATCGTCCTACTGGTGCGCAGGGCATGGTAGGGTATGGTTCTCGGTATTACGGTTGACTTGAGTGCCTTACCTTATCTGATCCGCCTGATCCTCGGGCCCTCACCGAGCGGGCGTCTCCGGTCAGTCATTCCTAGTCGGTCCCGACCGTGTCGGTCGGGAAAGAGCAGCGAGCAGAGGTCTGGCGTATCCTCGGTCGGAGTCGGACTGTGGTACCACCTTGGCTAGGCCGTCCGGTCGGAGATCGGATCGTTGTGTCGTCCTATCATTATGTATCTGGGCTGGCCCAGGCGTGCGTTATTGCTGCGCCGCCTGCTGGGCCAGGTTTTGCAGGGAAACAGGTCTATTGGGGACCTCAGGTTTATGAACCCGACACCGGACCACCTCTATGTTTATGAGAGGATGATCACGACCGATCGAGGAATCCAACTTTCAATTGTCAAAAAATACATCTACTACCCATTTTACCCTACTTCTCCAACCCTTGATGTTCATCACGTCTCTCGACGATATTTGACGGAGTTTTATGTGGCTTTGTAAAAGATGAACATGCAGCCCGCAGCACGGTGGTCCGGCCCGAAGCACGGTTTTTGGCCCGGCCTAAGCACAGCATAGCCCGACTCTCCGAATCATTCTTGGGCCGCAACCTAGGCACGTCGGGCGGAATGGCACGGCCTAGTAAATAGCCAAAGGCCCGATGAAGGCCCAACACCAACTCCCAAGTCCTAATCTGGCCCATACACTAACTCGTCCATTCTAGAACTCCCATCCGCTATCTCCGTCTCGACTGCGCACCCCCTCCCAGGTCGCGACTCCGCCGCTTCCCCTCCCCCGTGTCAGATCTAGGCGCGCCTCCTTCTCCCCAACGCGCGAGCACCCGCTGCCTGAGCGCAACGCGTGCCTCCCACTCCCCGACGCGAGCCTCCGTCTCCCTATCGCGCGAGCGACCGTCAGGGCGCCGAGCGAGCCCGATGCATGCCTCCCTCCCCCGACGCGCGCCTCCGCTCTCTCCCCGATGGCCGACGCCCGAGCACGACACCTCCTCCGCTGGCCCCGTGCTCAAGGACACTGCCGCCTGCCCACCTCGTCGTCGACTGGCTGCGCAGCTGCGCCCTTCTCCTCTTCCTCCCTGCTCCCCTGAGTCCCTGTGCGACGACTGTGCAGGCCACGGGCCGGCCCGCCCAGCAAAATTGGCCGTGCTTTTTGGGACGTCCCGGCAGGAAATGTGGCCCAGAGGGGCGTGCCTGGGCCGTCGGCCAGGCACGAAGGATTGGTGCGGCACGGCACGGCCCGGTGGCCCAGCAGGCCCTTCCATCCCGTGCCGGGCCGGGCGGCCCGTTTGCTCATCTTTAGGCTTTGTCGATCCAGGGCAACCTCGTTGTGCCTTTCTTCGACGGGTCATCTTGGGAGGTATTCAGGAGTTTACTGGACGAAGGATCGGTCCGACCAACTTGATGGTTGTGGTCTCACTGTTCTATGGCGTTCTCGCTGAGGTCATGGCACATGTGCGAGCTGGAGCGTGCTAGCCCTTACTAATGTTTGACCTGATTCAACGTCAACGACTTTATTTTTAGAAACACATTGCACTTAACCTACATCCATTAATTAAACAGAATATAGAACACCCGTCTGCCAAGCATACACATTGCGCTGTCCAAAAACGAGCGTACGCTCGAGGAACGATCAGGAGGACTGCTGGAGTTGGATCTGGACGGGCCGTAATGTTTTGGGCTGTTTTGAGAAGGTGGGCTGTATGTGGTGGGTCTTGCCTCTGCTTTTGGGTTGTGAGACCATGTTGGGCTGCCCTTTCGGTAGTTTCGATGAGCCCCCCTTCTGTCCCCCCCCCCCCCCCCCCCCCCCCCCCCCCCCCCTAATATCAATATGTGTTTGACACATTGGTCAAGAGGAACACTAATGGCATAGAAAGCTTCAAGCAGACTACACATGTGAATCTGTTGCGACATACGCGTCGTTTCCGTTTTAATTATTGTTCATCCATGGCTCTTTCAAAGTCCAAACCTTTGAAAGATGTCGGAACAGTATGGTAGTCAAACCTGCATGCCCTGGAACCCTGCACAGCACAGCGCAACTTCTTCCGTCCTTGTTCTCGCTGCATGGACCGAAAATAAAAAAAGAAAGAAAGAATGCAGGTAGCAGCCGTATGCGTTGTCTTTGGCCCTGTGTGAACTACTAGTATATGACGATGATTGCCATTTCCGTTCGCTCCGTTCCCTTTCTGCACAGCCTTCGCCAGCGCAAAAAGGTCAAGGTGCATGCCCCTTGGCTACTGTTTATTTACTCCTATTGCCCTATTGGACCTAGAGTGCACAGATTTACCCCGTCGAGATGAACAAGGGTTCGAACGGGGTTGGTGCGGTGTTGTAACGGCGACGCGAAGATTGCCCCGGCAGGTATAGCGCACAATCTTGTGAGTCACCGCGCTTGACCCCACCGCCTCTGCCGCGCTTGGAAATGGATCGATGAAACAAGGTGCTCCATTCCCCTGCTACTAGCCGAAAGGAAAGGCGTCCAAACAATTCATAGGGCCATGCCCAGCTCGTGTTCTTTCTTTATCCCGTGGCGGTATCCGCATGGGTTTGCATCGCATGGCCACAGGTTGTAAACAAAAGCGATAATCAACGATGCCCCCCGCATTTGTCAACAATGCCTAAGAACTGCTGTCGTCGTCTGAGACACGTTCACAAACAATTTCGCATACTTGTGTGCCCAAGTACAACCAGACGGATTGACTAAAAACACACAAGTACTAAAACATACAGTGCTATAGAAGCAAAAACATTTTTCAAAACAAACGGCCACGGCGCAATACGTACGGCGACAGGGACGAACAATAATACGGTCGGGGCCGGGCCGCGGGGACGGCTCCGCAAATTGGTCGCACCTGGCCCACGCCCACTATCCTTCCCAGGCCAGGCCCCGAACGCACCTGGTGCTTGTGGTGCCTCAAGGTCAAGGCTGCCGCTATAAAACGCGCCTGCGCTCCCCGCAGACCGCAGCTGCAACCTCGCTTCCTGGCCTACCTTGTTGCGAGTATCTTCTGCCAGAAACACACGCCCGCCCCGGCGGTCCGGCTGCTGCCGCGCCCCCGAGCACAGAAACCCACACCGCCGCTGCAGCCGCGGCCTGCCACCACCACCCTATCCCGATCCCCACCACGGCTGCCGGTTCCCCTCCCTTCCCGACGTGCGCGCGTTTGTTCGATCAGAGCGGGCACACACAGCCTGAGAATTCTGTTGGAGCAGGCAGCAGCGCAGTGCCAGCATGGGTCGGGCGCCGTGCTGCGACAAGACGAGTGTGAAGCGGGGGCCGTGGTCGCCCGAGGAGGACGAGCTGCTGCGGAGCTACGTCCACAACCACGGCACCGGCGGCAACTGGATCGCGCTCCCGCACAAAGCAGGTGCGTTCTATACACCGGCAACTGGATCGATGCTTATTGAGTATAATTCTGATGGTTGCATCGTTCGTCCATGGATGTGCAGGGCTGAACCGGTGCGGCAAGAGCTGCCGGCTGCGGTGGCTGAACTACCTGCGGCCGGACATCAAGCACGGCGGCTACACGGAGCAGGAGGACCGGATCATCTGCTCCCTCTACAACTCCATCGGGAGCAGGTGGTCCATCATCGCTTCCAAGCTGCCGGGCCGGACGGACAACGACGTCAAGAACTACTGGAACACCAAGCTCAAGAAGAAGGCAACCGCCATGCACCAGCATCACCACCACCGGCAGGAGTACTACCACCAGCAGCAGGGGCACAGCTCAGGCGGCGGTCGGGGACGCCGCGGCGCCGCTGCTCCCCGGAGCCAACAATGCGCCTCCTCCATGCAGCCGTCGCCCGCGTCCGCCTCGTCCGCGGTCACCACCGCGAGCGCCAGCGACGCGTGCAGCTTCGGCGCCATGTACCCCTCCCCGCCAACGACGCTGCAGGCTGCTGCTCCGGTGCTCGCGCGCTACGACGGCACACTGACGCCGGCGCCGCAGCAGCAGCAGCAAGCGTCTTCGCTCGCCGAGTTCTCCGCCGCGCCGGCGCCGCCCACCGGCGCCATCAGCGGCACCTGGGCTGGCGGGCTGCCGCTCGACGACATGTTCCTGCCGGAGCTCCTAGGCGACAGCGAGTTCCCGCCTGGCGGCGACTTCTTCGGCACTGGGTTCGCCCCACTGCTGCTGCAAGACAGGGCGGCGTCGGCGTCCCTGCAGGAGCTCTCCGCGTGCTACTTTCCCAACGCGCAGGCCGAGATGTGGGCGGCAGCGGATCATCACGTTTATGTCAAGCCGCCGCCGGCCGGCCTCTGCCACAGCCTGACATGACCGAGGAGACCACACTAATTAACGCGTGCTCAAAGCTTCGGCAATGACTACTCATGCAGGGCTAGCGTGTCTCTTGCTAGTCGTTCTTGGTTCCCTGTCCATCGATATGATCTCTCTCTGAGTATGAGGTCATCACATGTACATTATCATCTCTCTCTCTCCATATGGTCTGTGACTAGCTAGCACCATATCATAGAGAAATTATTAGAGATGTGGATCGCCATTGCTTTGTTTGCCTTCTCTTCTGCGTACCAACCAGTCAGTCAGTCACTGCTCAAAACTATTCTTCAGTTGCCATTGTTTCTCACTGTGATAATGACATGGTAGGGCTCTCTCTCTCTTTCTCTTCCTGCCTGCCCATCTAATTGCAATTTGGAGATGAAGTCGTAGCTTCCGAGCAAACAAGTCGCCTCAAGTCTAAGAACCTAATTAATTCACGTAGAATTTATAGTAGTAGTGCTACTGGTAGTATAGTAGTAGCCGCGACCTGTCACTTGGGAGGGAGACTGTCAAATCGACGTCGCCACCTGGATATGATATCTGGCGCGCCTTGCTTCTCAATCTGTGACCTGAGAGCACTTGCTTCTCGGTGCGCTGTGCTTGCGTCCGCGCGCGTTTCCTCGTCATGATCATGATGCTGACGACGACGGGCGACGAGCGCTGAGGCGGGCGACCGACGAAGCCGGGGCCGCGGGGGGCGGGGAGCTGGTGCGGGGGGGGGGGGGGGGGGGGGGGGGGGGGGGGGGGGAGTTGTTTGCCGTGTGCGCTCGCGGCATCCATCGGCATGGACCAGCGCATCATGAGGCTCGCGTGCATGCACGTACCGAGACGTACGGTGCAGAGGGTAACCAACAGGTGCCCCGCGCGCGCGGACTCGGTCCTCCTCGCCGACCCGTTCCATGCGATGACGACGAGCGAGGCCACCGCGAGATGGGCGCGGCGCGGCGCGGCCAGAAAAAAAACGTAAAACGAGGCGTGTGGACGGAAGCAAACGCTATTGAGATTGATGAGAAGAACGGATGATTGTTGATTGGGTTGGATTCGATTCTCTCACCCCTTCGCTTGTTAGTTTTAGCCAGGCTTATTCAACTAGCCAACAGTGTTTTTCTCTCACAACAAACCAGCACCAGCTATCTTAAATCAGCCTAAAAACCAATCAGCTAAAAACCAACCAGCGAACACGCCCTCTCTCTGTGGAGTACCAAACCATGTTGTGCATTTGATTAAATAATGGTACTTTCCATCTGGTTCCAGTGTTTGATCTTTGTCATATGTCTCGATGCATGTCTCGCTCTTGGAGCACATGGCCGTTGGGATTGTTTAGGCGTGCCCCTCCAATTGTTTATCACAGGATGTTTTGACACTTGTGGTGCGAGAGAAAGGTGGCACCGTCTAACTAGTATAGCGGCTAATGTCTGTCTACTTTTCTAGTAGTACTAATTTGTCGTAGCACGCACCTAGATGACCATGTGTTAACTATAATCAGCTTCCAAGAAGCTTCTTTGGCATGTACTACATATGCACTCACGCTAGCTACCGATTGAGCGCCAACAATTACAGGCGCGCATGTTTGGTTCGTTTAGTAGCTACTAAATTTAGTAGTTTTTAGTCACTTTAGTAATTTTTTAACCAAATGCTATGACTAAAAGCTACTAAAAAGGCTTTAGTCCTCTCTAGTAATTCTGGAGTTACTAAAAGTGACTAAACCGTTTAGTAGCTACTAAAGTTTAGTAGCCGGAACCAAACACCCCCTAATTCTCTCGCTCGGTCGTCGACAACAAGATTCAATACCGTGCATTAGCCTTTTCGTAATCGACACCGAGTCACCGAGTACGAACGAGCCTTTCTTCGTCTCTTTTGTCATGGATCGGTCACAAGAAACCGGCAGACACACCTTTCACGCGAACAGTGACGACGGCGGCTCGCGTATGCATGCTAATCTCGCACATTAGAAACACACTCGCCTTTTTGCTAGTTCGTTTCTGATAAGCTCGACCGGTATTGGTTTATTGTGACAAGAAAACACTGATAAGTTTTGGCTAAAACTAACGAGCGAACAGACTGACTTAGGCCTCGTTTGGCTGAGCTCCCACGTGCTCCGGCTCCGATGGTGTCCGTGAGAGAGAAAAGGAGAAGAAAGAAAAATAACTTTAATGAATAATACAGCTACAGTGATTCAATAGCCGAAGCCGGAACTTGCCATAGCCCGACCAAACGGGGCAGATTCGGATGCAGCACCGAGCACGTACATATACTTTTATATGACATCTTGGTGACACACACACACAAAACACATGACACCACCAATCATCGTCCCATTACTCTATTATAATACTGCGCCCCATATCTTTTACTGCATCGGGACTCGGAATAAGGCCAGAGAGAGACGAGATATGCATGGCATGGATGGACGGATGGACATGGGCCGCTCCAATATTATTTTTTCTTCCTGAAAGGATTCTGCAGCTTGGGTCTTGTTTAGATTGCAAATTTTTTCACTCTTTTTTTATCACATCAAATCTTTAGACACATGTATAGAGTATTAAATATAGATAAAAAAATAACTAATTACATAGTTTGATTGTAAATTACGAGACGAATCTTTTAAGCCTAGTTAGGCCATAATTGGATAATAATTATTAAATACAAACGAAAGTGTTACAGTGCTAAATACTGATTCCTAGATTACAAGTTTTTTTACTCTCTCTTCGTCACATCAAATCTTTAAACACATATATAAAATATTAAATATAGATAAAAAAATAACTAATTACATAATTTGATTGTAAATTACGAGACGAATCTTTTAAACCTAGTTAGGTCATAATTAAATAATAATTATTAAATATAAACGAAAGTACTACGGTACTCAATACTGATTCTTACTCCAATGTAAACGGGGCCTCGCTAGCACTAGGTCCGTGTCAAAGCGCACCTGTCACCGGCCGGTCAGCGGCGCGGCAGAGGTCTGCTGACGACGCTGCACCGGGCGCGCGGGGGGGCCCCTCGGTCCTGGCTGAAGAAGCCTGATCAAAGGCTGAAGGGAAGGTTCGAACTGGCCTGCCTTGGCAGCCTTGCCCGGTCTCCGCCCGTCCGTCCGCCCATGACGCGCGCACGACGCACCAGCAGCACCGTGCCAGTGGCCATGGTTACAACCATCGTACGTATCTCTTCGACCAGTCACAGTGTCACACCACGCACGCACGCACGCACGCGGTCCAGGCGTCCAGTTGCAAGCCCCCTTGCCGCCCTCTGATGTGTCATCGATGGGTGTGGGATGCATTGCCGCCCCTCGAAGCGTCACGTCGCACGTCACGGGCAACGGACATGGGCCAAAGCACGTATAGCTAGCTAGGACGACTCTGCGTGCTAGAAGAGGAGTGTACTATATACTAGTAAATCAGCTGGCCATCCTATCCTAGGAGTATGTCTTCATAGGAAACCGATCGTGATCCTTATCTGCTAGCTCCATCGTTTAAAGAAAGTGCAAAGCGTTCGCTCTGATTGGCATGATCCCGAAGCCCGCCCCCAAGGGGATTGTTAAGTGAAGGCCGGGGTGATTACAAAGGTCCCGTTCGGCTTATCCCATATTTAGTTTGTTTGACTTTTTTTCAACCGGAACGATGTTTTTCTCTCGTAACATTTTAGCCAGAACAGTGTTTTTCAGTCAAGATTCAGCAAGCCAAACAGGGCCTGAGATGGTCGGTGGCCAGATGGAGGATGGCCTTTATCTTGTCCTTTTGGGCCCGTTCGATATGCTAAAACTTGACTGAAAAACACTGTTCTGGTTGAATTGTTGTGAGAGAAAAATATTATTCTGATTGAAAAAACAAACTGAACAAACCGAGTTTCTGGATAAGCCGAACGGGCCTTCGCGTGTCGGAAATGCCGTAATGGTATGGTTGTACACTGTCAGTGTGTAAAGCCATTTCTGCCGCACTTGTAGAAATAAACTGGGCTTGCTTTTACTGGTGTCTAGCTTATGTTATGTCAGTCAAAGTAGTGCCTGTGCCGGTTGGGTCGCGGCAGTCATTGAGGCGGCCTAACTTGTGTGGGAAACTTGAGCCGGTTTGGTTCTTCGTTCTATCTATGTGCTACGTATTCTTCCTCAACAGTTAGCTTATTAATTCCTGTCCCTACATGGTCAAAACAACGGATAGAGACGGTAGTAATAATCGCTCATTGATAGGAACAGGACATGCATCTGGCGTAAATCTGAAGCTGCGAACAAAAGTCTGCACACTGCCAACAACTAGTCCAGTATACATAACTGTGCGTCTCGATCGTTTTCCCAGGGCTAAAAGCCGCGCGCACACCTGTTAGCTCAGATCAACGTTGTAACGGTGCCCTGTAGCTTTCATTCAGGCTAGCTCTGCCTCCTCAGTTCATCCTAGACCAACTTTCACACACAAGGGAGCAAATGCAAGAGACAGTCGATCGAGGAAAACTGGGCAAACGACTCGCTACACGTGTCTCCAGTGTCCATTGCTGGTTACTTGCAATTGCAAGCCACATGCATGCATGCCGGCGGTTCCAAGTAAAGTGCACGAGCTGATGAGCACACCGTGCCTGCGTGACCGTGGTGGTGGGTGCCTCCACGGCGTACTGCGCTGCTGCTGCTAGCTCTAGGGCTCACTGAGAGTGCAAATCATCCGTGCAGTGTCTCTCCTAAATGATATGCGTCGCTTTCCCTACCAACCTAAAAAGGATAAAAAGGAACAAAAGGCTAACATCTTAGCTGCTGCACCCCCAAGTGTTTATGAAGCTGTCTGAAAAGGACTTGCACTTTCTCAAAACGCATGGGCGCAACGCAAACGCGCAGCAACCACGCACACCTCCTGCAAACTGCACATCACACACACAGGGCTCAGGTGTGCCTAGCAAGATTATAGGCATTTTTTTTTTTGTTTGTTTCACTCCAGTAAAGTGTTCCCAGCAAAATAAAATGCATTTTATACATGACATTACCGGTATTTGGCACCGGTGGTAAGTATTCGGAATTACTCCAGTTGTAAAAAGAATGCAATTATAGGCACACAAGGCTCATGTATGCCTAGCAAGATTATAGGCACTTTTTTTTGTTTCACTCCGGTATTGCCAGCAAAATGAAATGCATTTTATACACGACATTACTGGTATTTGGCACCGGTGAGTATTCAAAATTAGCAACTGTAGCGCGTGGGTAGCTAGATTTTTCATTCGGACATTTCGCTATTTTTCATTCGGACATTCGGAGTAAACGATTTTGTTTGTTAGTTTAATTGTAATTGTTGTCCTCTCCTCCATGAATCTTTACTAAATCGATCGGTACGAACAATACGTATAGCTATTGTCAACCATATCCTTGACTTAAACCTATTGCCATCTTCCCCTCCTCTTCCTTTTACGTCTTACTTTGTGGTTGTACAATCTCTATCGAGGCCACCAAATCAAGGCAACATTTAGTTTTTTTTATTGATGAGCTTCATTACTCGGTAAAACCATTGTCCAAGTCTCTCACATACTATTCCATTTCTTAGTCATCTTGTAAATTATTTTTTGGATCATCTTGTATCTTTTCTTGTGAGCCGGTAGTTCCTTTTTGCCCTAAATATCGGTAGATCAATCACAATGTTGCTCATATATGTTACAGCCATTATTGCACCTTGTAACATTATATTCATTGGCGCGTCAAGCATTCCCAAACAAACTACGAAAAGTTCTTTGAAGTGTGTAAACAACAACACCCCCCCCACCCACTCACACCTAAATGCTCCTTGTGGTTTCCTTGATTTTTATTATATGGCAAAATCTAGCTATAATGCATGCTGATTGGATCCTATGATATTATATCTTTCTCATACTTGTTCTGTCCGTATTAGACCATTGATTTATTTATCTACTCCGGTGTCTTTTGATACATCTAGATTGTTATAATATGGATCTATAGGATCAATATGGTAGTTTTAAGCCCTTGTGAGTAAAAGAGATAGCATTTTAAATTTCTATAGTAACATACTAACTTTTTATTTACTTGTTTTCAAAACATATGGAAATTAGACTTCCTCTTTTGTTTTGTAATTTTCAATTAGCTATTTGCTAATTATAAATTGTATGTGTTGTTTATCAGTTAGGTTTCTTTTCTTCGTAATTCACGTGGAGATCAATTAAACTATTATTTTTCTTAGTTTTTATCCAAATGTTGTCTTCACTAATTGTGCATATGTTTTACATGACTCTTTATTTATTTATTTATTTTCGTTTCCAACCCATGTGAAAATCAACTTGGTATTTTTTTCTCCTTCATTTATTATTCTAAATTAAGTATATTTATACTAGGCATTAGCTCTTTGATTTAAATGAGACCGTAAAATCATCGTAATTTCTAGGCTCTCACGGCATCATGGTTTATTCTTCTAACACTATTCTATCTAATAACATAATAGATAGATTTTCAATAGAATTCGATAGATGGCATGTTTCTTAATAAAAAAACATTGTAAAAATGATTCTTGACAACGAATGAAAATGAAAGCTGCTTGAGCGAGCGAATGAGCTCTCGAGGCTGGACTCTGACTTAGGCTTGAAACTAGCCAAATTTGTTCGCGGAAACGTGTAAACAGCGGAGATGAGAAAGTGAAAGCGGTGGTGGCCTCCCTGCCGCGATCATCCTATCTGCTGCGGCGTCGCTCTCGGGGCGTCGGGCGTCAACCCGGTTGATCTCCCTTCGCCCGCCGAGCACCGAAATAATAATCCCCCCTCGCGCCGCTTGCGCTTGTCGCCTAGCCGGCCGTAAATATTCCCGCGCCGCTTTGGAGCATCTGACTCCGGCCTGACGAGAAAGAAAAGAGGATGATGGACGGAGGAGGCCCAGCAGACGGCCCCAGGCCCTCCTCCTCTCTTAACCTGAAGGAAAACTACCGGCCAGGCACGAGCACGCACGGCTCGACAGCATCAGCGTCAGGCCGAGTACTCCGACTGCTCACTGTCACTGGAAGGAACTCATCTGATGCGGTACTAGGTAATGATCCGCCTGCATTTTTCGAGCTGCTAGCCGGCTTTGGCATGCATATATGGACTACCCTATGTCCCAGCTATGATGAGTGATGAGTCGTTCTTGTTCTTCAGGGAGATGGATGGTGCTCCGCAAGCAGCAATGCAGCAGTGACATCTTCCGGATCAGCTCTAGGACTAGGAGTGCCCGGCCCTTAGCGTTTGTCAGTTTGTGTGCGGCTGCATGCCATGTAGCGCATGCATGCATATTCTATTCCCCGGGGTGGTCGGCCTCACCAAACGTAGGCCTCCAAAGGGCTAGGTCAACCCTTCTGTTCTGCTCGCACATCAATCGACCCATCGACTGTACTCAGTGCCGGTCCTAGGATTTTGAGGGCCCTCTGACGAACTTGTCGCGACGGCTCCTCTCGACAAATGTTTCTTAGGTAACATTCTAAAATTCTAACACCTGACATAAATTACAAGAAAAACATAACTATACGAGTACAAAGTACTAGACAAAAATTGAACAAGGAAAAAAACCCTAGGGCCTAGACAATTTGGATATGAACTTATTCAGAACCAAGATTCACAAATCACAAAAAGGGCAGAAGGCAATAACCAAGATCAGATGTCGTCGTCTTCGTCGAGCCCTGCTTCAGCTGCCTGGTCATCGCCGTCGTCTGGAACGCCGTCGTCTGGCTTCTGGAAGACTGGAACTCGAGCATCGGTGTCTCGGTGATCTGCGCTGGTGATCGCGTGGTGAACTGGTGATCGGCGCTGTGTCTCTCGCAGTCTTCCGTCTCGCCAGAAGTCCGGAAGTCGCGACTCGCGATCTCTATGTGCGCGTGTGCGGGTGTTGGCGGCTCGGCTCCTTGCCTCCAGGAAAGAAAGAGGCTGATGACTCCTTTTGCTGATGGGCCGCTGCATCTTCTCATTAATCTTAAATTCTAATGGACTATAGCTAGAGGGTATGGAGTATTTTATACTTGGGCTTAGACCCCCATCCCGCGAGGGCCCTCGACCGTCGCACCTCCTGCCCACCCCTTAGGGCCGGCACTGACTGTACTGATCTGGTATTCAGTCCTGCCCGTCTGGGACGGCACAAGGACGGCAAAGGCATGGGCCCGGCTGCTTGTCCCTGATCCAGCGGATTCTTCTTTCCTTCATCCCCCTCTGGCGTAGTCTGGCCCTCTAGCCTCTGATGTAAAATCACGCACGTCGTACTTTGCTATTCACATGTGCGTGGTCTCACTCGTCTCGTGACTGGTGTCGTCCAGAGGCCAGAGCATATATTCCAAATAATCCTGCAGTGTGCCATAGGACAGTTACAAGACGGCAAGCCAGGAGCTGAAAACTTTTCACGGATGCAAATCAAAGGCCAGTCGGAACAGATCTTCTCCGGCGCCTACGGCATTCCGTCCGTCCCCAGCCATACTAACCTTACCTGGTGAGAGGACGGATAGGGAAGATCGATCTTGTGGCTGAAGCAACTCGTCACTGATCTCACGAACGTGCAGATTCGTTCTAAAGTGCATTCATGCGGTCAAAGTTTCCGCCAAGAGCAAAGCAAGCAACTGCATGCATAACCAACAGCGACCTTGTTGCAAAGGTCACCTAGCCTAGGCTATGGCTATGGTCTATGGCAAGGCTAGTCCAATACTACGGCAATACGACCTCGTGCTTCCTCTTCGCCCGTAGTACGCATTCCGAGTCCCCTCCGTACCACTACCGGTACGTGCAACACCGATGTATCCATCTACGGGACTACGGCCGTACGCCGTCGATCGACGCATCGTCTATCGTTCACAGCATCGTGCAGCAGCCACTGCCAGCAGGGCAGGGATGGAACGGAACTGAATTGACCGGCCGCGACTGACTACTCATCGTTCATCACTACTCCCTCTGTCTCAATAATTTTGACTTAGATTTACAGGAAATGCGTACAACATTTCTATCTCCAAATAAATTTAATAAAAAACTAAGTTTAAATATCTATCGAATGATACTAATTATATATTATAAATATTAATATTTTTAATATATATTTAGTCTCTCGAGAACCAAAAACGACGTACGTCTAGGACGGAGGGAGTACTCATCACGCTTGATCGCCCGACGCGCGAGAAAGAAAGAAAGGTGGCAGCGACGACGGACGAAAGCTAGCTGTGGCCGGCCTGCTTTATTAGCAAGAGGGCACAGGACGTATTGCGGAAAGGCAGCTCCATGATTGTCAGCCAGGGGGCCTGTAAAACAACCGGGGGTCCGGGTTGACGACGAGACGTTGACGACGAGACGAGGCGATCGGCGATCGGACGGGGCACGCAGCAGCCACGCCGACGCCGGCAGGGCCGGGGGTCGCGAACGACATCAGCTAGTGCCTGCGGGCTGCTGAGATGACCCAGTCCGGGGTCCGGCCGGCCGATCTGGGGCTGTCACCTTTGCTTTGCCCTTTAATCTGCAGTCAGGCTCAAAAGGAACGGGTTGACAATTCCCTGGCTGCGATCATGCCGCCGCCTGACTGGCTGCTGCCCGATCGAAGCATTTGCTTTGCTTTGCTGTGCTGGAAGATGGAGACTGGAGATGGAGGCGTTTCAAGCAAGGCCATCATCCAGGCCGGACGATGACCTGCCTGTCGTGTCAACTTTCTTTTTTCTTTCCAAGCGATCGGAGGAGGGGGTGGAGTGTACCAGCTTCTCTTCGTTGCCCAAACTGGGGTCGTAGATCAGATCGGCGGCTAAACGGTGGGTTAGTTTACAGCCTTGTTGTTGGACTCTGTATAGCTAGGTGTCGGTGTTTTGGGTCCGGTGGGTCCTCCTGCGTGTCTTTAATCCCGGATGGTGATGCAAATAGACATAATGTTTATACTGGTTCAGGTAATAGGTGCCCTACGTCCAGTCTGAGAGAGTGATCTTGTATTCCTTGAACCGAGGTGCTCGTAGTAGGGGCTTACAAGCTGAGCGAGAGAGGGAGCTAGTCCCAGGTCTCTGCGTAGAGTGGCGTGGGTTGCTTGAGATGTTGATTTCTTGCAGTGAGGGAGCGTGTGTGTTACAGAGCGTTGTGCGTTGCTTGCACGTCTCTGTCTCCTCCCCTTAGAAGCGGCCCTGGTCACTCCCTTTTATAGTCGAAGGGAGGCACAGAGGCGGTACATATATTTGCTACGTGGCGTTTGTGAGCAGAGGCGGTACGTCTGAGCCCTGCAGCTCGTCACTGTGGCGGCATGGTCGGTGGAGCGGTCTTATCCTCGGTTCACCGGAGCGACGCGCCGGTCACGCCTGATCCTGTGCAACGTGGGAGCTCCTGTGGTGGCATGCGCGCCTTCTTCGGTTGGGGGCGTGCTGGTCACTGTATGTTTGACCGGCGGGAAGAGCCGAGACTGGGTAGATGCGACGGCGCGGGTGCGCTGATTCCGAGGCTACAGGAGCTCGGCCCTGTGTACGACGTGGGAGCTCCTGCAGCTTGACGCAGGGCATGGTGCGTACTGCGGACGACGTGCCGGTCCCAGAGTGCTGACAACGTAGAGAGCCGAGGCCCAGTTGGTGCAGAGGCTGAACCATTGTGGGGGGCTCGGCGGGCACGAGTCCCGAGGCTACAGGAGCCTGGAAGCGGATAGCCGAGGCTCGGAGGGTGCAGTTGGTCTTGTACGTCGATTCCGAGGCTACAGGGATCCGGACTTGACTTTCCACGCCGCACTGTCCTTGGAGCATGTGGGGGTATTAACCCCTATACCCTTACGGCTAGGCTTGGGCCGGCCCGGATCAGGGGGTTCGGTCCACTAGAAGACGACACGCGACCCGATCAACCTGTTCGGAGTCCCGCGCAAGGAGTCAAAGCAGATTTGTAGATCAAGCAAGATCCTGGTCGGTTAGAATAGGAATCCTTATCCGGCCACCTATGGCAATTGTAACTGGCTAGGATTAGTTTCAAGATCTGTAACCCTGTCCCCCGGACTATATAAGGCGGGCAGGGACCCCCTCTAAAAAACATCTTTCATTGATATACAGCAATACAATTAGACGCAGGACGTAGGTATTACGCCTTCTTGGCGGCCGAACCTGGATAAAACCTCGTGTCTGTCTTGCGTCACCATCTTGTTTGTGGCTTGCGCATCTGTCTGCCGACAATCTACTACCTTGGGCATACCTCTAGGTAGACTGCCGACCATATTTCGTCGACAGTGGCGCGCCAGGTAGGGGGTGTGCGTACTGCTCTCCAAGCGAACAAGATGGTCATCATCCCCGGCTCCATGGCTACACCGAATGGCCTCACGTTCACCGTCGATCAGATCACCTGGACCACCGGCTCCGACGACTTCATCGCCATGACCACGGAGGAGGCGCGGATTCAATCTGCGTCGACCGCTGCTTCACCTGCATCGGCCACGGCTCCGACCACGGTGGATACGGCTCCGACCACGCCCGCATCATCTTCAGCCACGCCGACAACCCGTCATCCGCTTCCTCACTACAAAGGGAAGCAGATCGACAACACCGACCTGCTCGACTCCATCAGTCGGGTCGGCACCAAACTTGTTGAAACCCTAGCTCTGGTAAGTTCGATTCAAAGTCAACCTAATGAGCAGGTAACCGCAACCCACAACAGATCTACCCGACTAGCTCGGGCTAGTCGTCCTGCACGACTTGGTACAGATCTCGTGGTCACATCTACTCCTGAAGGGCGCTCCGCTCGTCGCCGGCCAGCCTCCGCGACGGGTCTCCGGCTCTCCGAGCGCGAAGCCTCGACGGAGAACTACCAGGCCTAGCCCTACGGCCTGCGAAACACTGCCTCCAACTACGCGTACAATATACAACGCTGCTCGGATCTGTGTTTTATACATCGACCTTGGCCGAAGCCACGCAACTTCGTCATCATGATCCGGATTGAGGATTATCAAGAAAGATCCGTCCACACAGTCCAAGAGGGTGACTCTAGCTCCTCGTCTGGCATCGCATCTAATGCCTCTGTCCACACCAAGCTCCAGCATCATGACGATGAAGGCGTCGAATACGATCTGGATATCCCAGACCACGCCCCGGGGTTCCCACAATTCCCATCTTTCCCACCAAGGCGAGGGGATTTGATCAATGTTGTCAGTAATGACGAACCACCAGCAGTTGGCGAAACAGAACAAGAAAGGATTGCACGCGAAGCACGCAATATTGACCGGTTTAATCACCGACAAATCGAAGCCGAAGCAGAAGAGGAGGCACGACGCATAAGGGTCCAGCCACGCGACCTCAACAATGCCTTCAACAGGGTGGGGGACAAATAGGTCTTCAGGACTCCAAGCGCCAACGTAGCCGTTGCTATGGCGACAATGCAACGGCTACCCAATACCCTGGAAACCCAGGCAATTCGCGATGATATACAAGCTTACCTGACGGCTGCTATGGCCCAGACCGTAGAGATTGTAAATCAAGCCCGGGCTCCATCCGTCTCAGTTGAATCGAGCCATAGCCGCTAGTACTCAAGTCGCTCACAGCCACCCAACCAACGTGGCTCGCTCAACAACGACCCATCAGACAACCGTCAAGGCGGAAACGGTGGCCATGATGGTGGTCGGGATGACAACCGCCATCGGGAGGACAACCGCCGCGACTTTTGGGACGACAACCGCCGAGACAACCGCGATAATCGCCGTGATAACCACGGTCGCAGGGTTAATCAGGATGGCAACCGAGATCGCCGTGATAGCAATAACGATCTCCGCCATTACCTCGGAGAACGTGATCTGCGCGATCGCATCAACCAAAGAGCCAACGATCGTGCATCCCACGAAAGCTATCGTCGTATGGAATATGATACTGCCCATGGCCCACCGGGTTTGAAGCAGTTTACTCCGCACCTTCGCCAAGTCATATGGCCCAAGAACTTCAAGCTCGAAAAACTTTAGAAGTACGACGGCAAGGAGAACCCCGAATTATGGGTCATGCTCTATGAAACTGCGTGCAGATCAGCCATGGCTGACGAGCACGTCATGTCTAACTACTTCTCAGTCGCTGTTGGCCATGCAGGTCACCAATGGCTGGTCAGCTTGCCGGCAAACTACTTTGATTCTTGGCAAGAGCTCAAGCAAGCCTTCATCGACAACTTCATTGCTACTTGCGAGCAACCCGGCAACAAATACGATCTGCAGCGGATTCGAGATCAGAAAGATGAGCCACTGCGCGAGTACGTCCGGCGTTTCTCGGAGATGCGCATCAAGGTCCCGTCAATCTCCGACAATGAGGCAATCGAGGCTTTCATCACTGGCCTCCGCTTCCACGACGCCCTAAGGGACAAGCTCCTCTGCAAGAGACCTGAATCAGTCACAACGCTCCTGGCCACCGCTAAAAAATATGCGGACGCCGACGATGCTAAAAAGATAATTATCGAAGAAGCAGCAAGGGTTCCACGCTCTGACCATCCCCCACACCGCGACGACTACCACGGCAACCATGGTCAGAACGACAATTTTGACCGCCGCAACCAGCGCAACGACTCCCATGACTACCGCGACCAACGTAATCAGCGGCGTAACCGCCGTGACGATTACAGGGGCAAGCGTGCTCGGGAAGACGACGGTGAGGTCAACACCGTCAAAAAAGGTGGCGGACGTCGTAACTACAAAGAAGACTACGCCAAAGCATTGAAAGGGCCCTACCAGCTCCATCCCAAGTCAAACCATACCATGGAGAATTACCGCGTTCTCAAGTCTATCTACATGCGTCAACAGGCTCCGAATACGTCCGACAAGCCTAACGACGCAGGGGAACAGCGCAACGAGGACAACGACGATGAAGACGTAGATCCCCATCACAAGTACATCAAGCCAACCAATCGCGTGCACACCATCATTGGAGGCAAAGTGTCCATCAAGACCAAACAAGAACGCAAGCTGCTCGCCCGCGCTTGCTTGAACGTGGCCAACACCGACAACCTCATCACCGATCTGCGGCTCCCTCCTTGGTCTCACCACGAGATTTCCTTCAGCAGAAAGGACCAATGGGCCGCAATACATGAGCCAGGACATTTTCCTCTAGTCCTCGATCCTTGTATCAACAAGGTTCAGTTCGATAGGGTGCTGATTGACGGCGGCAGCTCCATCGATATACTATTCAAGAACAGTCTGCCAGCCCTGAAGATAACCTAGGCGGATCTCAAGGCCTACGAGGCACAGTTCTGGGGTGTTCTCCCCGGACAGAGCTCTACACCTCTCGGACAGATCATGCTACCTGTGCAATTTGGGACCCCGGACCACTTCCGCACTAACTACGTCAACTTCGTGGTCGCTGACTTCGATGCACCTACCATGCTATCCTAGGTCGACCATCGCTCACCAAGTTCATGGCCATACCTCATTACAGGTATCTGGTGCTCAAGATGCCTACTGAGAAAGGAGTTCTAACCCTCAGGGGCAACGTGTACGCAGCTTATACCTGCGAGGACGACAGCTTCAAAATAGCAGAGGCTCACGACCTCTCTATTTGCATGGCCGAGACCATGCTCGACGCTAAGAAGGCCTCGGCCGACCACCTAGAGATCCCAGAGCTCGAGGCTCCACGCAAGAACATCAAGTCCAAGGAGCACAAGGTGATCTAGCTGGTCGACAGTGATCCCAGCAAAACGGCCCTTATCAGGGCCAACCTGGATCCCAAATAGGAAGACACGCTCGTCAGGTTCTTAAGGAGCAACGTGGATGTGTTCGCATGGAAACCTACTGACATGCCCGGTGTACCTCGGAACTTGATCGAGCACTCCTTGAATGTCAACGGCAAGGCCAAACCTATCAAGCAGAAGCTACGACGGTTCGCTCGCGACAAGAAGGAGGCGATTAGGGTAGAAGTTACACGGCTTTTGGCAGCCGGATTTATCAAAGAAGTGTATCATCCAGAGTGGTTAGCCAACCCGGTTCTTGTACACAAAAAGAATAATGAATGGAGAATGTGCGTTGATTACACTGATCTCAACAAACACTGCCCTAAGGACCCCTTCGGCTTACCTCGCATAGACGAGGTCGTAGATTCAACCGCCGGTTGCGAGCTGCTTTCCTTTCTCGATTGCTACTCTGGTTATCACCAGATCGCTCTCAAAAAGGATGACCAGATCAAGACATCTTTTATCACGCCTTTCGGCGCCTACTATTACACGACCTTGTCATTCAGGCTCAAGAACACTAGGGCTACCTACCAACGCGCCATACAGGCCTGCCTCAAAGATGAGATAAAAAACGACCTCGTCGAGGCTTATGTTGATGATGTAGTTGTCAAAACCAAGGAAGCACATACCCTTGTTGACAACCTGGAACGCACCTTTGCAGCCCTTAATACATTCCAGTGGAAATTAAACCCAAAGAAGTGCATCTTTGGTGTTCCTTCTGGTATATTGCTTGGCAACATTGTCAGTTACGATGGCATACGCCCTAACCCAGAGAAAGTCAAAGCTGTCTTAGACATGAAGCCGCCCAAAAAGGTGAAGGATGTCCAGAAGCTTACCGGATGCATGGCTACCCTCAGTCGTTTCATATCAAGATTAGGAGAAAAAGGACTACCAATTTTCA